>NC_141384.1:29130414-29717914 GCF_017979445.1 Akebia trifoliata
ATTTACGTGGATGGCTCTAGATTAAGTTATGTCCACGGATACACACCAATTCCACTATATGAAAGGCAAAATTGCTTAGATACAAGAGTACTCTCATCTCTCAATCTCTCAAACCCTCCACTACTCTCATGAGCACGATGACGGACATAACCTCAAAATTAAGATTAACAACCCCGCCCCGCCCTTTTAAAAAAAAAAATAGATGGACCCAAAAACAGGTTTGAGCCTAGAACCCTGGCCCCTTCAAGTCCAGAAGAGCCCTTACACCAAATAAACCTAGATCAAGCTCCACATGCAACAACAAGGGTATTAGATAGAGTTGTGATGAATGCACGCGGTTTTTTGTATGTGGTTGACTTGACAAGGGCATAGAACCATAGATTTTTTTCTTTGGGATACACGAAAAAATATATGATGTTTTGTGCCTTTGACATATATATCAGTCGCGTACCAAAAACTGCATGCATTCATCATTATTCTATTAGATATGATATGAAATAAAGTTGAATGGTGAAATAAGATTTGTATTGTCGAACTTAATGGAAGTTATAGTATAGAAGATAATGATGTTGACAACATCAACCACCAAGAGGTTGTTGTATATATGTGAATGTACCTTGTGCTTGCCAATGGAGATCGTATGCAAAATATAGCCAAAAATCTTTTTTTTTGTGTGTGTGTGTGTGTGTGTGTGTGGGCCGGGGGGGGGGGGGTAAGGTCATCTTAATGTGTAACCTCAAAAATCACATTACATGTCAACCAATTGCTAAGGCTATCAATTGATCATGTCTAGTCAGATCAACTTCAGAATTGATTTGATGAGCACATCAGATTTGACTTTTGTCAAATTGGGATTTTATCGGATGTCAATAGGATCTAAAATAGATTGGAGTTTCACGCATTTTATCTAATTGAAACATGATTGATCTAAAATCGATCTAATGATCCTTATTGCATCGGATCATTAATGAAACCCAAATCCTCCACCCTGATCGAAAGTTAGGAATGAATTGGATTTTAATACAATCTAATCTAATCCACCGGTAGCCTTTCAATTGAGCTGAGGTCCAAGCCCTAGCCAAAACTATTGGACTGCTACGAGTTCTGGAGTACGTTTGTCTCTTTGAGATCTTTTTATGTATTCTCTTATTACAGAATTTAGGATTTGTATAAAGCTTTTTTTTATTTTTTTCAATTAATTAAATTTTTTAATTTTAGGTGATAACTTATAATTTAACTAGAGTTCGCTCGACCATACTCTTTGGGTTTAAGGATGTAAAGATGAAAAAAATTATAAAATTATAGGGTATTATTAAAAATAATAATTTATAGGGTTAAAGAGGTGGAGTAAAAAAACATAAAGAAAATAGAGGTATTATTAAGAATGAGGAGAATAGGAAAAAAATGAAAAGGGTAAAAAAGAAAATATTATAAAGTTAGAGGGTTATTATTGAAAAAATAAAAGAGAAAAGATAGTAAAATTGAGGCAAAATAATTGAAAAGGGGGTGGATAAAGGGTGAGGGGGAATAAGGACAATAAACCTGAAAGGGGTGAAGACAAAGGGGTAAAATGAAAAATATACTAAAATTAAAGGGATATTATTAAAAAAGGGAAGAAGGAAATTAATGGAAGTCAATAATTTAAAAGGGGTGAAGTGAAAAGAAAATAAAGTGGGGACACTACTCTACTATGTAGCTGGAGGGGATACTTGTCCCCTACAATTGTTATTGGATTGGGGTGAACATATGTGTTTTATTATATAAACTAGAGTTTTATCTGTACCTACAACACAAACATCCATTTTCAGGATTGGGGTAAAATAGAAAAATAATAAATATTAACAAAAAGGGTAAAAGAGGATAATATTAAAATTGAAGGGATGCTATTGAAAATGAGGGCAAAGGAAGAGATGAAAGACAATAATGTTAAAAGGGTTCAGAGGAATGGAGTGAGTAGTGTGGACCCCACTCCACTATTTTTTAAAGGGAAATAGATCCTCTATAGCACAAGGATCCTGTAGCAAATTTTCAACGGTTGAAAGAGTGTCACATCAATAATACAATTAAATCTCAAATTTAAATATTGGAAGTTTAATAGTCGTTCATCTGTAAAGACATAGATCTAGAGACAAAAACTATTTTATTATTATTATTTTTTAAAAATCAAATCTAAGTCATGATTAGAAGAGAGTTGGGGTGTTAAACCTTTTTTTTTTTTCTTTCTAGTTTTACTCTCTCTTATTTATTGAAAGTGTGCTACAAGAACATTGTGCTATAGAAGATCCGCTTTCAATTGAAAGGGGTATTTATCCACTATAATTGTAGTTGGGAGTAGGACCTACAATTGTTTTTATTATATAAATATAAATATACTATGAAGATAATTTTACAATTTAAACTATTAATTACGATGATTTTGAATTTGCAATTGATTTTTATCTCATCAGAAACATTAAATATTTACCTTCAACAAATTAAAGGGAAATCGTGCATTTAAAATTTTATTTGCTTAACAAAAACAAATCTAACAATCAATAAGTTTAAATGTAGTATGAGCATTTGTACCTCACCTTTTCTCATTATAACAGTAAAGATGATAAAAACAAAAAAAAGAATTGGTCAGCACTAGTCGAGGGTGCGCCTAAACAACCCATCAAGAGCCTAAAAACTCGGGCCCATGACTATTAATTAAGCTAAATCGAGAGGTATTTGTTTTGGATTCTAGAATCTAATCTTACCCATAAACTAATTATTTATTGAATCTAATATTAGGTTTTGCTCGAAATAACTTATTTATTGGGATTATGAACTTGATTGGCAATTCATAACCGTGTCTCGTTCTTATAACAACATTAGGTGTCTATATGGTACATTTTTGTTGGAGTTCAAATGCATCGGGCTGTGAGCACATCTTGATTAACAGGGTAGATGTATCAAATTCAAACAAAAATGTGCCACGTAGACACCTTACGTTTTTTTATAGGAACGGTACACCATATTCGATCCCGAGTCTATGAATTTTGCGTTTTTTACGCTAATGTTGACAGGCACTTGGAGCGTTACAAGGATTGATTAAGTTCAGGGATATTTTAGGTATTTCAATTAACTACAGGGACCCATTTGCAATTAAATTATTAATTTTACTGACATCTATCACGCGCCCTACAAGAGCTTTTTCATCTCAAACAAAACTCTCCCCCTCAAAACCGCTTCGCATTTTTCTGTGATTAGGGCACCAAGATGATCCTCACGTAGTCCCCGAAGTGTTCATCAGATCTTCTGTTTTTTTGGTTATCGATTCCCTTAATTTTCTGACTTTCTTTCTGATTAGAGCTTCGATGATGTTCAAATCGAACCTATTCTGCTAAAAAATCCATTTGGAATCGTAGATATGTTAGGTCGATTTTGGTTTTTAAGCCTTTAGTATCTGCCAATTTCACATCTGTTAGTGTTAAAATCCGAAAATTGCATTTGGTTTTATCAATCATTCAATGAATCCGCGAGGTAGGTATCCTCCTGGGATCGGAAATGGTCGTGGCGGGTATGTTAATTCAAACCCTAATTTTCAACCTAGAAACCCTCAACAACAGTATGTGCAGAGGAATCCTGCGCAGACTCAGCAGCAATTTCAGCAAAATCAGCAACTTCAACAACAACAGCAGCAACAATGGTTGAGAAGGAATCCGACTGGAACTGATTCCGGTGCCAATGAAGTTGAGAAAACTGTCCAGTCCGAATCAGTCGATCCGAGGTACAAATTCTTGTTCTTGACCTTCGGTTTGGAAAGGGAAGGAAAGGACCTTTTTCAGATGAAATTCGACTTAAATTTGTGTTTATTCTGAACAGTGGGATCGTCTTTGTGTAAATTAATGCCCATCTTTATGAAAATAGGAAATAACATTTACTTCTTATCATGGGAAATGAATTAGGAATGAAAACCAGATTGAACTCTGAAATATATGAGTTCCAACTTTGGAAATGCTGAGGTGTCCTTAGTGTTGGAATGGTGATCTCAAAAAGTTAGATATGGGACGTTATCGTGCGAAAATAAATTTATTGACAAATGAACCTCAGGAGAAAAAAGAAAAAAGAAGCAAATTTTGAGCCATTAGGATTTTCGTTAATTGTCTGCAGATGGAAATTTCTGTTGATGTGAATCCATGGGATAGCCATTTTGATTGGTTTAGATTAAATGGAAATAGTGCAGTGAACATCCAAGTGATAAAGAGAAAAAAAGGAAAAAGAACACAAAGGAGGTGAAATTTTCAGACAATTGCCCTTTTTTTGTAACAATAAAATAATTGATGGACACGAAAGGGTTGTTTTTAGCGTAGTCACCAAAGTCACCGAATTTTTCAAAAAACCATGTTTAAATCACAATTTTAAAGACTGGCGATTAAATCACGACATTTTGAAAAAATTGCTATTTAAACAAAAAAAATTGTGATTTTTATTTTTTGCTCAACAAGCTATTTTAAAAGGGTTTTTTCAAAGACCATCTATTCTTAAGTTTAAAATAGGATTTGATGATATAAACGATAACATCACTTAGTAGAAAAAATATATTGTCTTAACACTATTTCGATTATTTCCCGATTTTCTCTTGATTTTTTCCTGCTTGCTCATTTATTCCCGAACCCCGACTTGGTGACTATGGTTTTTAGGGGCAGAAGGTTGGGTTGCACAGTTCTGTGCCGACCTTTCAAAAGTGGGAAGAATTCCATATGTGTATATTTTCTATTCTAACCTTTCCTAAGAAAGCACATAATAGGAGCACATTTTACCTATTATAACATTGTGTTGCTTCCCAATGACAATCCTTTGTCACTTCAATTCAATCAGAAGGAGTGGAACAATACTATGTTATTCCAAACACATAAAATTAATATTTCAAAGCGCATGTATCATTTATTGGTCTAGTATATATTCTTTCCTGCATGGGAAGGTTGAGCTCTCTGATTAATTAGTGCAATGGGATGGAGAATTATTATTATTATTATTATTTTTTATAATTTGAAGGAAGTATTAAAAATATCAGTTGTTGATATCATCAGAACAAGAAAAAACATATATGTTAAACAAGGTGTTTTCTTCTTTTTTGTCTGAAAGGACATTGGCATCATCCTTTGTTTTAACCTTCCCAAAAACTGTCAAACTTAATAGAAAATTGACAGATTTGTTACTTTATTGTTGCACAAGTCGAGCATATCAAGATGTTACTTAGATGGAAACACGTCAAAAAGTTTCATATTTTTTAATGCATAGTCGTGCTAATTGATAACTTGTGTGTGACTGTGCGCATGCTACACATGTATTCAACCAGATATAAGTTCAACCTGCAGATGTCATCTTATAACTTTTTAATTACTTTGTTTTGAAATTTCTCATATTTGTAGCTGCACCATTATGTTGTCTTTAACATTATGTTTATAGCAAGTCAGATACATTTATGTTGGCTTACTGCATACATGAATTGAGCTCTTTTTCCCCCCCTCCATTGTTTCCTCATAGTTCTCAAGACTGGAAGGCACAGCTAAAGATACCACCAAGTGATACACGCTACAGGACAGAGGTATAAGTGCTGTTACTCATACGTGCTTAGTTATTATATACATGAGGTTGAACTTATGAATCTTTTGGGACTGTCATTTGATCAGTTAACATTTCAAATAACGATATTCTGCTTTCTTGGGCAAGTAAAGGCAGAAAATAATGTATCAAGTAACTTTACATTTGTTTATTCCTTATACCCAAAGTGTCAAAGTTGTAGTTCGGGAATTATTTGACAAGAGAAAAAAATAGTTAAAACCGGCAAATGTCGGCAATATTGAAACCAAAATATATGATTAATTATAGCAAAATATAAAAATGTATATTTCATACACTAAACATAATATTAAACAAAGTTACTAAACCATAATATTGTCCAACTTCTAACTTCGCGAAGTTCATGATTTTTTTCTTCAGAACTTTGCGAATTAATAGGGGATTAAATAGCCAATCGAAGGAGTCGTAAACTAATCGCGAATTTTCAAAAAATTGGTGATTTTTAATCCTATGCTTGTAGCCTATCCAAATTAAAAAAAATCCAATGTTTGTACCAATATCTATTCAAAAGGTAAAGTGTGTGTGTTTGTGTGTGACTCTGAGTTATGGAATTCCAATTTTATCTGGACCTTACTTTTGGAGTTGGGACCACTTTTTATGGCATTTTGTGTTTACAAGATCTGATATAATCTTTTATTCATTCGTACCAGGATGTGACTGCTACCAAGGGAAATGAATTTGAAGATTATTTTCTAAAACGCGAGCTGCTTATGGGAATATATGAGAAGGGTTTTGAAAGACCTTCTCCCATTCAGGAGGAAAGCATTCCAATCACTTTAACTGGAAGTGATATTCTTGCTAGAGCTAAAAATGGGACAGGGAAGACGGCTGCATTTTGCATTCCTGCATTGGAAAAAATTGATCAAGATAACAATGTCATTCAAGGTTCTGATCTCAACCATTTGAGTGCAATTATCTATGTGGGGTTTGTTTACTTAATAAGAATGTTTTAAGTTAATTGCCTGGTTTTGTTTTGTACCTTAAGTGCATTTTCGGCTGCAAGGTAAGGAAGTCTTACTAGGTCTGCATGTTGTCCCTTAATAGCCTGTGAGCGAAGCAGATGGCATGCTCTTGTCTTAGCCCAGGACAGAGCTAAGCGTCCGCCAAAACATGGCTTAAGTTTCCAAAGTTGTCTCCTCTTGTTCATGTAGGCTAGGCTGGATAGAAATAGAATGATTGCATTTACTTACCATCTGTTGTGCCTGACTGTTGTTCTCCTTAAATGATCTTCCAAAACAGTATGAAATATTTATTTTATTAAAATTTTATCCGTTAGTCTCAAGAATATGTTTTTAATAACAGCTAATACCATTAATATTTTTCTAAAAATACTACCCATATGAATTACTACCACCAATTCGTAATTAATTCATTTAAGATTGAATATCCCAGCTTACTTCAATTTTTCTGGAAGGAGCTGATTATTAGCTTTATCAGTAATAGAGGTGGGGGGAATTTGTGGGACTTGAGCTTAATAAGTAATACGAATGACTAGGAGGTTGATTCTATTGCTCCTATGATTGAGATCATCTCTGGCATCCCCCTATCTCCAGGTGAGGAGGACAAACATGTTTTGAAGAAGTCGTGTGATCTCAACAAGTTCGTTCTACTCTCTCTTTCTCCCCCCCCCCCCCCAAATAAAAAAGAAAAAAAGAAAAAGGCTCTTATGAGGCAGTCTCATATTCCTTCAAAGGTCTCCTTTTTAGCTACAGTTAGCATCCCTTGGAAGTATTCTCACCATTGGAAATTTTATCCCGCATTGGAAAATCTTGGTTAATTATTGCTCCATGTGCAACGATTATGGAGAAACGCCAATCACTTGTTAGTTCATTGTGAGGTCATCGGAGAGATTTGGTCATTTGTTTTTTCTGCATTGGGTTATCCTTGGACATGGCCATCGTCTATATTATTGGCATTCCAAAGTTGGGTCATTGTGGTCTTCTCTGATTGAGGGAGGATTCTATGTGTTATTATGCTCCCGTTTGCGGGTTGCTGGGGGGCTAACTAGAAAGAACGGAATTGGAGACTTTGAAGACGAGGAGAATTACATTCAAGATACCGTGTATTGGAGGTCAAGACTCCCATATTCCTTTGGTCCAAGGCGGGCTTTGTGCTTAGGGGTGTTTTCTTTACTGATTTTGTGTTCAAATGGGGTCTTATGTTAGCAAATTCAGGTAGTTAGTTGTTGGCATTGTTGTATTTTTCCCTTTCTTTCCTTTTCCATGTATGGGAGGCTTTGTCTGCCTCCCCATCTTTCCTTTTCTTCTTGAATGAAATTGTTAATGTTTTCCTATTGTGATTGATGTCACATTAATTTGATTATAATCCTGACTGTTAATTTTTTTTTTTCCATTATAAACCTTACCAATTTCTCTAGCTTCCAAAAAATAAATGCTTCTTTCCAAAAATATATGTAACTTTTTTAATTATAAGGGACTAACTTTGAGTTTGCATCTTATTTTTTTGAAAATTGGGTCTATAGAAAGCTATCATTGAGAGCCATTCTTCGCTATGTTACTCATATATGCCAAGGATTCGGCTCTGACATTTTAGGTATACAAAATTTATACACTTCAAATGTAAGTTTCTCACATGGATATGATACGCCCATTCTGGAGTATATCTCAGTAACATATATACAAGTGCTTCAATGTTTTGCTAATTTAATTATATTTGTTACTGATGATTTTCTTTCCATTTATGACCAATTCTGAGATGTTACCAAAGATTAAAATATTTGACATATGTAAGTAGCCGACCCCAGATTGTTGGGATAAGGCTTTGTGAATTATATGCTACGTGTCACTGCAGTTCTTTTGTTTTCTATCATGTTTTTTTTGGCTAGGCAAGTGAGATTAGTGTCAGTAATTAGTAGGTGAAGACGGGTTTTGAATCCAGTTCAACACTTACTGACTTTAATCAAGTTAGCAAGTAGGCACCTTCGTTTTACTTTTAAATTGAGGGTTAGTACTCACTGCAGTTGTTATACTGGTTCCAACACGAGAGTTGGCGCTTCAGACATCACAAGTCTGTAAGGAGCTTGGGAAGCATTTGAATATTCAAGTCATGGTCACCACTGGAGGAACCAGTCTAAAAGACGATATCATGCGATTATATCAGCCAGTCCATTTACTTGTCGGGACTCCTGGAAGAATTCTTGACCTCGCAAAAAAGGGCATTTGCAACTTGAGCAGTTGCTCGATGCTTGTCATGGATGAGGTATAATATCCTAATATTTTGGTTCTATTAAATCTTTTTAATTTGGTATATTTATCCAATTCTAGAGGGGTTACTCATTTCTTTTCCCTTCGATAAGTGATGGGTTTGGTTGCTAAGTAAGAAACTGTGATTTGGTTCGCATTATAATATTGATCTTCCCGTTGCAATGTTTATTATATTTATTCTTTGTTTATGCATCTTTCTCTCAAGATGAAGTATACAATATACGTGAAATAGAGTTTTCTTCTATTTCATCCTTGAATAGTTTGGAGAGGAAGTGTTTTTGTTTTGTTTCACTATTATGCTTCTTTTTCAGTACTTTTGTACACACATGTTTTTGCAGTTCCTATGAGCATTTCTGTAATAGAAATTGTGAGACTTTTTGCTCGAGAGTAAATATAATATAAATACCTGCGGCAAATACACTCTCAGTTAGAACTTAGAACCAGGGATGTTCATATATCTCACATTCATTCTTCAGAAGCTGAGCCTTCCATTACTGAAATCTCTTATTAATGGTAGAAATAGCTTTTAGATGGAAGTAGTTAATGTACTTCTGATTCTGTTTTTTCTCCTAGCCTTCAATGCATTTTATGATTTGTGAGGTACACTTCGCAAGATTGACAACATCTGCTTTTGTTTCCCAGGCTGACAAACTCTTGTCTCCAGAGTTTCAACCTTCGGTGGAGCAGCTGATTCGATTTCTACCTGAAAATCGGCAGATTTTGTTGTTCTCAGCAACATTTCCCGTAACTGTCAAGGATTTCAAAGATAGATATCTACATAAGCCTTATGTCATTAATCTCATGGACGAGCTTACCCTCAAGGGTATAACACAATACTATGCTTTTGTAGAAGAAAGACAGAAGGTCCACTGTTTAAACACTCTTTTTTCTAAGGTTTGACCTAAACTACTGATACATATGATTTTTCATTTCCCCTTTTCATGGATGTGGTGAATTTATGGTCTCTCTTAATCCATTTTTTTGTTTCCAGCTTCAAATCAACCAGTCCATCATATTTTGTAACTCTGTTAATCGAGTGGAACTGTTGGCCAAGAAAATTACAGAACTTGGCTATTCTTGCTTCTACATTCATGCTAAGATGTTGCAAGACCATCGTAACCGAGTTTTTCATGACTTCCGAAATGGTGCATGCAGAAATCTTGTTTGTACGGGTATGATACTCTCCAACTTCTCCCACTGCGAGACTTCTCAATATCAATTGCTTGTGTACAAAGTAGATGTATATAGGCTCAAAACAACAGCTGATATGATTGTGAATTATTTTGAAGATAAGTAAGATCCCTGAGATTGTTTTTTCATTGCAGCTACAGGTAATGCTTATTAGGCACACTTGAATATTTTGATTCTTTTAGCTATGCCCGAATTTCAAATGATGTGTAATTTATACTTGTCTCATATGGATATTAACTCTTTTTGGCTAATCTTGAGAAATATACATAATTACTCGTTCACTTTCACAGAGTTACATACCACGGTTTATTCATTCTTTTCTGGTGAAGGAGATCATAGTAAACATTGACATATTACATATCTGCTATTTAAAAAAGACATATCTGCTTCCAAGACCAAAAGTTAGTCTCAGGCACATTGATCCCCAAAAAGCAGGACACCGGCATGACTGTACAATTTTTTCCATTTTTTTCATTGGTACAGTTTTAAAGTTCTGCAGGTTAGATATCAGGTATAAACCATAGAGAAAAAAGAAAAAGAAAAAAAAAAGTGGCAGCTTAGCCAAGTGGTAAGACGCCTGGAGTGTTGTTCCCATGTCCTAGGTTCTAACCAGCTTGAACCCAACTTCATTTGCGAATCACTAACCCTATACCTATCCAAAAAAAACGTGGAAAAAAATGTTTTTAAAATAGATATTAAAATTATTGTTATCGAAAATAATACTACAAAGAAACTAAACTAAGTTTTTTAACTTTTGTTCTTGAGAGTGTGGGCTTGTGTCCAACACTTGGACACGCCATTGTGTTTGCCATGGGACATTCTTGGGAGTTACTTTTCACAATTGAGCTGCCAAAGTCCAAATGCTAAACAATTGGTTATCTTGACCGAACGAATTTTCACCTCAAGTTGCTATTCATGCATGTTTTCTAACCTACTTGTTCTCTGACCACCACCAGTAGTGTGATTCCACCAAGTATGTAGAAGCTTTTGTACATGTTCCAATTTCCCGACATACACTTTGGATCTACTCTGGTTCTCTGGCTCTGTTCATCAATTAGAGTATTAACATTCAAGTTGTGGTCCTTCCCAGGAAAGTTACTGGACAGATGACATTTCTTATTTCCTAAGAAGCACTTTTTTCCTTAACACAAACATGTCAGGTGTCTCTTATTGGCTATTACATGAATTTCTGTTCCAAGGATAAAATCTCGAAGCTGTGGCCATTTCGCTGCTTGGAAAAAATCCTAAACGACAACAGTAAGATGCATTGTAGATTCTAATCTTTGAAACTTTTTCGTTTTGGCAGATCTGTTCACAAGGGGGATAGACATTCAAGCAGTCAATGTCGTTATAAACTTCGATTTCCCTAAGAACTCAGAAACATATCTGCACAGGGTATGTCAAATCCAGTTTGTACATGTAGTCTTTATAGCGACTTCTTTCCTGATGGGTACAAGTTTCCCTCGTATAGGTTGGTCGATCGGGAAGATTTGGCCATCTTGGGCTTGCTGTGAATTTGATCACCTACGAGGACCGCTTCAACTTGTATGTTTCTTGTTCCCCATCTGTCATTATAAAGGGATACATCTGTAGAGCTGATTCTTGTCGTCAGTTATTATTTTTATTTCCTAATTAGCTATAAATAATCTCTTGTTTTCTAACAGGTATCGAATTGAACAAGAACTTGGGACTGAAATAAAGCAAATTCCTCCTCAAATTGACCAGGCTATTTACTGCAGGTGACCTGTAATAGTAATCCCTCCATGCACTCAACAAGGGTGAGTAAAGGTAAATATCTGACTACGTGCACATATTGGTTTGTGAAGTCCTTATTATCTAATGATTTTTTTTTAAATGCATTTCCGTTGTCAGCACCAGTTTTACCTGGACACTTTGTTTAGGTTTTTGTTGTGTCAAAACTCTGCAGCAACTTGAACACTTCCACAAGGTGACACAAAAAAAGTTGCACATCAAAATTTGTAGTGTCACTATGATAAATTAATGTCCAGTACCTTTTTAATATGCACTTCCTTTCATGTATTTGCACTTAAGAGGAGGGAGATTTTGTATGCATACCACCTAAACACTGGCAGACAAGAAGTGGTCTTGTCTTAAAATAAGTCCTATTTCTTGGGACATGCTATGATCAAGGATATTTTTTACCATAAGGTCATTATATACGCATTGCAGCGATTTTTATTGGCTGAAATAGCCTGCAACATTTAATAACCCTGGCCACAGTAAAGATGTACTTGGCAAAAGTAGTTCCCTATTTCTTTTACCGTTTCTCCCTAGCCAAAAACTGCATTTATAAAAAAAAACTTCATTTAATTCATTTTGTTTGTCCTTCATCTACTTTCTAGGGAGCTGGATTTACTGTAGACTACATTTCTTGAGATACATGTCAATTTCAAGTTTTTTTTTTTTTCCTTTTCATTAGGCTAATATGTCACCCCCATTATTTTGGATAAGGCGTAGATGATGATGATGATGATGATTTGTATTTTGTACCATTAATTATGTTCTTGGAAGTTGGAATTACCATTTAGCTAGATACCACTTTCTACATATCTGCTGCTTTTATGCAAAATTAAAATATCATTTTGTTTTCAGTCATGAGAAAAACCAAGACAGTCTTGACTGAAGCATTTTTGAACAATATGAAACATGTGGATGTTTTGGGGTCAATGTTTTGTTCCGGTCTTGGCCAAAACCAGAATGTTCCACTGAAGATGGCACAAAACTTTGAACTATGCTTTTACAAATCTAAGGTCAACTGATATGTCAACATGTTGAATTTTAATTTTTCGAGACATGATTGTGTATTGGCCTTGAGGTTTTGGGTTCAATGTCAGCTTACATATGAAAAGAAAAAGAAATAATATATATATATATATATATATATATATATATATATATATATATATATATATATATAAAACACAGATTACTGGTTATGGCATTATGCTGCTTGTTATAGCCTTCTAACATTTTCTTAATATCAGATTGAGCCAACTAAGCTGCATCATTCGAGAAAGCATCTAATTCTGCATTTTGAAAGGGCGTTGTGGGAATCGGATTGTGGTACACCTTCGGTGAACACCCTCTGCTTCATCCATGTGGTGACCTTTTCTATTTTATACTTAGTGTTCGTAGATTTTCATAATACTGAAACTTGTAGGGTCATGAGAAGAATATTTAGAATGATCGACAGCTCAGAGAATTGGATTTGTTTTGTTGGTTTATCTTTTACATTCTCCATGCTTTTGCCCCATCTTAAATATATTTTGCACTAAGCACTACTCTTTGTTTTGGATAATGGGATTTTATCTGTAAAATCCATCTAATGTTGTTTGGTTTAAGATTTTGAAATATTCTTGGGTCTAATTTATATCTAAGGTACCGTTCATCCAAGTTATATGCACCATATTTTCATACCGGGGTAACATTTCATATCCACGAACCATCTCTTGGTCTTTAGATAGTACTTTATGTGGTTAGATCCATAGCTCAGTTGGTTTGTCATGTTGCAAAGCAACTTTGAGGTTAAAAACAAAACAAAAATGATAGTGCTTTACAATTATGGTCAGTGCATATTTGTATCGATGTCAAGTGATCTGTTAGAGCAACTCCGACACACTAGGGCTCAGGCTTGTATCTTCTCGCTACTGCCATTTTATAGAACCAGAGCCCTCCAAATGTACTCCACGCACTTGGGGTCGGGCTCTCTAGTTTGAAATATTTCGGAGAGAAAGTGGGAGAATTTAAAGAAGAGAGTATCTTTCTATATCTGTTGACAGGTAAAAAACGATGGCAGTTGTGAAACATTTTACTGTAGTTGAATTTGTTGAGAGTCTTTTTGGCTTCGGTACTGTTGGAGTGAAGACCCCTTTAATAGGCAAAATCACTCTCTACACTAAAATGCCTAGCATATATGCCTATTTGCGTTGGAGTTGCTCTTAGTGAGGTTCATCCTGGAGACTACTTTTCCAGAAAAATTATATGTTTTGGCCTACTGAATGATATTGATGGTTAGAATGATCCATTTAAACATTTCTCTGGTCATTCTGGTTTAAAGAGTCTGGTTAAGGATGTTGAACTCCTTATTCCCAAATAATGTCTTTTATACCCTACTTTTGGTTTTTTTATATTTCTCTTTTTCTGAAACGGGTGGTGTTAAAATTGTGCTTGGGTTGATTTCAATTCTCACATGAAATTAATTATGGTTCTACTTTTAATAAATGTATCAGATTAGAGGTTTGATCTCATCTCATATGAGAAAATGTAGCAGTTCCAATAGGCGTTAAATTAAGGTTTGAGCATCTGTAACATATGAAGAAAATTTCTAGTTGTAGGATCTGGAATAGGAAGTTTCATAATAATGTGGATTTGAGATGATAAAAGTGGATATGAATGCACTTTGGGACAAGACTTTGATAATGAGCCATCAAGGGATCTTGCGTTGTAAGTATGGTTCTACTTTTATTACGTCTCCTTGCATTCTTTTTAAGGGTCCACATTCTTCTCAATCTTTTAGAACCCAACTTTCTTTTTAATTTATCATCTATTGGAGTTATTCTTACATTCTTTCAAAAACGGCTATTATCTTTCAAACAGCTATTATATTCCCCATTTATTATTATTATTATTATTATAAATAAGAAAATTTTGGTGCGGCAATAGAATCTCTCTAATTAAGATGAGTGCTGATTTTTTTAATTAGAAAGTCTTCACCCGGTCAAGTACTGCACAACAGAATCATAGATTTTTCTTTTTACTCGGGATACACAATTACACATACCCATAAATAATGTGATGTGGTGTATCCTAAGAAAAAAGATCTATGATTCTGTATCCATGCTATGTCAATCAAGTATCGACGGAATAAAGACTTTCTAATTAGAAAAATATTATTCATTTAATGATTAAATTAAGGCAAGTTATGATAAAATTAAGTCCTTCTTGCCTGATTAGAGTCATGAGCTCGCATCTTGATTTAATTTTTTATTTTTTTAACTGTTGAATTTTAATTTTAAATTTTTAGAAGTTAATAGTCGATTATTTCTAACACCGAGATCAAGCTATATATATATATATTATATATATATATATATATATATTCTTAATTTTCCTTTTAAATCAAAATTTTGTCATGAAATGTACAAGGCTAGTTTGAAATCTAAGAAATCCACGTGTAAGATTTGAAATCTTACTAAAATTAAAATTCTGAAATCAGTGTGTTATCTTGTGATAATGGGAGTGTGGTCCGCTAGTAATAATGGTGTGTCACGGATCCTTCATTTTCATCTTATCCAGTTGACATGTGTGGATCTTAAGATATCTACTATGGATAACAATCATGATTTTTATTAATCATTTTCACTCTTAAATGGACACGTGGCAATATAAACGAGTATGATGGGTACAGTTACTTCCTTAGATAGACTCCAATGCAATAACTATTCAACGTGCAGCGCACGTTAGTACTTAGTACATGTGCGTACTACGCATAGTGGAGTACGTTACTTCATAGTGTACATTGTTGATTGAATTTAATTATTTATTGCGTACTACGCACAGTGAATATGTTAATAACTTCACATCGATATACTATTGACAGCACAGCAGTCTCTTTTACTTAATATTGTCCTTTTCTGAAATTTTACTTATGAGTCCCATTTTTCGTAATCATTTAATGCTTAAAATATAATTTTGATACGGTGTTTCGTAGTATTAAATGCTACTCTACTACCCTTTCATGAAAGCAGATATGGTCCCCACATACGACATACATCATAATTCATAGAAATCTATTGATTGGATGGTCATGATCACATCGAATGATGTGAAAGATTATGATAAATGCCACGTAATATAGATTAGAGAAGGATGTATAAGATATTGAAGAAAACTATAAGGTCTTCTAATTAATTACAATATCTCTGACTTCCATTAAAAACGCCGACGACATAACTACATCGTCCTTTCATGCTTTGACTCCATCTTTAAATGCAAAGAAGAGACAAATTTGTAAATCTTATGAAACTGATGGGTATATTTGTCATTTACTGTCTGTTTCATTAAATTTTGACTTGACATGACTTTGACATTTATTTCAAACGTAAAAAAGAGTCAAAATTTCGAACTCTATTTAAGCTTCTTGTACGAACAAAGAGCATCAGAACCCAAACAGAGAGGAAAGGTGAAGATATCATACGAACGGAAAGATATAACTTCAAGTCTGATTTTTCCAGAAATCTTCAAAACCCTAACCCTAATTTTTCGACAACCTTAATGGAAGATTAGAAGAGAGAATCGCCATTTTCATGGCGATCAGAACTCTGAAAGTTTTATGTTTCACAAGCATTAATTCCTCTCTTTAATGCTACTCTGACAGTAAGAATCCACCATTAATGCATTGGATTCCCTCTTCTCTACAATATCTGTTCGATTTTGAAAAATCACTATAAGAAACTCAGAAATCAAAGATTTTCCATATTTACTCGGTTTGATTTTCGAAGATAAATAGAAGCATTTAAAGATCTGAGGTTTGATTTGAATAGAGAAAGATTGATCGATTGGTAGATCGATCTTTTCATCTGTGTCTGATCTGTTATAAAGAGACAAGAATTTTGTGCTTGAAGCTTTAGAAATCTCTTTCTCTGTCTCTGTTTCTGAATCATTTAAGAGGGAAAAGTAAAGAACATGGGAAGATCTCCTTGTTGTGATAAGCAAGGACTGAAGAAAGGCCCTTGGACTCCAGAAGAAGACGAGATCCTTGTCGAATACATCAAAAAGAACGGCCATGGAAGTTGGCGACATCTCCCTAAACATGCAGGTTCTCTGACCTTTGTTTCTCTTTTCCGCCATTAACTTACAGGTTTTAGAACTTTAAGCTTCTCTTTCTGAACCTTGTTTTACTCTCAAAAATGGATTTTTAAATTATTTTTAGAAGATAAGAGTGTTGCTTTTCGTTTCAGATTTTTCTTTTTGTGTGTGTTGTTTTCTGCATGTTGGTCTTGTTTTTCCTTGCAAACTCGGATTTCGACTCGTTCATTGACCGTCATGAGTTGTCCGAATCGACTCGAGCGTTGGTTATAATAACTTTAATACCCTTTATTTTTTAAAAAAATACTACAAATATACAGATTCTCCTGTGAGGATGAATGGCTTTTTGTACGAGAAATTCCTGATCTTCTTAAGCTTTAATTTATAATTCCAGGTCCTTGCTGCAGTTGGGCGTAATTGCCCCTTTTTGTTTGTTTTTGGGCCTTTGTGTCTGTGGACAGAAGTTACGATAGAGTTTTTTTTTTTTTTCAATTTGTCGAATAGGCATTTTCCTAATTTCGTCTGTAGTGCTAAATAGAGTAATAGGCATGGATATGAATTCAAGAGTAAGTCTAGCCTTACTAACTTGGTAAGATTTGAAATCTTGCTAAGGGTCGTTGAGCTCATCATGTTGTGGACAAATTTCTATGAACTTATTAAAAAAAATCTTATAAAAAGATTAATTTTAACTTTTGGAGTTGTGTTGAGAGTTCAATAGCCGTCCATTTTCAGATCAAGTTAGATTTTTTTTTTTTCCATGAGACCCAGTCGGTTGTGGTGTTGGATTGCTAATTTGGTAATCCATTTGAGCTCAGCTACTTCTTACTAAGTTAGTTACGAAAGTGTTTCTCTAAAAAATTTTAGTCGTTCTAAACTGACTTCGTTTGTGGCAGTGAGGAGAGAAGTATAGATTTCTTCTCGCGAGATACAAGGCAGGAAATCTATGGTTCCCTACACTGCCACGTCAGTGCAGTGTCAAACGAAAGTCAGTTCAGCATTTTTCAATTTTTCTTATTTTTTATTTTATTTCAGGACTGCTTCGGTGTGGGAAAAGTTGTAGGCTTCGTTGGACGAACTATCTACGACCAGATATTAAACGTGGTTCTTTTACTCTGGAGGAAGAGAAAACAATTATTCAGCTTCATGGTTTTCTAGGCAACAGGTACATTTGAGTGTGTTACCATACCATCATCCTTAATCCATGACCCTACATTCAAACTGCTGATGGTGCATTGTGTTCATGCCAAGCAAATCTTGAGTATCATCGAGTGATTGTGTGTGATTGCATCTTGTTTTTTGTTCTCCATTGCTTCATTTAATTATTATTTTTTTACGAATTAGGGCGTAGTAAAAATTCCGTAGTTTAGATGTTTTCGTAATTTGATCAGGTTCATTATTTATGTATTTGATCATTTTGTTGAGTTTAGTCTCACATCTTACACTCATTGCCTTGTCTCTCTCTCACTCTCTTCTAATAAACTCTTAGGCCTCTCCATTCGTTGCCAATTGATTTTGAGTTAGACCCCCAAAATTTATCACCTTTGGTTGTGAGGCTCATGGAATGTTACATTGATATAAGGCAACCTTGTAGATCAAAATTGCCATCTATTATTACAATTTTGGTTGTTAGAAGAGTAACCCATAGATGAACATGTGAAAAAATACGAAATAGCAAAGATAACTCAAATTTCCAAAACGCAAGGATTTATGTGGTTCAGTAGTGTGTCTACGTCCATAGAACAACAACAATCACTATTTTCTCATACATATTATAACCATAGAGATCTCTATTTATATAACCGAGAGTTACAAAAGAAAGTAAAACTCCTCAAAACAGAACCCCCCGCCCTTCAAAAAATAAAATAGAAAATCTTAAGAAAATATTACACGATTGCCCTTTTCGTACCCTATGTCCGGTGGGGGCGCTTCCCCCTTCACCCCCACAGCTTTGTGTAGCGCAACAAAACTCAAGACATTTACACCACAAAACCAAGCTTGGGTGGTATTGAACAGTAATGTTTTATTTTTTGGGGGGGGGGGACAAAGTTTGTCTGTTATGATGAACCATTTAGTGTGCACTCAGGCAGCACATGATGTGTAATAAACGTTTTGTAGAAAGATAGTCAAGATTAGAAACAAGTTTGAGTCTTTTTAAGGATCTCTATTGTCCATAAGATGCATGGCTTCAAGAGGTAAAATCAAAGGGGACTTTTCTGAGGCACAGTGGGTCCCGGTCAAGCTCCCTACTTCGGAAAAGAGGTCCTGGTCAAGCATCTCGACTGAGCACATGCGGGGTTTGGGAGCAACACCCCTGATGCGATTTTTTGCGGGGAACATTTGTATTCTATTGGAAAGTCATTTAAGATTTTCTTTATTGGGTAAGGGAAACAAATTTTTTTCTGTTCTCATTTTTATTAGAGATATATAGGACTGTGAACTTGAAAGAATATCGTGATTGGATTTTGATCTGATCCATAGATGTAGGCACACTGCCGAACCATGTAAATCCTTGTGTCCTGTGTGATTTTTCCATCTTTGTTGCATCATTTTTTTCACACTTTTATGACTAATACTTGCCCCCAAATTGCTGTTTGAGCCATGGGGCTATACAAATCAATCGTGTTTCATAGTTATTTGTGCCTTAGTTACCTGGTTTACGTTCAAGTTATTCATGTGGTTTGCAATTTTCTACTTTTAGCTGAAATGTAGAGAGAGATATAATACATGCCAAATTTTATTAGCTAATTTACTAATCAACTTGGTAGTTGTAATCAAGAAACTGTAGTGTTAGACTGTATAAATTGTTGTGTAAATGTCTTGTATTCTGTTTTTTCTCTACTCTCGGGTTTATAAATAGAGATCTCTAGGGCTGTAAAACTTGAAAGAAAACAGTGATTGTTCTTGATCTAATCCGTGGACGTAGGCATACTATTGAACCATGTCAATCGCTGTGTTTTTGTGTGTGTGCGATCTTTGTTCTCTTTGTCATTTCGATTTTTCACATAAATAAAATAAAACTGAGTGCACAAATTTTCAGGTGGGCTGCCATTGCTGCCCAACTACCAGGAAGAACTGACAATGAGATCAAGAACTTGTGGAATACTCACTTGAAGAAACGCCTCCGCTGCATGGGTCTTGATCCACTCACCCACACTCCCTCCTCCCCCTCTTTTGGTCTAACCACCACCACACCATCATCTGTGTCCCCTTCTACACGCCACATGGCACAATGGGAGAGTGCGAGGCTTGAGGCCGAGGCCCGGCTGTCGAAGGAGTCCTTACTGTTCGGATCATCCCAATCAAATCTCCCATCATCTGAAAAACCCGATCACGACTACTTTCTCCGAATCTGGAATTCTGAAGTTGGAGAATCATTCCGAAGATTTGACGGACGAGATACAACTTCGTGTCAGAGTACCATCTCCCAGGCATCATCGGTAACAAAATATGGATTAGGTTCAGTGATCACCACAGAAGATAAAACAGTCAATATAGGTGCTTCAACGGCAAGTGATCAACATGAGGACATGGACTGCAGGAGCTGTGGATCAGATAGGGACGATGTGATGGCGGGTTCAGACTCGTCTTGCTCCAATGAGATGGATGATTCTTCAGATATGTCATTGCACCTACTCCTAGATTTCCATGGTGGCGATGAGATGAATTTCTTCCAAGGTCAGATGGGTAATTTCTCGATGTTCCCGGACACATTTACTGATAGTTCTTTAAATTCGTCTCTTTGAATTGCCCCGCTTGGGTGTCTGGTTTCAGGTCTGGTGTTGATTTTGGGGGTCTCTTTTTTTGTTTCTCATTTTGCTTGGATTTCACATCTTTGTGTTCAAGTCAGTCTTTTGTTTCCTCAGCTTTGGTAGAAAATGAGAGATCAAGGTAGTGTAACTGGGATTGGTTGGACTCACCAAAAACACGAAATACTGACTATTAAAACATGGGATCCAACAACGGGAGGTGTGTACGTATTTTAAGAACCCCACAATTAGATGTCATGTTTGAGCTTTCGATAATTTTCATATCGACTTCTATGTCATTACTAGTTGGTTTGAAACTTAAATTGTGGATTGTCTAGGATTGCCTTGAAAATGTTTTTTTTTCAGAAAATCAATTTTATGGAAAATTTTCAAAACGTTGGTTTCTCAATTTTGGGAAATATCTCAAGACTAGCATCTCTATTCAGGTTGAGTTGTGATGCTTAGTCCCAGTGAGCCTGAAACTCCAACGTGGCACTCCTTGGAAAATCAATGTTCAACAGACTATTCTGTGAAACATATCCACAACTTGTAGTCTGCACTCTGTCAGACCATGATTACAAGATCATTGGACCCATTCCTTGTTTAATGAACATGATCTCTGCAAATATTTTGATATGGGAGGATACCTTGAGGATTCCCCGTTAAAAGTGGAAAAAAAACTCTTTCCTTAGTAAGATTTTAAGCCTCATTAAGGGCTGTTTTACTCAAATGGATTACCAAACGGCAATCCAACACAACCCTGAAAAAAAAAAAACTCTTAAGGGTATGTTTGATTGCATGGAAAATCACTTTTCATGGAATTTGAAATCCATGGAAAATTAGTTGTGAAAAATAGGTAGAGTTGGAAAATCAAATTCCATTGTTTGATTTCACTTGGATAAAATCATGAAAAAAATATGAGAAACAAGAAGAAGAGGAGAATGAGGAAAAAGATGAGAGGAGGGGGAGAGAAAGAAGAAGATGACGAGGAAGAGGGAGGGGGAAGGATGTGGTGACGGTGGCGAAGAAGGTGGTGGCGGCGACGGCGACGACGACAGTGGCTGCAGCGGCGACGGCAACGGTGGAAGCGGCAACGATGACGGCGATGGAGGTAAGTGAGGAAGATATGGGGGGAGAACGTGGTGGTGGTGGTGGTGGTGGCGGAGGAGGTGAGGGATGGAGAAGGAGAAGAAGAAAAAGAAGAAGAGAGAGAGAGAAGGTAGTCGAAGACGGATTCGATGGGGATGGCGATGGTGACGACGGCGAGGTTAGTGTAATGGTGGTGGTGGTAAGGAAGAATTGAGGATGGAAAATATGGGTGGGAAAGTGAAATCCATGATTTAGTGGATTTTTTAAATGGGGTGGAAAATGAATTTCTATTTTCATGTCCAATCAAACACTTGAAAAATGTCATTTTTTATGAAAATTGATTTTCCACCCTATTTTCCATGTGCAATCAAACATACCTTAAAAACATTTCGTTTTGGGCTTGATTCTAGGTTTTGAAAATGGATCGCCTCCAAACTTCCATCGAACTCCCAAATTTAAATTTAAAATTCAAGAGTTAAAAATAACATTTTTTCTTCAAAGTTCATAGAATTTTGTTCTCCACAACCGTAAAGCATCGGTTCATGGTTTTGGATGCCACAAGTTTAGCTCAAGGATGGTGAAATCTTTTACTAACTTAGTAAAGGCTGGTTGGACTGTTAAAAATGTACCACCAAAAAAATAAGATTCAGTGATTGACAATGGTGTCCTGTTCCTATAGTTCGGTGTCTATGTGGCACATTTTTGTAGTGTTTTTCCTCTTGTATCCCAATTCTCAATTGTCTGTTTAACGGAGAACATGATCTCTACAAAGGACAAGTCAAGGATGCAAATTTCCGATGTCTACAATAACAAAACCTCATATGAAGATTTCGGATTAACTACATGAATCCTGATCTTCGTCCATACATCAGGTTGATATTTTCTCAAAGATTGTCAATAATGAAACCATGGAAGAATGCAATGTATACTATGATAATGAAACCTTCAAAGAATGCAATGTATACAATAATGTTTTAACGGAGCTTTATGTGCATAGTAACCACCAATTAAGTGGGTGAGATAAGATGCCTAACACCTTCCTTCTTTCACAACTGAACCTTCTTAACTTTAACCTCTAACGTTAGACTAGTTTGAGTCACCAATTTATCAAAAGAAAAATATTTTCAAAACCTATTTCATAGTCTATTTACATCTTAAACTCATTAAATCCCACGTGTCTACATATATAATAATATGTTAGAATGGAGATCTATGTGCTACTTGATACCTTGAGTCGCTTACTCTGTACAAATGGCATCAATTCATACCCACAAGCACGCATAGGGTTACTAAAAACACTTCCAAATTAACTCAAAACACCACTACTTGAGTTATTTCCCCGATGAATATAATCGGTGGATCCATTCTTATTATATAGGGAAAATCTCTCGAGACAGTTTTGGTTTGGGATAAATCATATGGCTTTAGTGGCGTTTTGGATAATCATTGATACTCCCCCCTCAAGCTCATTGGCCTTTATGTGACTGAGCTTGTTACGCAACATGTTAAATCTTTGACCACGTAATGGCTTAGTATGTTAGCCGTTTGATCTTAACAACAAATGAATCAGATATCAAGTCTCTCGGGCAACTTTCTCGCTAGCAAAATGAGTAAAATGAAAATCAATTTCAATGTGCTTAGTGCGGGCGTGAAACACCTGAATTTACTGTGAGATAAGTGGCACCAAGATTATCACACCAAAGAGTCGACAGCAAATTGAGTGGAACTTGTAAGTCTCTGCGTAGAGTGGATCTACGTGACTTCAGTTGTAACATGTGCAAGACCACAATACTCGGATTCTGTGCTTGATCTTTAATCTAAAACTCCAGGTGAAACATATTAGTCAATCCGATAATGCATTACATGTTTTTCCAGGGTGGAGCCTTGGAGTTGGTTTGAAATTTGGGCATAAGGCACTTGGGTCCTGGGGTTTCTACACCAACTCCAAATTACAATCACCTCCATACTTGGTTTTAAAGCTTGTTGTCCGAGTTCGAGACCAAGACAACTCATCCGATTCATCAAGATGGATTGACAAGTCATCTCACACCTGACGTGCTTCTCAAATAAGGCGGAGGGCGATCATTGCTGAGCAAGTAGACTTGAATTAATCGGACAACTTGTCCAAAACGACTCAGTCTTGTTTTTAAACCCATGCCTTCAAAGCAAATCTTAGAATAATGTTTGCAGGAAATATTTTGATCTGGGGAAAAACCAAAATAATCCCAACCAAAGATAATAGACTTTTTGAAATATTAAATGTCTCGAGTGAAGGCTTTATTCTTATTTCACAAGCCAAAACCAGAATATCCCACCAAAACATTTCAAAACACCACAAAATTTTGAACCATGTTTCAAAAGCAACCCTATTTATAGTTTCCAAAGGAAGTAGTAACTGGAATATAATAATACTACTTACAAATCGCAAATCAGTAATGTAGTTTCTATGCACACAGACATGCCACACTATACATACCCACATAACAATTGACCAGTCACTGTAAGTTTCCACCTCATTCACACAAACAAATGAACTAACAAACAGAATACGGAAGCAAAGCAGCAGCATAGTAAATATACAAATTGAAACTACACCCTTTTTTTTCTTTCGTTTCTAAAAACTAGTTTTTGGTCCTTACCAGGTCTGAGAAACTCAATATTTAAAGCACCCAAAGAGCTTCTTTGGAGCAGTCCCGGTTGCTCGATACTTGGCTGCCTCTTCATCTGCCTTGAGGAGTTCTTCACCTTTCTTGGCTTCAACCATTGCCTTCCTTTCTTCTGCTTCTTTGTGGATTAGAGCTATCTTGTTTTTCATTTTCTCAGCATATTCTGCTTTCTTCTTCTCCAATTGTTGCTGCTCAAACACAACTTCTTGTCAAAATAAAAGACATATTCCATTCAAAAGACGAACAACACTATCGTCCTTCTTTTTATTTATTTATTAGATACAAAAGAATCAATCCTCTTACGATTTTTAGCCTTAAACCCCTAGATCAATTTTCAAAAATAAAATTTAAAAAAAAACTAGAAAGGAGTGTACAACTCAAGTCTCAGCCAAGCTTCGAGAATCTTGAGTCATAGATGCTGAACTTTCCCACAGCATCTGATCCTACTGATTTAGAGGACTCCCCAAACTGTTTTTCTTGAACAATACAAAGCCAAGGTGCATAGAATCCAGAATGAATTTAAATGTGTTTTTATTGGATTTCGATAAGTTTTCCATAGTGTTTTGGATTTGGGTAATAGCATTGCATCCCTGAATGATAACTTTATGGGAAATGCATCCCTGATAACTATGGCTTCAATTCATTAATCAGGTAGACTTCACCATTCTAGGTCATAAATTGTCAAATTCGTCCCCAATAAATTTATTCCTGTGCTGGTATCAAAGAACAATTAAAAAAATAATCGTGCTGGAGTGACCTCAAGATTGGACCTCACATCGCACACCCTGACGTGAAAGTGTATGGGAACCATATATGCTTTTTCACTCATATCTCAAGGAAAAGCATCTATGGTTCCCATACACTTTCACTTCAGGGTGTGCATGTGCGATGTGAGGTCCAATCTTGATGTCACTTCAGCAGTATTCTTAAAAAAAAGTCTGGAGTATGGCTTTCTATATGCTCAGGTCCAAAAATATGTGATTAGGTAAAAGGTAGTGACCCAAAAAAAATAAAAAATTGTGGTATTCTTAATATTAGCAAGACATTTAATGTTATAATAATCACCTGGAATCTAGCATATGAATTAATTGACATGAGAAACTAATGAACTCTCCAAAGACCAAACCAATGCTTTTAATATTCGTTGTTAACCCACAACTTTTGAATCTTATAATGTTTTATTCAATTTTTTTTTATATAATAGTTTATCACTTTCAATATAATATAGTAAATTTAAAAACAACCATTTAGAAACTAATTAAAATTGGGAAAATAGACGAAGTAATGCTGTAAAAGATTTTTTTTTTTTTTTTTGCTTTGTTTTGATCGGTGAAGTGCAGTAATGGGTCAATTAGATAAGAATGATGTCAAGGTAATGCTATCACTTCTAGATGGGTAAAAAAAAAGAGGTTTCTTACCATTTTTTTTTTAAATTTGGTTATCTTCCATTGCAACTTAGTGCTTCAAAGTACACAAAAAACTGCAGGATGTGCCTGAAGTTATAAGACTGAAGAATTGCATACCTCAATCTTTTTCAGCTTAGCTTCCACGGATGCTTTCTTGCTATTCTCCCATGAACCGATGTCTGACAACTTTCTACAGGCCCTGTTCAATAGTTTCAGTACACTATGTTATTGAAATTTCGGTATCTAATATGACCATAAACAACTAGGAAACAAAAGAGAATAAAACTAAATATACAATCAATAAATAAAACGAAAAAATAAAAAATGTAGAGGCCTTTGATATTCATGAGGTGAGGGGCTTAGACCCATAGCTTAGTTGGTTTGACATATTGCAAAGAAACTCTGAGGTTGCGGGTTCGTCCAACTTACCCATATAAAAAAAAAAATTATATATATAGATATGTGAACTTTTATATGATGGATGTAATTTTTAATGTTGAATTACTCCAAATTGGTGGGCCATGGCCAGATTAGTTCATGAAAATTTATTTTATCACGATGACGATTAATAATAGCGAATAAAAGTCCAACAAAATATTTCTTACTTGTTCTCTGCTTTTGTCTTTTCACTTTCTTCCCATGCTTGGATTAAAGACAGCCTCTTCTCTGTTTCAACTCGTGTAAGAGCGATATCTGAAGACATGATCCGAATAAGTTAGTCTCCTAGTTGACAATTGTAGTAGCTGAGTGTGGAGTATCTTGTAATTTAATTCGTGCATCCAACATTTACCTCTGTCATTTGATCCCTTATTAGTTTTCTCTTCTTTAGGTTCTGGAGCCTCTGTTAACAGTCAAGAACTCAACCATTAATATCATTTTTAGGTAGCTCAGATATGCTTATATTTATTCAAATAATGGTTGGAGATTAAAATTACAAGGGAAAAAAAAAACACTTGTCACATGCTTCATGGTTAATGTAAATGATAGAAGAGATGATTAATACATAAAGGAGAAAGGTATTTGGAAGACTAAGTAGAGGACTCTCACGGCTGATACAGACCGTTACATGGGCCCTATGGATTTTACATGTGGACAGTGCCACATCAGACCCAAACCCTACCATTAAGGGACATTTCCCCAGTACAGCCATCGAAAAGTTAACTGATTAAAATAATTTAGAGGGAAGAGAAGGGATCCCTTTTTCTCACATGGGGTGGTAGCTTGGGCTGAAATTTTCCATGTGAGGGGACCGTGGGTAGAAAGGTTGGTCACACCGGTCATTAAATGTTCGTTTTGCCTCAAATGCAGAATGACACTAGAAAAATAAAATAATGAAGTATTTTGTTCGACTAAAGCTAACCCAAAATTGATTTTCCACGTCTAACTTCATATGAGTCCACATCCGTTTTCGTAATGCATGTGACCTATACAAGTTAGGTATGGCCTCAGCTGATGTACAGAGATTTGCTGTTTTTAATTTTATGTGCTAAGCAGATGAACCAATGGCATGCTGTCACGTGTATTAAAAAACAAGTAAAATCCTAGCACTTTAACCACTCAGAAATTTTCTTTCAAAATTCTCTCTCCACTAACCAATGACTTGTTTTTTTTTTTCCAATACACGTGGCAGATTGCCATTGGTTCATCAGCTTAGCACATAAAATTCTGAACACCAAATCGCTGTTCTCTCAGCTGACTGGGAAGATCATTCCCATTATTTAAATCATTCAGAGGAAACCATAAAATTCTGAACACCAAGC
This sequence comes from Akebia trifoliata, assembly GCF_017979445.1. Taxonomy (NCBI): domain Eukaryota; kingdom Viridiplantae; phylum Streptophyta; class Magnoliopsida; order Ranunculales; family Lardizabalaceae; genus Akebia; species Akebia trifoliata. The sequence continues at coordinate 29,157,932 of NC_141384.1, forward strand.
CATTCTAAACTGACTTACTACAACACTCTGCTCAGCACTCTGCTAACGTGACAGTGTGCACAGAGCCTTTGATTGTTTTCCTCGAGATACAAGTAAAAAATTATGGTTCTGTGCACACCGCCACATCATGTCAGCACAGTGGTGTAGGAAGCTGGTTCAGCATTTTTCTTTTTGGATATAGCCAGGACTATTCTTCTTATTTTCAAATTGTTAGAGAACCATATGTAACATATTATGATACATGAGATACATTGTATCATATCAATGTATTTCATCTAAAAAGTATGGGAATGTTGGAGAATAATACATGTAGCAATATCAATTAGGATATTTTACATTAGGAAGTTCTATTAATATTTATGTTAAGACTAGTTTCCTTATCTTAGTTGATGTAATCCCTATAAATATCCTATAGGATTAACGTAATATTCATCCAAGAATTCTCAATAAATAATTTCTTCAATACATCTCTTACACAAATCAATAATGCTGAAGTGACCTCAATGTAGAACCTCATATCGCCTTCTTGACATGAAGGTTTATGGGAACCATAGATGCTTTTCATCAAGGTACAAGTGCAAAAACATCTATGGTTCCTATTCACTTCCATGTCAAGAAGTACAATATGAGATTCCAGGCTGAGGTCACTCCAGCACGCTCTTTTCAAATATAAATTATTAGATTTTACAACACAGCAGCAGGGCGCAGTCTTCTACTAATGAAACATGAGAAAAGGCCAAAAAGAAAATGTAAAAAAAAAAAGAAGGAAAGAAACGGAGGAGAGAGAGAGAGAGAGATCTGTCGCGATGGAAGAAGAATTAGAAAACCCAGAAGTCAAGGATTTCTCGGATATCAGACTTTTCTATCATTGAAAAAATTTCTCAGTTACATATTTAAAAGTACGGCTTTGAGAAGAAAAATATTATTGTAGTCCACAAAATTCACTCTGGCTCCCTTAAAAGTCACAAGTCTCACATAAAAACTCCCCTGAAAAACATGGATCTACAAACCAAAAATATCAAGAACAAAAAATTGGTCAAATTCTCCAAAATGCCTAAAATTCAAACAATATAATTGTATCAAATCCTATCTCACTTTAAAAACCCCCTGAAAAACATGGATCTGCAAACAAACAACATCAAAGACAACTTTATAAATTTTTTTAAAAAAATCTCCAAAATATCTAAAAATAAGACTATATAATTATCTCAAATCCTCAGAGCACCCGGGAAAAAAAAGTAAAATAATCTTGAAAGTGGTCAATATATGATTAAACTTCAAAAAATCAAGACTAATAATCCGAACAAAAAAAACTGATCAAATTCTCCATAAATCTCACGTAAACCTTGAAAAGCATGGATCTACAAACAAACAACATCAAGAACAAAAACTGATCATATTCTCCAAAATACCTAAATATCAAATAGTATTATGTATAAAATTCTCCTTAAAACACCCGAAAAATCGAAATAATCTTCATAAAATATCAACATATGATTATTCTTCCAATAAAATCTTGACTATTAGTCCGAAAAATGAATTATTAAAAAGAAAAACTAATAACTCAACCTATATTCAAGTAAAATCACCAAATAGCAGCAACATCTGTGAGTTTTAGAAGAAACTACGAAGTCGATTAAGCTTAAGAATCCTCAAAATCTCTTGAACTTCCCTAAAAATCTAGACAAAAAACACTCAAACAACACGGAATCAAAATCTACACAAATTCGATATAAAACAGCACAAAATCAACCAAAAAAAGATCTACAAAAATAATTGAAAATCATAATCATCGAACACTAAAACACAATCAAATTCCAGTAAAAAAAATCTTCAACAAGAAGTCAAATTAAGCAACAATCAAGCAAGAAAAACTACTAAAATTTTGAAAGAGCTTACTCTCAACTATAGCAAGAGCTTTGGATTCATCGACCTTCTCTTCCGTAGGTGGAACCACAGTTTTCTCCTCTGCAACGTCTTTCGTTGCTTCAACAGGAGCTGAATGTGGTGGAGGCGGAGGAGGAGCCTCTGAAGGCGATTCGGTTTCTACCTTCTTCGGTTCCTCTTCTCCCATCTTTCTTCACCAAATTCAGAGATAAAACCTCAACAAAGCTCTAATTCCTCTAAATTTAGCGGCGCTGCTAAATTATTTAGCAGAGAAACAATCAAACTTCTTAGTTTGGAAACTAAGTCGGAAAGAAAAGAAAGCAAACTCGAACGATAACCCTAGGTTTAAGGTTGGTACAAATAGGAGCTGGAGATGACAGAAGAATTATTATAGAAGAAAATATAAGACACAGAGAGTGAAAAACTTAAAATTTTCGAAAATATCCCTATATCTTTTGCTAATTATCGAGAATGTCCTTAATTTTGAAGGAGAGAAAGGGGGGAGAGTGGTAGGGATATTTTCGTAGTTTTATCTTTTAGAGTGGATTAGAGATATTTTCTTTTTCTTTTTTAAGTTTTCGAGGGATTTGTTCTTTTGCTACGGTTACTGCGGTGACGATGATATCGTTTGTGGGCCGAACATGAGTAGCGAGTTTTTCAGGGAAAAACTCGTCAGATATTTTGTGTCATTGGCTGAAATCGGCCAGTAAGTTTTAATTTAAGATGAGTTTTAGGTGGACTGATCTCAACACGCACAAGATCTATCAACCGTTGGATTAGCGATTTTTGAGATTTAATGGCTACAGATCTAAAGAGCAAGTTAGACTATACCTATCGTATCATAATTACTGCAACAAAACCGATAACCGGTATTTTAGTTCAATTTTGATACAGACACCTACAAATGTTTGGCTGCAGACTGGAGGGTGATTTCTGTCCGTTCGATTGAGCGTTTTTTTTATAAGGGTATTTTATACCTCCTCATGTAAAATTGGTGATATTAGGTTTACCCTCTTGCAAAAAATACAAGATTATGGTTACCCCCTTGACCGTAAAGTCAACATTGTTTTTTTTCTTGATGATTTAACGGTGAAATTTTGATTTTTTTTTTCAAAATGATCATTAAATACTTAAATTACTAAATCAAAATTTCATCGATAAATCTTCAAGAAAAAACAACATTAACTTACTGTCAAAGGGGTAAAGATAATCTTGTAATTTGCAGGGGATAGACCTAATATCACTAATTTTAAAAGGGATGCTTCTAAAATACCCATTTTATAATAGGGTAAAGGATAATTTAGGTCCTAGAATCATGATTGAAAATGTATAAATCATATCTTTGAAAACATCAAACTTGTGGTTGTCTCATTGGCTTTCTCGCTACCTTCGTGAGTAAAATATTGTTTAATTATTCCGTGGCTTATTTTAGTTTTTATTTTTTAATGTGAATCATATGATCATAATCTGTCGATCAAATCAATAATAATTTTAACAAAATAATAACATTCATAATAGAATATTGTTTATCATTTTTGTTTCACATATAGTAAATGTTGATTTTAGTAGGTTTAGTATTATTGTAATCATCTCTACTAATTAGTTGAATATCAATTACTTCTTGTCTTCTTTTTTTGTTGTCAGGGTGTCCATACCCGTAGGCCCAATTAATAAGGACGAGACAACTAGTTTCTTAGAACACCATATCTTGCCTATATCTCTCAAGTATATACAATACCCTCATAAATCATATATACCAAGTAAGATAAAATAAATCCTCGTAAATAGTCGATGAGGGAGACTTGAACTTAAGACCTCTTTTTTTTTTTTTTAAGGAGACTTTGGCCACTAAACTAAACATAGAAGTCACATATAACCACTGTTATGAAATCTTAGTTTCTGATAAAATGTCCATGCACGTCTTGAGGCTCTTTTAAATGTTGACGACGAAATTCTCGACGCTATCGAATTTTGAGAGGGTAAACTATTTCCCAAAAATTGAAAACATGCCATGGAGTATTTTTGAAGATGTAGCAAATTTTGATACAATCACATGTATCAAAATTTGTTTTTCAGTTTTTTTTTATAGTTAAGATGTGAAGGGAATCTGATTGGACACGTAGGGGAGCGTGGGACCCACAACTGGGTAGTGTCACTCATGTCTAGCCGGTTTGACCAAGTGCCAAAACAAGGGGTACAAAGTTAATTCTTCGATTAGATTCACAAGCGAAGGGAACAGTAGAGAACTTTGTCGGCAACTCTTCTCTCTCTTTCTCCTGATTTTTTATTTTTATTTTTATTTTTACTCTTGGGCTTTTAAGATTCAGTTTATTTTATTTCATTTAGTTTTAAACGATTCATAGAATCGATTATTTAACTTAGGAGATCTCTAAAGGAAAAGAATATCCATTTGTTTGTTTTTTGGTCTAGACTACTTTTCGAATGGTGTAGTGGTGGATCAGCACTTGTACACTATTAACTTTGAATCAATCAAGTGGGGTTAGATCTGTGGAATCACTTTTTTTTTTAATCAATTATTTTATAACAAAAAACAATTGCAACCTTGATTGTTTGGTGGATTTGTCCAATAAAGTGCTTTTTGGAATCTAATAGCAATTGCAGAAGTAGTGAGGTGTTTTGTGGGAAGCAGTACTATTTGTAGAAAATTTTATTGTTATATTAATTAAACCATGAATTTTATTGTTATTGTGAATATTTATTTTTTTTTAAAAATGGTATGCTTTTGATTGACTTATACACAGGTCCCAACATTTGGTGAATATTTAAGATAATTCTTATGTTTTCAAGCTAGTAACATTTGTCTCTTTATCTTGGAATTCTCTTACTGACTAATAAAATGTCATCCTTTTCAAATTTTTAGTCAAAATTCCTCAATTTTTTTCTCTCAAAATCAGTCATCTTTAATCACTTAATTAAAAAATTTACCCATATCTCCATCAACCTCAAGATTTTATTCACTGAAGTCTTCAAGTCTCAAGAACAAAATAGGATTTTGGAGAAGTAGAAATTTTCAATGGAAAAATCAAGGATTTTTGTTGAGATGAGGTTGGAAACAATATTAAAGATGACTGGTATAATGAAGAAATAATCAGATTTTAAAGATAATTGATTTGAGAAGAAAATCAAAAGTTATTTGTTAAATTTTGAAGTTAATGAAGGGATTTAGGTAACAATGGAATTTTAGAAAACATAATGAGGAATTGAAGGAAGGTTGAAAAGGATGGATTGAAGATGAGATTGCATAAATCGAAAATAATTTACCATCGAGGTTAAAGAGTTTGAACATGATTGATTTTAATAAGAAAGTAAAAATGATTTTGGATTATAAATTGAAAATGAGGATTTGCAATTATTTCCATTAATCAATAATGGAAAAATGTCATCATTTTGAAAACACCACCTTAACTAGCTTACAACTTTAAATTAAATCTCAGTTACTATTCATCTTTTTTATTTAATTAAAAAGATAAACAACCATAAAATCAATCCAAGAAAAACTTATCACCTAAGATTTTCATGACAATTAATTTGTCATGGAGAGATAGGAGTTATATGAGATCCATGGTTTCAAAACTCGTTCGAGACTAAGTCGTCTCGATATCAGGGTATCAGGCATGAACGAGATGAACAGACAAGCCAATTTTTCGAATGAGATTTAATACCCCATGTTCATAGTTTAATTTTTTGGACCAGACGTCTCAAACATATCAGAAAACTCGTTCGAGACGACTTGACATTTGGCATTGACGAGATGAGACGAGACGCGAAATCGAGTTTTAAAACCATGATGAGATCACCACATCTTGTTATCCTTTCTAGTTGGTACACAATAAACAATGTGGTGGGCCCATGTATATGTCGACAGAAATTAGGAGAACAACACAACTCAAGAATATATGGTAGGTCGTTAGTGGGCCAATAGTAACAATACATGTAGACGCATCATGGTTGGCATTTAATTTCTTAAATGTACACATAAGGATAGATTGAATTGAGACTTGCCATATTGTCTAGAAAGATAAATAGATGGATAGATATCTTATAGTTCAACTGTGGAATATTTGAAAATTTGCCATAAAAGTGAATCCTTTATTTTGGTGTCCCAGTCTAAAGTTGAATAATTTGATTTCAATAAACTAAGGGCCCACCAAAAAGTAACTCATGGAGACGTTAGGGTTAAATGGGCCCCACATTTATATTCTACGGTTTCATAGCTTTACCCCCACTTTATTGTGATGTTTGTTTTGGTCTCTCTTTCCATTTTACCAATCCGTTCGGATAACGAGACCTCAATTTGATCAAACATTTTCCGACATAAGTACTTCTTTTGATTGTAAAATGTACCATTTTGAGACAATGTTGATGGAGTAATTTTTGCAATGTAGAGAAATTGTTTCTCGAAACATTTTAGTAAATATATTAAGGACTAATGATTTTCTAACACAGAGCCGTAAATCATTTGCATCGGGATATGTAGAATCATAAATCTGTTTATTGTGTATCCCGAGGCAAATGATCTGAGGTTCTATAATGGGAGCACATGATAGAGGGGGACATCAGATTATCACGATGTTTTGATCATTTTATTATCTTAAGATATTTTGGGTATATTAGTCGTTAATTTATAAATAACGACATTTTCTTCTAAAATAATAAAACATAATTTCTATATGAATTCAAATAAGAGTTGCAATCTAGAAGTGGGTCTGGATAATTTCTGCTTTTGACCCATTTTTTTTTTCCGTATAATATTTAAAAATTGAGTTATTACAATTAATAATTCCAAATTTAGTATCTGTATGAAATCTTAGTAAATTTATCCTCAAAAAAGTATTTAATATTTACTAACTAAATAATTATTTTAAAATTTAAAAATTAAAATCTTTTAAAGAAGGGGATTGTTTTTTCTAAGCATCGATGGAAGACTTGAGTGTACATTCAATGACCTATGGAGTACTTCCCAAAATTAAATTTATTGTATATGAGAGTATCTATTGTTTTGTGCATCTAAAGTTGTGAACGGAGTAAGTTCAGATTCGATCGTGTCGTGGACAACACGTAACAAACTCAATAATCATCAAGAGGGGAATTCTCACATGCAACCTAGCATTACTTGCTCTTCTCAACTCTCAAGAAATGAATTCTAGAAGTTAAATTTCTTATAATTCATCTAAACAAACCCTACCAATTACCGAGAAACATGGTTTTAAAACTCATTTTGGCGTCTCGTCCATGAACGAGACTGAGTGGTCTCAAACGAGTCTTTCAATATGTTTGAGTCGTCTTGTTCAAGAATGAGAAAAATGAACTATGATTTTAAATCTCGCCCGATACGTTTGACTTGTCTATCTGTCTCATTCGTGGATGATACCGAGATGTATCAGACAAGTCGTCTCAGTCTCGAACAAGATTTAAACCATGCCTAGAAATAGATTGGTTAGATTTTTGATTAGTGAAGAGTTTTATATAAGTTGATGGTTTAATTTAGTTCAAAGTCATAATAGAATATTACTTAAGAGACTCTATAAGAAAATATATTGAAAGTGGTCTTCTAAGGTGAACCTTTCATTCATATAATTATTAAATGTTGGACCACAGAATATTTTAGGCTTAGTTCTAAAGCCAGGGTGCCCTCGTGAGAGAATAGAGATTGATCTGAACCGGGTTTTGGTTCCATCAGTTGGTGACGCGTGACCCACACCAATATTTCTAGTGTGAATGAACTTGGCTGTAAGTCAGCAATAATGTAATTATTTTGTTTAAGAATCTTAATTTATAATACTTTTATATTGAATATGGACTATCTAAATAAGATCAATTTAGAAAATCAACATTTTCAAGATCCGAATGACGTCGGTGCAGATCACTTTTCCACGGATTTGTGAGTCCCTCAAAAACATGTCTAGCATGGTCATAGGAAAAAAAAACAAGTGTCGCCATAAATCAATGTGCTAAAGATACACGATCTATACACGGTTGATGTGGCAAGGACAGAGTACCATAGATCGTTTTTCCTTCTCTTTGGGATACATGAGGAAAAAAATCTACGATTTTGTGCCCTTGCCATGTCATCCACGTACATACCACATATTTTTAAACGAGTCAATTTATCATTAGCACGAACAACAAAAAAAAAAAAAAAACTCTTCCCCATCACCCTCAGGTATGTGGCATACTCTAGTTAATTTCGATATGTATTTTTTATTTATTTATAAGCAAACAAGTTAGTGAATAGTAGTTAATAGGTGGAGACGGGCTTTTGAACCCAAATTGTGGTATGAACACTTAAAGACTTGAGCAAATTTGCAAGTTCAAACCTTCAATTCTGATATGATTCTGCTTCGAATGTAAAGTCAATCAACAACTCAACAAAATGCAAGTTTGAGTTAAAGAAGATTATATAATTTTATCTTTCTTTTCTCTCATAGTGTAAATTTTCTCCTTTTGTTGGTAATTAATGGGAAACATGCTTTACTTATCCAGTTAGTCGAACGATTCCAAACTACTTTAATAATATAATTTTAAGAATTTAATATACTTTAAAATGAATCATTCATTAAAATATCTATTATGCAACTTTAGAAAGACGAACTACCTCTCATTTGGATGAGTTAAACTAGTGCATCATAGTCACAAAACTCAAGTTTTCAACAGGGTGTCCGATTTTAGTGGTTGAGAATCAAGACTATGACATGTACATAGGGATCACATCTATGGAGATGCCAGAAAGACTGTTGACAGGCATGCTTCTATGAAAGATAATTTGGGTTGTCAAATTCATCTCTTAGACTATGTTTGGATTGAGAGAAGTGGAGAGAAGAGAAAGTCATTAAGAAAAGAGATGAGAAGGGAAGGGAAGAGAAGAAAAGAGAAATTCAATTTTTCTCCACCATGTTTGGATTGACAAGAGAGAATTTGGGACAACTTTAAAATTTTAAAATATCTTGAAAGAGTTCTAGGGTAAGAGTTGAAATTATAAAATATTTTTAAAAGGTTTCTCTCCCTTTCTTTCATCTTCTCTCCACTTTTGGAGAGAAAGAAAACTCACATTTTTTTCTCTCCTCTTCTCATCCCACTTAACAATCCAAACAAGAGAAATGGAAATAAACTCATTTATTTTCTCTCATCTTCTCTCCATTTCTCTTAATCTAAACACAACATTAGTGATCTGTTATTTATTCTTGATTAGGATTGGAGTGGTATGTGTTATATGAGACTGTAATTAATTTGAGTTTGTCTTAACCTAGAAAATCTTTGAAAATGAAAAATGCATAGGGATCACATACACTTTTACAAAGACTACATGATCAAAACATGATGACAAATGCTTAAATCCAACAATTTGTTGCTCTAATTTTAAGGATAGAAATCATCTATTAGACTAATTTTAGGTAAATAGTAGACAAAACATCTATGAGAGTGGATCCAAATTTTGTGCCCCATGGCATGATGTGTGTATGTGAATCATGTCCAAAGAAAATTAAATAAATAAAACTTAGGTGTACTCTATACGATGTTCTTGGTAGATCACCCATTCTTTTGATTTGGATAGTTCAACCATTTATTTAGGTGATGAATACTTCCAACAACTTTATTTATGAAATAGCACTAATGATGGTGTCCATTGACAACCATGCACCTTAGTTGCATTATATCACTGCTTTTTATAATATCTGCCAACAAGTTTAAGCTGTCATAGACGTATAAAAGTTGTTTCCTCGAGCGATTAATCTTTAGCTTTGTCGAGCTCAATGGAATTCCTCGGCGATGTTTTGATTCCACTCGGCGTATATCACGGCCGACAGTGTGCTCCCTGATTGTCGGCTGTTAGCATCTTTTGCTGCTGCCACGTGGTGATCCTGGACGAAAGAGATTCTAAAAAGATATTTTGTGACGTGGCATTGAACCCTCGTGGACAGGTGTTCACCAGCGTAAATTTGTCGTATTGCAGCTGTACCCTTCAATAGCGAGTACGTGGGCCCTACCTCAAGTATGCTTGAGCTTTAGCCTAACCAAGTGGACATCAAATCACCAACTTGCAAGAAATTTTAGATTTATAAATGATACACGTGGACCAAATTTGCGCGTTACGATCAACAATTTGGATTAATCAAGTAGGATATCTGCTACTGCCCTAGTTTTAGAATTTGTTTGTGAATCATGATAATCTGAGTATCCCACGTGGCAAACTCAATCAACTATCTGACAAGTTAGGAATCATAGATCTACGCTCTTTGGGATACACAACTGCACTCCTCTATGAACAAGTGTATCTCAAGGAAATCATGTATCTCAAGGAAATCATGTATTCCAACAAGCACAAATCTACTATTTCTAAACTTGTCACCTCAGATAGTCAATTAAGTATAGTTGGTAATTACTCAGATTATCACTGCACTTTATTTATCCCACACCGTTTAATTATTATAACACAACAGTGGAAGAGGAATGGAGTTTGGGTGTGGATAACCATTCAATTATGTAATATATATATATATATATATATATATATATATATATATATATAGAGTTGCGTTATTACGACCCCCTTTGCGACACACCTTTTTGTCTTATATGGGCAAAAATGTTTGGAATGGGCTGATTTTTTGTGAGGATGATCTCTATGGTGAGGGGATCATCCTGGCAAAAAATCAGCCCATTCCAAAACTTCTAGACCGTCCGATTTTTGTTGAAAAATTATAGACCGTCCAATTTTTGTAAATCAATTTTGATGGGGTTAGAAGTTTTGGAATGGGATGATTTTTTGCCAGGATGATCCCCTCACCATAGAGATCATCCTCACAAAAAATCAGCTCATTCCAAACATTTTTGCCCATATAAGACAAAAAGGTGTGTCGCAAAGGGGGTCGCAAAGGGGGTCGTAATAACGTGACCCATATATATATATATATATATATATATATATAATGTTCTATTTAAGTGAGAACTATGTTACTCAGTTAGTTGTACGAAACATACTAATTTATGGTATAATTTGTATTGGGTTCATAAAATCAAGGGAATCACAAACCCACTAAATTTTAGTTAGTTTCGATGGATCAAAACATTTGGTTCAGTGAATCAAAGCATTAAGTTCGAGAAGTCAAATAATTTTTGATTGCTTCGGTGAATCAAATCAACTCATTATATTTTTCATTATTTATATTTAAAATTTAAATTATATATATATATATATATATATATATATATATATATATATATTGTATTTATATCTTGTGGACTTGAATTATACATGTGCACATGCGGACCAAGCAAACAAATATAAATGTTCTCTTTCAACTTTAACAAATAGTATATTTCTATACTTGAAAGACCAGCTCTCATGACACGTGGCATTTTTCTATAAGGTTTTTGGGAAAGAGTAAAAAGTAAAAGTAAAAGTTAAAGTGATGACTTTTGTCCTTTGGATTTGAATGTTTTTTATTGATATATATATATATATATATATTTTTAGAGAAACTCTTTCCTTACTAAGATAATGAGAAAAAAGATTTTGTTACGCCTCATCCACCGTCAAAAGGCCTCAAGATACATAAAATAAGACCTTGAGATTTCTTTTGAATCTCAAAGATTTTTTTTACCAATCTCGAGATCTTTTTTTATGATGGATGAGATTTAATAAGACCTTTTTTTCAGCACTAATCGGACTCACTTTTCAACTGTTCATTTTTCTCAATTACAATTATTAAAAAATCTTGATTAATTGAATTATGAAAGAAATGAGTCCAAAATAGTAAGCCACGCGGCACATTTTTGATCGTTTGTCATTGAAAATTTTCTTTCTCGAATGTTGATCTTCTCATTCCAAGAATGTAGAAGAAGGTCGCCATCACCATTGATTCTAAAACTAAGCTGTTTTGGTGGCCCACACCAGCTTCTCTCTAACATTCCCAAAAAAATTCTTGATATTTGGTTCATAAATGAAAAGTAATTATCTCTCCTTGTCTAAGTCATCTCATGATGCAAACGGCCGAGGCCTTTATTACTCATACTCGTTCTTTCATAAACATTTTATCTTTCTTTGGTAATTAAATCAGACTAGAAGGTGACATGTGCAAATATACATTATCATTAAGGTTTATTTGTAAATTATAATATTAATCAAAGAATATTTATTTATTTTTAAGATTTTACATAATAAAAAAGATATTTTTGTGGAATTACACTTTTCTTAATTTACCCTGATTATATTAAATTTTAATATAAAAAGTGGGGCATTATTATCACTCAAATTTTGGTGACAAACCACTTCTACTTCTCCTTTTCTACTTATAATAGTAAAGATGTTGATCTCGTGATAACTGAAGTTCTCTTCATTTTTCATTTTCACTTGTTCTCGAAGAAGATCTTGCCTTGATTCTCAAAGAAGCTCAAGAATTCTCGAAGACTAAAAAATAATTATGTTATACTAGGACTATATACGGAAACTTTGAAATTTTTTTCATTGATTAGGGATACAATTGTGAGTAATTCTAAACGACTTTTAAAATTTATCTTAGAAAATTCTAAAAAATATTATATATAATAGAATAGCAAATTCTTTAGACAAATCCTAATTTTGTATAAAGTGACGGTGTGTTTCTCATTAGATGTAAAGTCTGATGAAAGTCGTAAGGGTATAAGGGATAAAAAAAAAATTTCATACTACATTGAGTTGATGATTAGCTTGGGAGTAATAGAGAACACCTAAGGCAACGTTGGGAAGAACGTTAAACTATTAGACCTCATCTTACTATTATAATGAGAGAAGGCAGAGTAAAAATGATTTGACATTAAAATTTGAATTTCAAAAATACCCCCACCTTAACATTTAAAATTAATATAATCGAGGTCATTTTGTTCAAGAAATAAGAAAATTGCAATCTATCAAAATAACAAAAATATAAATTTTTACTATGTAATCTTCAAAACTGCCCTATTTTTAATATTTTAAATTACAAGTAAGCCCTTCAGATACAATTGCGGTTGTACGTGCTGACTTTTAATTTATATATAATATGTAAAAGGGTGTTAGCTTATGTCCCAAGGGTACACGTTAAGGTACATTAAATATACTTTCAAAATTGATTTTACTACAAAAATTGCCCTCAAGAAAAAACTTTCATACAAAAAATATCCACATATGCTTAGGTCCAAGGTGTTTTAAATGCACCTTAACATGTGCCCTTAGGGCACACATTAACAAAACCCTATATAAAAAATACTTTTGTTTTTTTTTTTAAGGTAGTCGAGGGTTTAAGCGGATCCCCAACCGCTAAGAAAAAGAGAAATCAAAACCTTACATAGGATTACCCATTTGCGTCATCCTCCGCCATCCTCCACAATACAATATAGTTCATCAATAAAATCTTGGGGTCTTAAGGTGTCCTCTTGGACACCATTCCAACACACCTTGATACGTTATAGGAATAAGCTCCTTATCATATCTGATCATTATTGGATTATCAAATGAATCATGATGGCATACCCAATCACTCCTTGACGTGATAAGTTTGGGAATTGTAGATAGATATGCTTCGGGACACATGACTGCACTTTCCCATAAAAAAGTGTATCCCAAGGGAGTAAGTATCCCGACGTGTATATATTTATGATTCTCAAACTTGTCCATAACATCAGAGATTCGATTGAGTATGCCACATTGCAAGTCAAATTATCAGGAATCTTATTAAATTAGTTAACCTTACCACTTCAGCCCCGCAAAAGTTGGGCCTACCCCATCTACCAATAATGAAACCTGACAGACTTTGACCCGGCAAGAGCCCCCAAAGCATGGGTGTTTTAGAATGATTTTTGGTTTGTCGCAATCTTTTGAAACAAATCACTAATGAAGGTTTTTTTTTTGGTGTGTGTGTGTGTGTGTGCAGTAGACTATGAGATTGGTTTGGTCAAATCATAAGCAATAAATAGTGTACTTGTTGAATATCGAAATCGAATATAGGTCAATGGTCATGTTTATGTGAGAGATTAATACAATTAATGTTGGATATTTAAGGAGATTATTTTAGTCACTTATATCACAAAGAGTGAGATTCAATTTGTAGGGAACATAATATTTTATGTATGCGTGTGAAGTGCATTACCACTTCATTAGAGAGAAGTTAACATGCATTCATCTTTACAGAAGGATTCCCATTTATGAATTTCTTTAAATTCAAATTTAACCTTTTTTTCCACGTAGTGGCCCTTGAAACAAATAATTTCAAGACATATATATTATTTTGGGAAAAGTCATCTAGGGTTTCTTTTTAAGGGATTAGGAGAAACATTCTCTCTATTCTTGTTTTGCTAGAGATCTCTAAAACTGTAATATATAGCGTGTTTAGATTTCAGTATGATATGTGGACGTTGACACACTGCCGAATCATGTAAATCTTTATGTTAGTATATGATCTCTTTTATTTTCTGCTTCGTCATGTTTTTTCACAGATCCCAAGACCTAAATTCAAAACCCATCGAATCCTCCTTCATGGTGCCCACTAACCCTTCGAGTACAAAAAAGCAGGATGTCGTGAACTCCCACATTATGCTCATGAGTGCACAACATATTCTAGTGGGGTGCTTAAAATTTTTGGGTAATTACAATGCTTGTATGATTTTAAACTCTCTCTCTCTCTTCAATTATATATTTTAATTATAAAAGTGGGTTTAATCATTATGTGATTAATTTACGATGACTTATTTTTTCTTGATGTTTAAGCAACAATACACCCATCTAAAGTATTTAAAATCATGGCCAATCAACTCATCAAGATAATTATATCAGTTTAAAATATCTTGAGTAAATCATGATTCATTTTATAGGATGATACTTAATGGTACCACTGTCCAAAATGTCTTCAAAATATATATATATATATATATATATATATATTCCTTCCTTTAAGTCTGATATTTGATTTCTAGCCATTCATAATGCTCAAAGTTCAATAAGAGTACAATTTTGAAGGGAACCGTGTAATTCTCTGAATTTTTTCAAAATTTTTATAAAATTCTCCGAATTGGAGACTAGCCAATTAAATTTACGAATCAACGAATTTATCAATTAATCATTGAAAATTTACCCTCAAAGTTTATTTTCTTCAACATTCAAAAATCTCAAGAACAATATAGGGATTTGAGGGAGGTTTAAGGTGATGGGTATTGTTAAGAATCCAAAAACACAATTTGTATATTTTTCGAAAATTTCCCCATATTTTAACATAAGTTTCCCTAACTTTTTTATTTTTATAACCGGGTATCCCAGTAGATAGTGGACTGGGTCCGTATCTGGGCTTTTTCCAGTCCATAGACCATAGTCTTTGGGCACATGCAACGCATGTACATCACACAAACCAGGTAAGTGAGGGTGTGCCCTCGCGGGTGGCCCCTGAGGAATTAGTGCTCATACTGGGTATCGAACTCACGACCTATGGCCATTAATCGCTTATCGGTCCGAAATTCCCATTGAGCCAACCCCTCTAGAACATATCCAAATAAACCGTATCAAACCCCCACCAAATAATTATCGAATCCAAACTTTGTTACGAGAGAAGCAACAGCACCGTTTTTAGTCCGGTCCAGTATTTGTAACTTCATATATTAGTATGGCTACTAATTGATTGGATTTTGGCCCGGCCCATCATGGATACGATTTGGAGTGTTACTTGCTCTTTTAGTTTTCAAGTCAAATCAGACTAGGTCCTATTCAATTTTAAGGGCCGGGCTCATGTTGGAAGCAAACATGTTGGTGGCCCAGTACATGAAAATATGCTTAGTAATCCAGCCCGTTAACAGGCCTGAATACTTGCAGGCCGGCCCAGCATCACAAGACATCTTGTTATGACACGTAGTCTCCGATCTCGAGAATATTAATAAAAGGAAAAAATTTGATAAAACATGCGAACACGTGGGAACATGCTTTCATTTTCAAGAATCGAGTAAAAAAGGCATCAAAACCAATGGCTGTTTCAGTAAATTTTAAGCCAAACATTACCCCTGTTTGGTAAAACGTGGGACTGAAGCCCACAGAATATCAGTATTTCTACCACCTCTCCACTCTCTATAAATTCCACTCAACAGATTCCACTTTGCACGATACACGCACAAAGAATACAAATATTTGCGTATTTTTTGTGAAAATTTGCAGAAATATGGATGTATATATTTCTGAGGAGTATGTTATAAGTCGAAGAAGAGAGAAAAAAGCTGCAGTCAACAATGCAAGAAAAAGGTCAGAAATGGTGTCAGATTCCGGCAAAGTAGAAAAGGAAAAGATGAAATCTCAGCCGTCAGATTTTAGATTTGGGAAGGAGTTTTTGGTTTCCGGTGGACTAAGCAATGACTTTATTTTCAATTGCTGCTCAGCATGAATCTTATATACATCTTCGTTTTTTTATATATATTTTTTTCTTAAAAACTAAATATGTGTATAATGTCGTTGGACACCAAGCGTCCAACGTTGTTGGACACTAGAAAAGAACTACTGTTAACTTGTTTAGTAAGGAAAGGGTTTCACCATTGCCATAAGAGAAAGTTTTTTTCGTAGAATATTCTGATCTTGGCCCATTGCGTGAAAATGCTGAAATCTAACGGCTAGAATGATCTTTAGAGTGGGCGGGCCTGAAGATTTTGCCACGTGTTGGTTTTTTGTATGTCGGGTTATATACAATGATACTGATTGTAGACAGAAAAGTAATAACTGAGTATATTAATTAAACATTAAAAATAAATAATGCAGAAGTCTTTTACAGCATCATCTGACCATCGTGGTTAAATGGGCTTTTATGATGTGTCCTAGACGGGTTTTAAAGCCCATAATTAATGAACAAAAGCCTGAATCCAGCTGTTACAAATCACCAAAAAAAAAGGAATTGGTCCACATGTCCGCAAAAAATTTATTTCCAACTATCCTAAAAAATGGTGTCAGAAAGTGGTTGATTATGCTTGGACAAATTGCACTCGAAAAAAACTTTTCTTAGGTTTCTACCTAATGTGTCAAAATGAGTCTTTTATCTCTTTTTTGACTTTGTTTTCCCTTCCATTTTATTTAGGAAAGCATCTGTATATGTATAATTTTTCATGAAAAATAGATTTTATATCCCAAAATTATAAAATTACCGACGTTATGCATGTTGTGGCATGGTTTTAAAACTTGTTTTGATGTCTTGTCTCGTCTTGTCCGTGAACGAGACTGAGTGGTCTCGAATGAGTTTTCTGATACATCTGAGACGTCTCGTTCAACGATAAGAAAATGAATGTTGGATTTTAAAATTTGTTTTGACGTCTCGTCTCGTCCGTGAACTAGATTGAGTGGTCTCGAATGAGTTTTCTGATACGTTTGAGACGTCTCGTTCAACAATAAGAAAATGAATGTTGAGTTTTAAATCTTGTATGATACATTAACTTATCTGTCCTTCTCGTTATTGGGCGATACCAAGACGACTCGGACAATACATCTCGATTTGGGATGAGTTTTGAAATTGTGGGTTGGGATGTCCTTTAATACAGGTGGATCAATGGAAATATGTGGTCTCCAAAATATCCCAAGATCACATTGAAAAAATGAAAAGAAAAAAATAGAATCTCTCAAAGTTAATAAAATATAGAAAATCCAACAAGATCTAGTTCTAGTCCGGTGCTCATGAAGAAAAGGAGAAGATGAAATCTAAACCGTTGGATTTTAGGTTTGGGAAGAAGTTTTTGGTTTAGTGACCTAAGTGGGCTTATTATTTTCAAATAGCTAGAATGATCTTTTTAGTGGGTAGGTTTACAATTTTAGGGATTAGTGGGTATGAAGACTTCTCCACGTGTTGGTTTTTGATATGTTGTTCCCAGAATAATAAAAGTAATCAGTAAATATTTTATTTTAAATAGAGTAAGACTAGACTTAGTAAGTTAGTAAGATTTCAAATCTTACTAAGGGTCCCTGAGCTCATCTTGTGGCATCCAAGAAGATAAACAAAACATGTGAATTCTAATTTTACATGGTATTAGAGCACTATTTTTGCATTAGAGATTTAATTCACAATGGCCAACGTTTAACCAAGCAACTCCAAAATTGAGTCCATCGAACCCTATTCCATCCATCATTTCGATAGTCCCACCACGGTCCTTGTTTCCCCTCCCCTACAAATCATGGGATCGTGCCATAGTTATGACCTTATGTGCTAAAAACAAACTTGGATTCGTCGACAGTTCGATTCAAAAGCCAAAATCTGGCGATGAAATATCTTCGTGGGAACGTTGCAATGACTTGATTAGTAGTTGGATCCTTAACTCAGTTTCTTCTGAAATCCGCACAAGCATTCTTTATTAAAACACCGCACGGGATATCTGGACCGATCTTTATGACCGTTTCTCTCAATCTAATAACCCCAAAGTCTATCAACTCAAACAATCCATCTCTGCTCTCAAACAAGAAAATCAATCCGTTTCTTCATATTTCACCCACCTCAAATCTCTTTGAGACGAACTCAATTCCATACACATTATTGTACCATGCATTTGTAGTCATGGAAAGTCATTTGTTGAACACTTTCAACAAGATCGAGCCATGGAGTCTCTCCAAGGCCTTCATGATAGATTTTCAGTCATTCGTAGTTAAATCCTCCTTATGGAACCTCTCCTTTCCACAACTGGATCTATGCTTTCATCCATCAAGAAGAAAAACAATAAGAAATCAATAATTCATATATCCCAAGTGTTGAATCTGCGGCTCTTCATGTTGGTCATTCCACCTCATATCCTTCCAAACGTCAGCAACCCTTCTGTGATCATTGCAATTGTCACGGCCATACATGTTACAAAATTCATGGCTACCAATCGAAGAACAAAAATCATGTTCCTGCTATGATTCCGCCACCTACTCCACCAACCAACATGTCGTATCTCACATCAGTACAACAAGCTTGCCTTCTACAATTCTTGGGATCTGATTCAACAAACATTTCACCAATTCCAACGATAAACCTCGCTGGTATGATATCACCTTCTTTTTCTACTTCTTGGATAGTAGATTTGGGTGCCTCCAATCGCATATGTTTTAATTTATCTTCCTTTCACACATGATAAAGCCTCACCTCACTTTTCTATTCAATAACCGGATGGAACTCAAGCCTTAGTTCATCACATTGGCACAATACATTTCTCATCCAATTTGATATTTCATAATATTTTTCATATTCCTACTTTTCAATACAATCTACTATCTAACTCACAATTAACTCGATCTCGTAATTGTGAAGTTATTTTTTTCTTATCTCATTGTGTGTTTCAGGACCCACAGATGAAGAATCAGATTGGTCGGGGTGATTTCAGATATGGTCTCTACTATTTATCTTCAACTTTTACATTTTTAGTTTTACCCACAAATAATTTTGACCTTTAGCATTGGCGCCTCGGTCATCCATCTATCTCTAGGCTTAAATATTTAGTTGAGAAATTTTCTATTATTTTTCTTTAATTTTAAATGTTATTGTAATGTTTGTTTGCAAGCAAAACAATATAGATTGTTATTTAATAAAAGTATTAGTTTTAGTACTAAGCCTTTTGAATGAATTCATTGTGACATTTGGGAGCCTTTCTCTTTACCCTCTTATAGTGGATTGCATATTTTTTCTTACTATTGTAGATGACTTCTCACAATGTACATGGATCTATTAATGCATGCTAAAACCGAAACTTCCAAATTTTTAATTTATTTTTTTAACTTAATACATCGTTAATTTCATACTAAAATCAATAATATTCATTCTAAGAGTGGTGATATATTTTTACCCCAACTCCAACATTTTCATTCCGATAATGGGACTAAACTTTTATCTAAACCTATACAATCATGGTTTCTTGAAAATGATATTATCTATCAACGTAGTTGTGTTGCCACACCACAACAAAACAGCGTTCTTGAATTCAAACATCACCATCTTCTTAATGTAGCTCATGTTTTACGTTTCCAAGCACATCATCCCCTTACTTTTTGGGGTGAATGCATTCTCACTGCCTCTTATTTATTGGGGATCAACCCACACAATCCAACAACATTAGATCTAGCACCATAGAACATCTTCACTGGTGCCACATCATTGCCACTTATGGACATACCTTCTAATTGTACTGAGTCAACTAAGGTTATGCCCATGGACTCAATTCCCAATGGTGCTAATCTCGTTGGCCCAATACTAGATGCCTCCATAAATCCAACTGTGTCATCTTCCAATGACAATCCTCCTATATCTCGTCCTACTCGAGACCGACGTCTCCTAGCTTATTTAAAAGATTTCATTTGTTTCTCGGTTTCTATTAATATAAAGTTTTCCATCTCCTATTACTTATGCTTTATTAAACTTTTTATGCCCCATAAAGTGTACCTCACTAAAAACTCCCAATGAATCGTCATCTATCACCCAAGCTATTAAATTTTCGATTTGGCGTGATGCCATGACAAAAGAAATCAATGCTCTTGAGGTCAATAACACATGGACCTTCACTCTATTGCCCAATGGAAAACGTCATATTGGTTGCAAATGGATTTACAAAATAAAATATCGTTCCGACGGCTCAATCAAACGATACAAAGCTCATTTACTGGTTCAAGGTTTCAATCAAGTTAAGGGCATTGACTATCAAGATACCTTTGCCCCAATTGCAAAGCTTGTCATTGTTCGAGTTCTCCTCTCTATTGTCATGGTTAAGGGATGGACCTTACACCAACTGGATGTTAACAATGTTTTTTTACAAGGCTCTCTTGATGAAGAAGTTTATATGAAAATTCCCCCTGGCTTCTCTCATAAGGGGGAAACTCGAGTCTATAAACTTAACAAATCATTATATGGCCTAAAGCAAGCCTCACAACAATGGTTTTTCAAATTCTCGACCACCTTAATCCAACAAGGTTTCAAACAATCCATTTCAAACTATAGCTTATTTACTCGAATTGAGGGGTCCATCTCATTATTTGTTTTTGTTTATGTTGATGACATCCTCATCACAGGAAACAACGATGACACTATCAAATCATTCATAATTTTTTTCAAAATAACGTTTTCCATCAAAGACCTTGGCAATTAAAATATTTCCTCGGTATTGAAGTTTCACATTCTCCTAAAGGCGTATTTCTCTGCCAACAAAAATATATCCTAGATATATTACACGATGCCAGTATGTCCGCTACACATCCTTCTATGTTCCCTATGGAACAACAACTACGGTTAACACCCACATTTGGGATCCTCACTCTGACCCAACACCATATAGAAAGACTCATAGGATGTCTCTTATACCTTACTATTACACGGCCAAACATCCAATATTTCGTAAATACTCTCAGTCAATTTATGTAACAACCACATACTCATCATCTTGATGTTACAAATCGCATCCTCCGTTATCTTAAAGGATCCATTGGTAAATGAATTTTCTTATCCTCCTCAAGTGATCTATTTCTTTGTGGTTACACTAACTTTGATTGGGCAAACTGCCCAACAACACAGAAATGCACCATTGGATATTTTACAATGCTAGGCTCTAGTCCTATCTCTTGGAAAACTAAGAAACAACCGACTGTCTCGCTTTTCTGTTGAAGCTGAATATTGAGCATTGGCAAATGTTTCGTGTGAATTACAATAGCTTAAATCCATCCTGTAAGAATTTGATATTTCCCATCCAGCATCTATTTCTGTATTCTACGACAATCAAGCCGCCATCCATATTGTACAGAACCCAATTTTTCATGAAAGAACTAAGCACATCGAAATTGACTACCACTTTGTTCGAGAGAAGATCACCGCAAACATTATTCAGCTTTGCTTCATTCTCTCTCATGATAAACTTGCAGATTTATTTACAAAACCAATTGGTGCAAAGGCATTTCAACGACTCACTAACAAGTTAGGTGTGGTCGACATCACCAACCTCACTCCAACTTGAGGGGCAGTATTAGGACTTGTATCTCCTAGATACGTTGAAATTAGAAGATACGTTGAGATTCTCCTACAAATTCTCAATTGCGTTGAAGACTCCAACAAATCCTCCTTTAATTGAAGAAACATACTTTTTAATTATTCTTTCTTCATTGTAAATCCTTATTTTTAGTTAAAAATCTAGAATTAATTATTTAATATTTTTATTTTTCGTATTTAGAAGATTTATTCAAATCTTGTTAAACCGGTAATCTATACGATTCATTCATCTTCCATAGGAGAAGATAAACAAAACATGTGTATTCCAATTTTACAAATCTCATCCGAGGCATTGACTACTCGTCCAAGACGTCTCAGTATCGTCCACCAACAAGATGGATGGACAGGCCAAACATATCGGACGAGATTTAAAACTACAGTTCATTTCTCATTGTTGAACGAGACGACTCAAACGTATCGAAAAACTCGTCCAAGACCACTCGGTCTTGTTCATGGACAAGACAAGACGTCAAAACAAGTTTTAAAACCAAGGTCCAGACCGCTTCAATTAGTCCAAATGCTGGTCCATGCCCATTTTCCTAAACCTGGCCTGATTAATAATTGAGCTGTATTGGGAGTGGTGGCCCTCGATGGGCCAAGCCGCACTTAACAAAACAAACACAGTCCATTCAAACCTCTATCATGCATACAGATTCAAGAGAACAACATAGATAAGCAATAGTGCACATCATTAACGTGGGTACACAAACGGTTTTCAGTTTGACATACAAATAAGACTCTCTTGCATCCCCTAGACTACTAACAAATAACTTATATAGATGAATAGCTGAAACAAATAAATCCCCTAGACTATTAACAAATAACTTATATAGGAGAATAGCTGAAACAAATAACTTATATAGATGAATAGCTGAAATCATCTTCAACGTGAGCTGGAGAAATAGCCGTTAACAGAACGAAGACTCCAAATAAAATGGTAACAATGGCAGTGAAGTTGACGAGGTATGCCTCAGACCCATACTTGTCGACGCCTGAACTCTCTAGGAAGGTAAGCTTCTCCAGAAATCCTAATGTAGCTGTGCCGAGGGCCAACACGTACAAAATGAGCCCAAACACCACGTGCCAGGGAAGAGATTCTGCTCTAAAGGAGGCTGATCCACCCGGGTAGAAGAACACCACAAATCCGAATATCCACTGCAAATTATCTCACATCCCATTTCAAACATAGAAGTGGAATATATCACATCAAGGTATAGAAGGGGAAAAAAAGAATTATATGGCATTAAGGTCTTCGATGATAAAGAACGGTGCCAAGTCAACATCAACAACAATAAAGCCTTATCCTAAAGATTAGGGGTTGGCTAGACGAATCTTGTTCCCTCATCCCACTTTGTTTAAAGCCAAGCCTTCTGGTATTTGTATTCACTATCTCCATCCATGTTCTTCATTTAGCATGAAGAGTATTCATGAAAGAATCCATGTATGAGATCAAAGGATGATCTGAATGAGAACCATGACCCACTAAAGAAATGTGGGTCTCCATTGAACTAATGGTGTGAGTTGATAAGAATCACATGTGAGAACCTACTAATAATTGTTCGTGAAGCCAGGCACATAACAATGTGCCTACTTGAAGTTCTGCCTACTTGAAGTTATAGCAACAAAGTTCTACCTAGTATCCTAGCAAGTCGAGTTGACTTTAAGACACAACCATCCCTAGCTTAACCAGCCTGGACACTAAGTAAATTGATCAACCCAAACAAGTAAATAAAAATAGTTGTGCCAGTTGCCCATAAGAAATGGTGTCCGAGAGACCTTATAACCCCTTTGCCCTGACTTTATCTCCCCTAGGCCTTGCTAACTTGATGAGTTGATTCCCCTCGGAGGACCTAATTGCCATGAACTTGGCCAACTTGAAACCTTAGATGACTTGATCGGGACATACTCGTCACAAAGCAATCTATGCACCTGACCAACTTGAAACCTTAAATGACTTGATCGGAACATATTCGTCACAAAGTAACCTATGCACATGAAGAATCATTACCAACATAAATGTGCAAGGCACTGAGAGTCACGATGCCATGTAAGCCCCTGACAATGTTTGTGGAAGTACGTATAAATATCCTTCTTGGGGGATTGCAGAACTTCCATCACCTTGGATTACTCTTCTTTGTGACTTGAGAGCCCCAAAACACTTAAGCACCAGTGTTTTTTTAGGTAAGACTTTCCACTACCATTGAGAGGAAGCCTGAAGAGGCTTTTAGAAATGGATGGTGAAAATCAACTTATGATGATTTTCCACCGACAACACATACTATCTACCACTCTAAATAATCTACAACAATTGTAGAGAAACAAATAATACCTTCCTCGCAAGTTTGGACATTGGATATGCAATTATGTTATAAAGAAATTTTAGATCATTAGTGAAATGAGTAGAAAATGCATCACAAAAAATTAAACTCAACAGGGGTGCAACTTGGATGAATCCAACCAACGTTGGCCCGAACTTAGGAATTCTCTACTTCGAATTGGGTTCAAGCTTGGATTTTTGAAGCCAAACAAAGTTAGTTTGAGGCCGATCCAACTTCTATTGCAAATTGTAATTACTCTATATCATTGTTACATTGACACTTTCGACTTTGGATTTTTTTCCTATGCAATTGTGTTGAGACGACATGGCACAACACATCTAGGCCTTTGTCATAAATATGATAAAACTAATTTTCCTTATTTTTTCCACAAAGGAATCCACATTTATAATATGGATCTTGTATTCTAGCAACCTGACTAGCTATCTCACTCCAAGTTTCCTTCATTTGGCTCAAGCCATTAGAATGCCACCTTTGAATACCTTGACACTTCACACTTGTGCCTAATGTATATATGTTTTTACCTCTATTTTAAAGCTGAATCTGTCACCAAATCAACCTAACCAAAACAAGTTCTTAGACTCGAAAAGCTCAGGTTGGAAGAATTGGACTTGAATTTGGGCAGAGTTGTCTAAACCTCGGATTGGGCTTTAGTTGACTCCCAACCTGACCACCTAATCAGCATTCCTAATAGCCAGCAAGTAATACAAAAACATAAATACTTGTATTTACCTGAATACCGTATAGGATTATAGTTCCAAGCCCAATCCAAGAGTGCAAGCTGTACAAATTGGCGATGCCACTCTCATTGTGATTTTTGAACGCAGCATAAATTCCCACAATTCCAATTATTAGTGCACACGCATGCAGAATCAAATGTATTAGTTTCTTCACTTTTTTGCTCAACGGAAGAGCTTTGTAACTGATTATGGCTGCAATTTTAGTAAATTAATCATGTAAGAAAGAAAGAAAAAATAAATTAGAAGCATAAGAAAGGACATTCAAAGCATCATTTACTCACCTTCACCACCTAAGATAATGAAGCCAATTAGCATTAAAACTGGATGAATCTGCAAGTAGAACAGAAATAAAAGTCAAAACGATGCAAAAAATTAAACAAGAAAAAAAAACGAAGAAGAAAACAAACACCCATCTAAAGAAATTGCAAATATACTACGACATCCGTGAAAATTACTAAGGTCTACATAATTTCATCCTTATTGAGTCATATTTTGCTAATTTAATTCTATCTTGAGCCATATCTTCAAGAGAGACGTGTCTTCATATTTTT
The DNA here is from genome assembly GCF_017979445.1 of Akebia trifoliata. Lineage (NCBI taxonomy): Eukaryota > Viridiplantae > Streptophyta > Magnoliopsida > Ranunculales > Lardizabalaceae > Akebia > Akebia trifoliata. The sequence goes on from NC_141384.1 coordinate 29,183,428, forward strand.
TAAATTGAATTATTCTTAAATGCTCTTCACCCCCAATTTGCTCCTTGATCTATTTTTTTTCTCTGATTGGTAAACCTGTTTTTTAATGGGATCAGTAACTTGGTGATGGCGGGAAAACCCAGGTCTACGATGTCCATACCACAATTTAAATAACATAATTGGATTTTGTAATGAGTAAGGGCCATTACAGTTAGTTACATAACTATAGGGACAAAAGATGGTTACTCTGCACAAGTAAACTACATTTCAGTCATTGTGGCAATACTTCATGTAATTCATAACATGGTTTCAAAACTCGTCCGAGACGTATCGCCCGGGTCATCTCAGTATCGCCTAGCAACAAGACAGACAAACAAGTCAATGCGCCGGACGAGATTTAAAACCCACGTTCATTTTTCTCATTGTTGAACGAGACGTCTCAAATGTATCGGAAAACTTGTCTGAGACGACTCGGTCTCGTTCATAGACGAGAAGAGACGTCAAAACGAGTTTTAAAACCATGATTCATTAGTAAGAAAATAGATTAGACTTTAAATATGGTAAATTTTATTTAGGGTGATTTAGAGATGCCCCTTTGGATTTCCGTGAATATTTTTATTAGAGAATAAGATGCATTTGATATATTGTATCAGTGTAAATAAATACCCTATTAAGGTTCATTCAATAATCCTCCAATAGTCATCAATAATTTCTAATTTGGCCAATTTAAGTTCGTTATCCAAAACAAAAGGATAGAGAGTTTCTATTGGCACCCCAACTTTTACTTATTCTCAGTCCTTGACCATTTTTTTTTCATTTTAATTGGGATGTAATAAGTTAGAGTTGGGGTGCCAATAGCAGCTCTCAATATCTACCAAAATGTAGATAGATTTTAAGCATCAAAGATATAACACATTATATTTAAGCATAAGATAGTTAATTAGAAAAAATATATATATATATTGGATCAAAGCTTTGGTTTTTTAAAAAGAAATTACTATCATTATAAATAAGTTCAAAGAATTAATTCCTAATTAAACATAAATATCCAATAATTGTAATCGAAACCATAAAACTAAAAAACATCAATTAAAAAGATTGAACTCGAAATTTGAACAGAAATCCCTAAAGAGATTAGAAACCCTAACACTACGAACTCCAATTTTGAGATTGTACATTTCTGTTAAAAGAAAGACATACGATCGTCACATAGAACCCAAAATTCAGGAAAAAAAAAATTCATGATTTCTTTTTCCGGAAAAATAAAAACGAAAAAGTAGATAAAGGGGCGTACATTGAAGATGAGATTTTTGTTGGTGGCTTCGAAAGCTAATCCTCCTCTGAAGTGTATGCACCAAACCAACACCATAACCGATGCTGCGATGGCCAACACGTGCGCTACGTACGTGAATAGTTCTGCCTTTACTCCGATCGCCATCTGTCTTCCTTCTTTCGCTCGCTCGCTCGCTCGTTCGTTCCAGTGGTCAAGACTCGAGTCTCGCTAGCCTCTTTAAATATAATAATATAAAGTTTTTACGACCGTACGTGATCATCGGTTGGCAATCTTACACGTCCCTGTCCCTCGACTCGAAAATTATCCAAAATTGGATCAATCCGTTTAATACGATTATTAAATGGGTTAGATCCGAATTAGGGATGTTGACACATCATTCGGTCGTTAATCTATAATTTTAAATATATCAATAATTTTTTTTTTTAAATTAATTACTTATTTTTATGATAAAATTTGATTCATATTTAATGATATTTAATTTATGTTTTTAAATATTAATTTATTTCACTTTATTTTTAATAATAATAATTTTATTTTTGATAATGAAAATAAATTTATTTATTTTAATAAAGATTAAAATTTTATAAAATAAATTATATATGAATCTGATCAAACATATTTATGTATAAATGGGTTGGATTTGATTTTAAATTGTGGACATAATTATTAAATAGGTCGGGTTTAAGTTTGAGTTTGGCAAAATTTTATGATACCCTCACCTCAACAAGACTCGGACATGGACCCGACCCAATCCATTGCGACCCCTATCATAAATGAGCTACGAAAATATCCTTTACTGCTTACTGCCCTATATGAATGTACGTTAATAACCTTGTACATAGATGACGTCATTGATGACGTTCTTATTAATAGCAAATCTGTGGTATTTTTAGCCAATCAGGCCATCGACCACACAACTGTTCCTTACTAGAAAGGAAAATGCTGAAATGACAAATAGAATTTACTAGAATTCTCACAGGTCTGACGTGGGATATGCACATAATCATAAGATATTTTTTCTTGTGATACGTGTAAAAATTATCTAAGATTATATATACATGTCCACGTCAGAATTGTGAGAACAAAGTAAATCCTGTGTCACCCCAGCACAACCCGAAAAGAAAAATAGATTCAATTAAATGATCAATCTATATTAGTTTAATTGACTGCATGGTCGATGAGATCTTTTGAGATTTAGATCATCAAATGCAACCAAGGACATTCCTTAATTAATATCTAGGAATTATTCACCATATATTGAGACAAGAAGATATTTCTCCCACCTAAGGGCACGCGTTAAAGTACAATAAATATACTTTGAAAATTAGTATGTGAAGGTATTTTGGTAAAAGAATAATTTTTTAAGGGTATTTTTTAAATAAAATCCAAACTGTATTTACTAATCCTTGAAAAACTCTTTCCTCACATAATTTGAGATCTATTATTAGCACCCCAACTTTGAAACGGGTAGGCCACTTGAAATTTTGAAGGAACCCTTATCTTATTACATGACACTGGTATTTTGAATTTATGTCAAACTCATACATTTCCTCCAAAATTTTAAATATCTCCTTGAAAATGCCACATGTAATCCAATAGTGAGCGTTTCTTAAAAAATTTCCAACTTTTACTTATTACACCTCAATTTCATAAATTATTTATTACACCCAATTAATGATTAAAACACACTCTTGAAACATCACAAAGATTTTGCTGAAATTATAATCTCAACATTACAAAATATTATAACATTCGTTCAAATAATTTCAGTAGTTGTTTTATAATTATGATTGGGTTCATATAAAATCTTAAATTAAAAAAATAAAAATCTAACAAAACAAAAGAGCTTCTATTGGCACCCCATCTTTTAAATATTTTCAACCATTCACTTATTTTTATTTATTTTTAATTAGTTTAAAGTTTTTACGACCGTATGTGATCATCTTCTATTTTAGGGGTAGCAGTCTTAACATATCCCCCTACTCGAAAACTATCCAAAATTAATGGGTTTGGATCAAATCTAATTGGATTTGTATCGTAACAATGTCAATCCGTTTAATACGATTATTAAATGGATTAGATCCAGGTTAGGAATGTCAACACGTTTATAAATAAACTTGATTTATGTTTAGTGATATTTAATTTATGTTGGTAGATATTAGTTTATTTGACTTCATTTTTAATAGTGGTATTTTGTTTTTAATAATAAAAATAAAATTTATTTATTTTAATAAATATTAAAATTTTATTAAACAAGTTATATATGAATTTGATAAGTTATGTTTATTTATAAATGGGTTGGATTTGATTTTAAATTTTTGACATAATTATTAGATAGATCCGGTATGAGTATGAGTTTGAGTTTGGCAAAATTTTATAAGACACGGACATGGATTGACCCGATCCAACCCGACCCAACCCATAAGTTAGCTTTGGTTGCATTCTAGATTCTACTAACATGGACGAAAATATTCTTTACTCCTTACTGTCCTTGATGGATGTACGTTAATACCTTAGTACTTAGATGACGTCATTGATGACGTTTTTTTAACAGCAAATCTCTGGTATTTTCAGCCAATCAGCCCATCTATCACAGCCATGGTTTTTAAACTCGTTCAAAATTGAAATGTATCTTCTGAGTTAACTCGGTATCAGAGTTGAACGAGACTAATTCACAAAATTATTTTTTGATCAAGATTTATGACTCACATTCATTTTTTTATTTGACTCACTTGATGTCTCAAACGTATCGAAAAATTCGTCCGAGATGACTCAATATCAGACCTGGACGAGACAAGATTAGAGACCGAGTTTAAAAATCATGATCACAACTATTCAATATTGAAAAAGATATCGGCTTCGACTGTACTTAATGGGTGCTATTTAGCATGTGTCGAGCACCCTTCAAAATGCATTAAACATATCTCAAAACATTTTTTACAACCTAAAATACCCTCAAAAATATGTTTTTCTACTTAATTACAAGTGTATAAAGCATGTTAACATTGCCCTTATGACGCATGTTAATAAAACCCCAACTTAATTATATGTTAAGATGGTTTCTAACCTCTCAAGGGCAATCGAGGCCAAGACTCGTTACATGTAACAAGAGTTCTTTGATTGATTAATAATAAAAATATAATATAAAATCATAAAAATTATTTAAAAAAAGTAATTTCCTCAATAACTTAATAAGATTTCAAATCTTACTAAGGGTTGTTGGACTCACATGAATTATTACATTGACAATCCAATACAACACCCTTTTACTTTTCATGGAAAAAATCATATTCATAAAAATATGTATATATTTTGAACTTGATCCAAGGTGTTGAGAAACCCAAAGCTTAAAATTAAAATTCAATAGTTAAAAATAATGGATATTTTTTTTTCAATTTTTTGTAAGTTTTTAAAATTTCGTTCTCTAGAAATCTGTGAAGTCAAATCATATTTTTGGATATCAAGATGTAAGGTCACAACCCTTAGTAAGATTTGATTCAATTTTCAACAAATGAAAGATTTATTAAATATGCTAAAGCACTCAACAAATTTTAGATTAGCTAAAATAACATTTGTTAGTTTTTGTCGAAATATACTATTTATTTTAAAGAGCATTGTTGGAGAAGCTTTAGTATCTCTCAAGCTAACATTTTTAAATGTTTATATAATTGGTCAAACCATAGCTAGATCCTGGTCCAATTTTGTTGGACGAGTTAACATTTTCTGAAAAGTTAACAAATTTAAGAATATTTCTCGTTATGATAAGATTTTTGGAACAATAGTGTAGCTTTAATAATTGATTTTTTTAAATAACTAAATCAAACTTTCTTGAAAATAAAAATAATTTCAAGGGAAAAAAACACACATATTTTAAAAGTCCATAATAATATAAATTAGTCTGATCAGATTAAATCAGTGCTCGTGATCCAACCAAATTGACAAATTTTCGATATGATTATAGATTCAACTCTTAGTGGTTCGACTATAATAATGATAATCGTGTTTGGTAATTCATTTGTGTAATTATTTAAAAAAAAATTTATATAAAAAAATTATTAATTTACATAAACAAGTGTTGAGTTAATAAAGCACCAATTTATATTTAATTCGTTGTTAAGAATTCTCAAAATATATATATATATATATATATAGGGGCGGTTCAAGGGCCATATGAGAAAACATATGAAAAAACTTTCATTTTTCAAAATAAGAGTTAGAGATTTTGGATTGAGTTGATTTTTTGCAAGGATGGTCACTATGATGAAAAGATCATCCTCACAAAAAATCAGCTCAATCAGAAACTTCTAAATCCATTAAAAGTGATTTACAAATTAGTGATAAAAATTGATAAAAAATCGACGGTCCACATTCTAAATCACTTTTAATGGGGTTAGAAGTTTCAGATTTGGCTGATTTTGTTTTTGGATGATCTTCCCATCATAGAGATCATCCTCACAAAAAATCAGCTCAATCCAAAATTTCTAACCCATATTTTAAAATTTTATTAAAAACGAAAGTTTTTACATATGTTTTCTCATATGGCCCTTGAACCTGACCCATATATATATAATAATTATTTTTTGCACAATCAATCTTTGAAAAATAGAATCAGTTAAACTGATCACTAGACATTGCTTTAATTGACTGTCTACTTCAGATCTTTGATTTGCACTATCAATCTTGGAAAATAGAATCAATTAAATGATCGATAGACATTCGTTTAATTGAATTATGGGTCTTCGTGTGCCGGGCATACGTTAAAGTGCAATAAATACACTTTGGTAATTGGCGTCTGAGGGCATTTTGGCAAAAGAAAATTATTTTAATGGCATTTTTGAAACAAAATCCAATTTTCAAAGTGTATTTACCAATCCTTGAAAAACTCTTTCCTCACATAATTTGAGATCTGTTATTGGCACTCCAACTTTGAAGTGGGCTGGCCACTCTGGAAATTTTGTAGGTACCTCATTGTTACATGACACGTGGCATTTTAAATTTGTTTTAAACTCATACATTTTCGTCAAAATTTTAAACACTTCGTTGAAAATGCCACATGTAATCCAATGGATAGCATTTCTTCGTAAATTTCCAACTTTTACTTATTATACCTCAATTTCTTAAATTATTTATTACACTCAATTAAAGATTAAATCACACTTTTGAAACATTATAAAGATTTGGCAAAGATCATAATTTCAATATTACAAACATTATAACACTCGTTCAAATAATTTCAATAGTTGTTTATAATTATGATTGGGCTTATATAAAATCTTAAATAAAAAATAAAAATATAACAAAACGAAAGAGACCCCATCTTTTGCTTATTCCCAATCATTCACTTATTTTATTTATTTTTAATTGGGATGTAATGAGTAAAAGTTGGGGTGCCAACAACAGTTCTTTATAACATTTGCTCACAGTGAATGTATAATCCCGAATCCACCTATCACGTGATGTGAGGCATGTGCATGGAATAATGATGCCAATTATAAAATTGCCCTCATTAGAATTGACGTGGCACACTTTAGAAGAGAGTCTATGAGCATTATGATGATAAATTAAGGCCCTGTGTATGTACACCTCTCCGCGCAAGAGCAAAAGTTTAATCTCTCCCTGCAAGAACAAAAAACCTTTCTGTGGAAGAGTAGGTTCTTGGAACTTTTCAACAAAGAGCAAAAACCTCTCCGTACAAGAGTAAAAACCTATCCAAACATTTGCTAGCTCCTTGTAGGAGCATAAATTGTCAAGTAGCTCTATCTAAACGCACTGTAAGTACTTTCATGTGGCATCCAAAAGCATGATCAGATGCTACATCAAGTAGATCACAAAATTTTAACTTTGGAGGGTTGTAGTGTTTTATTTTTATTTTTTATGATCGGGTATCCTTGTAGACAGTGGACCGGGCCCTTATTTAGTCTTTGCCCAGTCCATAGAACACGGTCTTACAAAAAATGTAGTAGGCCTTACAAAATATGTGTCGGTACAAAAATTGTAATAATCCCTTGAAGAAGAGAGTAACTGATCTCTAAGAAATTTGTATTTTTTACTTGTATCTCAACCGTTTATTTGAGGGAGAGCCTGGTGTGTTTCGATGAAGATACTGTCTATCCAACCGTTGAAATGGAACGTGTTTATAGGGATTAACTCTGAAACAATGAATTTATAGAAGGAAAATGCTAAAGTGATGACTCAGGACATTGCATTTAACATTGAGTTGACGTGAATATGTGCATAGAAGCGTTATTTCTTTTCCTTAAGATATGAGTGAAAAACATCAACGGTTCTGTGCACATCTCCACGTCAGCTCAATGCCCAATCAAGTGTCTGCACGGTCACTCGAGGTTGACTCTTCATAGAAGGTCAGTACGACTAAATACTAATCCCTGGAAAATCGATGATTTTAAATTTTAATCCCACAACAGCCATAAGAAAAGTACTAGTAAAATAAGACAGCTTCTACCTAACACACCAAAGCTTCATTATACAACATATTATTTAAAGAGAGTTGGTGTGTTATTAGTAAAAGGTGGAGTGCCAATAGAATCACTCTAAAATATAGTTATGATTCTAAAATATTTTAGAGTCACTCTAAAATGTCGTTGGAAGATAATTATTGCAGTTGATATTAGAATCATGATGATCAGAGAGCATGTTGAGAAGGAAATCGAAGATGTCTGTGGTTATGACGGCAGCAGTGACGTCATCTTTATGCAAAGTCCTTCTCTTTGATTGAAGGGCTACCCTCCAAGACCTCACTGTTAACTCTTCTATGAAGAGCTCACAAGCCTTTGAGAACACAATTGGTGCTTCTCCCGATATCATCTTGACATCGCTTCCCCCCGACTTCTTCATGATCTTCTTTATCCTTGCCAAGGGCAATGAGTGAGGACCCGTCCTACCCGATATCCCACCCGATAAAATTCCCGAGTAAGTTCCAGCTTGTCTCATTTTTCTTTCTTTTTCTTTTTGGGTGGAAATGTGTTCGTGGGCTGAGAGAGAGATTTGAGAGAATGGGGAGAGTTAACAAGTCTTACTTATAGGGAGAATTATGTAAGAACTTTGATGTTTGGTAGCCGGCCAGCCTGCTTTAGGGCCGGCTAAATCTAAATTTTAAGAAAATTAATCTTGACTCATGAATATTTAGTTGTTATTATGATTTTTCTTTCTTTTTTTACTTATTTATATTTTATTATATTAAATTTACTAAAATAATATTATTTATCAAATTAATATGTCAATATGATTTTTATTTTATATTTTTTTTAGGTGAAGATAATATGATTTTGAGAGTGAATCCTATGTAGATGTTTTCACATAAGGCAAACTTCCATAAAAAATCACATACCAAGACAGTAAGGAGGTGGATCCTCTATAGCACACAGTTCTTGTAGCAACCCTATAGCATACTTTCAACGATGAAAGAAATGTATTTTTAAAAAAAATTAACATCTTAGTCTCTTGTGACCATGACTTAGATATGATAAAAAAAAAATTATAAATTTTTATTTATTTATTTATTTATTATTATTGCAAATCCGCCTCTTTGAAAATGAACGACCACTAAACTCCTCATATTTTAAGCAGCGAGATCTAATTTTATCGTTGATGTGGCACTCTTTCATCAGTTGAAAGTATGGTACAGAGGATCCACTTCCCAATGAGTAAGGATTCCTAGTTATATAAAAACTCATTTCTTGTAGCACATTTTTCCATAATAGAGTGTGCCATGCTGATAAAAATAACACCTAAACCCTCCAAGGTTCATGTTCTAAATTAGTTTTTTTTTTGGTTTTTTCAAAAGCCTAGCAAAAGATTTTGAAAATTGACGGCCATTGAAGTCCCAATGTCCCAATGCCAAGTGCAATGATTTTGTTGTCTTGTTTTCAATCATCCAAAAATACTATAAGATACTACAAGAAAAAATGCTAGTGAGGATCCGCTCCATATAATTTTTTATTGTAAAGTACCGTTACTGGAAGAAAAAGATCAGCTTCAAAGTTTGCATGGTTTGAGAGATTACTCCTATGATACCCATTAAAAATGTAAAGGAAAATGTGCAAATTTTCTAACAATTGGTGAAAGAGTTGTAATAATTTGATGCTTTTTTTTTTTCGTACACTCCCATCAGAGAATCAAAGATCCTTTGCTTTGGGATACATAAGAAAAAGATTTATGGTTCTGTAATTGCCATGTCAGTGAATGTCTGAAAAAAGAGTGTTAGATTATCGTTAGTCTTGTTGAAATCATGAACTTCAATTCCTTAACCTCAAAATTTGAGCGTTTACTTCAAAACATATAGTTCCCGAGGATGAATAACACAAATTTGATAGGGATTAATTTATAAATAGTCTTGTTAGTGTGTGCCTAAAGGCCCACGTCTCCCCCCCCCCCCCCACCCAATAGTCTTGTTAATGTGTGCCTAAAGGCACACGTTAACAAGACCCATATATAAATCTACCAACAAGACCCATATATAAATCTACCCCCCCCCCCCCCTTTCCTAAAGAAAAAAAAGAGACAAACCCTAGAAGCATCACCCCTCGCAGACCTTCACTGGATGGAGAGCCACCATTGTATTATTTTATTTTATATTATTGAATGATCCATGAAGACAAACTACTACTTTGCAACCCTCTCTATAGCAAATAGGTTAATTTATGAAATCAAATGAATAATTAAATAGGAGATAATTATTTAATAGGGGTGTGGGTATTTGTTTATTAATTAGACTCTGTAACTTATGTGATTTTAGTTGAGATTTGGTCAAATCTCCACTGATAATATAATATCACAGTCAAATCAATTTATTGGTTAAAAATATTCCTACTGTAACAGTTAAATTAATACTTCTAGACGTGGTGATTAGCAGATCATTTTCATTATCTCGATTATTGACTGATCTTGTTTTGATGGAGCTCAATATCAGGACCCAAATCCAATCTTATAACCATTGGGTCTAGATCTGATCAAATCTTATTTCATATATTAAATACAAATAAACTTCATATATTTGAACAAAATATATAATATAATTTACATAAGTAGTCACATTTTAGGGGATTGGGAACTATCAAACTGAGACATGGTTGATCTATAGAATTGATACGATAGGTCATCAAAGCAAAACCTTATCAAAACCCAAGTCCTCAACTAAATCCAAAATTATTGGATCAGATTTCAGGTCTGATCTGATTCCTTGGCAATCGTACAGCACAACAATTATTCAAAAATTTCCCATGAATGAAGGAATTTTTTCCCGAAACCCAATCATTTAATGTCTAGGTTAAAACTTATTAATGTTTTTTTTTTTCTTTACTGTATTTATTGCACAATGCTTAAGTATCATTTTTTTTAGTAGTGATAATCTGAACCCCCTCCCCCCCCCCCCATTTTGACATACACCCCCATCATAGAACCGTAGATCATTTGCCTTGGGATACAAAAGAGAGATTTATGATTCTGCATATACTAAGACAAATGATCTACGGTTCTATGATGGAGGCGTATGTCAAAGAGGGGATCATGAGGACTTCCTAAGAGGGAACCCATTTAGTACTACTCTTGCTCAAATACTTAATCGTAATTTTTTTCATACAAAAATTGGGAGGGGTACATGAAGACTTCCCAGAAGGTCACACGTCTTAGTATTACTCTCGCCGTTTAATTATGTTTACTGTGAAAATCTAATGGAATCTTGCTCATTAATACTAGCATGATTGCACATAGTATTGTGCTTAAGCATAGAGGAAAATGATTTGTTAATTCATCCAACCCTATATTTTAACGATAATGTTTCGATGATGATGACATTGGCTACAAGATTATTAGGCTTGTATTGTTTGCACAAAAGCAATTTAATTTCGTGTTTTGGGCTCTTTTCAATGATCACTCAACCCACATGATTTGTACATCAGCTTGAAGGGTCTTCGCCTATCTCTACTTTCTTTCTAAATGATCTGCTAGCAATCATCAATATTTGGACCTCAAGCATTGCTTTCTAAATCGTTTGGAGATGTCCAAATTATCCCATTTAGTGGTTTTTTGTCATGGATGTAATTTGCCCACCTTTTATATTAACATTTAAGATTCATCAACGATAAGAAGCAGGGAACTACATGAAAAAAGAGATAAATTTGATGCTAAGGTTAGTAGAATTTGACTAAATTCAAGAAAAATTCGATGGATCTTGATGTTGAATCCATCGAATTTACCCTTTTTTTTTTTCATGTAGTGATGGACAATCGAATCAACGAGATGTTCTTAAGGTTGTGACTCGACACAAGGTGATAGGGTGGATGAAAGGTATAGAATGAGGAGGATAGGGATCGAAGGTCAAGTGTGAAGAAAGGTATCCAATGGGAAGGCTAGGGACCAGAAACCCTATGCAACGATTGAAAATCATCAACCTTTAGGTTGAGGTGGGGGTGACGATCATTAAGTTGTTGAAATATATTTTTTCTTCGTATACTTGGTCAACATTAAAAGATCTATAATTTCACCAACTTTTGTTGAAATATTCTATCCTTGTTGGTCATTTTCAATCAAACCTAAGACAAGTTGCAATCTTGTTTAAACGTCAAACAATATATATTATTTCAACGAAAATTTTAATCTCCCAACCACAATCGACGCACAATGTCCACTACGGCTGTGATGAGAGGTCTTTTTCACATTTTATTTTTCTCTTTTTTGTGGTCTAGATTGTAGACATGCCCCGTGGTTTCTCGTGAATATTTTTTTATACTCCCAAGTTTTCAAACTGATGACATGCCCCGTCAAGTTAAGATAAAAAATCTTGGTTTTTAAGAACCAATGATGTTCAATCTTTTGGATAGAACATTTTTACTATCATCTTCAATGGTAAGATTTATGTACTTTAACCTTGAAGCCTCAAGAAGAAACATAATTTTTCCAGAAGTAGAAGAATATGAAATTTGCATAGAAAAATCGAAGGGTGTTTTTAAATGTTTAGATGAAGTTGTGATGGGGTTTTTGGTATCCAATGTGGACCCGCTATGAGAGGTGTTTCTAGGCTTGTTAGGTTATTGAGTGGGCTGGATTTATGGGCCTTCCAAATGGGATTTTGAATTTTGACTTTTGAATTTTGAATTTTGAATTTGTGTGTGTGTTTCATGAAATCTACAGGGTTAGAGTGTTGGATTGCGAATGTGGTAATCCACTTGAACTCGACCACCCATAGTAAGATTTGAAATCTTACTAAGTTAGTAAGGAAAGTTATCTTCATAATAGATAGAATGGGTCATTAAATGACAAAAAGACAAATGAAAATCGAAAATTCAATTGCTTTTTATACAGATAAAGGATTAGCTAATATTTGTATGAAAATTTGTGAATTTGCCTAATCCATAATAGGCCCAAAAACTTATGGACCTTGAACTAAAACCTTATGGCCCGTTAAGGACCAATAAATTTACAACCCAAACTTGATTTGCCCCATTGACAACCCTAGTTAAGGTAAGATTAAGAACGATAGATTGAAAATAAGATTAAATTTATAAAAATAATTTACCATAGAGATCGAAGAGCTCGAAGATAACACATTTCTTGGGAGGGGGAGAGGGAGGGGGAGGGGGCGGGGGAACATAGGATTTGTCTAGAGGTTGAAGATAAGGGTGTTTTAAGTCATTTTACATTAGTTTACAATAGAGGACAGAGAGTCAAGGGTGCTTGTAATTAATTGCAAAAGGTATCTCAAATATTCACGTCCAATAAATAATAGAGATGCTATTGCCACACCAATTCTTATATAAACACAGTTAGTAAAGGTTGGTGTGGCAATAGCAACGCTCATAAATAACGATAAAATTGTATTAAAAAAAAATAATAATTCCGGGCATTTCCGAAACATGGGTTCTCACTCCGTGGCGCCAATTTCTGGTTCACCAAAGAAAGAATGGGGAGAGAGAGTTTCCGAGACGGTTATTTCGGTCTATAATTCTCTGCCAAAGAAAGGCAAACCTCAAGGCCGAGAAACCACTGTTCTCGCTGCATTTCTTCTCTCTTCCCCTTCTCAAGGTCCGCCTTTCTTCTTCTCTCTCAAAACCCTAATTTTCTCTCTCTAAACCCTAGAATTCAATAATTTCAAAAAAAAAATTGTTGTGAATTTGGGTTCTTTAAATAAGTTTAATTGGTGAAATTAAGATTGTTTTGTTTTCTCGAACAAATTATGAATCTCTATATGAGATACAAATTATTTATGTAAATTTTGTCCTTCAGATCTGCAAGTTGTGGCATTAGGAACGGGAACTAAATGTCTTGGAGGTTCGCTTCTGAGTCCAAGGGGAGACCTTGTAAATGATTCTCACGCCGAAATAATTGCTCGAAGAGCTCTAATGAGGTTCCTATCATGTTCTTGATGTTGTTATTAGTAGATTACAATAAACTATAAGCAATTGAATATTTTTTTTTTCTCATCTTAATTGATAATTTCTACGTAACAAAAGTATCCATATTATTATACCCATTGTATTAGTGTCCATTACTGATAGAAATGTTGATGCTTTAAGCAATTAAGCTTTCGAGGTACCATGGATTGGATACATTGTGTTTGAGTAAAGTTTCATTGTCGTTATGTTTGTGATAACTGATAATAGCCCTGTTCGAATCTTCACAGATCATAGAAAAAAAAATCAATTAGGTAAGGTTGTTCCAAGGCATTGTTTTAAAATTCGGTTTGAAATCAATGAGACCGGGTTGTCTGGGGATGAGATAAACCATTTAACTTGGTTTAGAATGATTTATTCATAGATATATTTATATGAATTTTTTTTTTTTTTTGAGTACAATAAGGTAGATTAGAAGATATTTAGTCAAAAAAAATTATTATTTTAAACATAATATACAAAATCCCAGTTGACTCAACCGAGTTTTACTAACTTGGATAAGATTTTCAAAATATCATCCGAGCCATCTCGTGAGACAGCGTGAAGTCTGAGATGCTATGTGAATCCATCTCATTGCTGAATGATCCCGAGATGACTCGGGTGAGTCATCTCGGTCTGGGATGATATTTAAAACATGGTTCAAGGTTGTCGTCTATCTTAACAAGCTCAACCATAGAGTAAGCAAATACATGGAATTAATTATTGACATTTTCATTGCTCCATCAACATTGAAAGGACAAAAAGGGTCTCCCATGTGGCAATTTCTGGGGTATTCACACATGTATATGGGAGATTTCTGATATGTTTGTGTATATAAATATACAAACTCTATGAGGTTTTCATTTTTATTCTCTTTTAGTATTGTGTACTAGTTAGTTAGTGTTTTCATTTGTTTGGTCTTATTTCGCCAACAAACTCAATCTTTAGTCTCATTTGATTTTATTAATTTTGTCTGATTATTCAACCTTTCCATGAAAGAATTCGAAATATATTTGGCTATCGAATCTCTCTTACTCATTTATGAGCTTCTCATTACAGCCTTTAGGAGACACTAGTCTTTTGAGTAATATTGCATACAGTTGATCTCTTTTTTTGTTGGAATTTTGTTGTAAAGGTAATCCATTTGATAAGATAATAAGACTCAGTTTTTCGACTGTTTCAAGTGAGTATGTTTAGTCTCTGCTATATTTCCACACCTTTGAATTTGAGGGCACAATTACTAAAATCGTAGAAGTCCTTTGTTATCCTTGAATGTTGCTTTTTATTGTAGAATCTTACCATTGGATTTAATGGTTTAAACACCCTTACACTCAATCCTGAAAGTGCACTTTGAAGGGTGTGTAAGACATGTATAGATATATAAATTCCTGCACTAAGAAGACGTTTCATCCTCTTTGTGCCAGATTCTTCTATACAGAGATTAGAAGCCTTAATAACATTTATCACATTCACAAGTGTAGTAATTCAACCGAACAGTTGCAAGGTGATGATGTCACGAACTTTCTTTTCCATTTGGACACTGATGCTTCTGGCCAAGTAAAATACATTATGAAACCGGGTTGGCAACTACATTTATACATCACACAAATGCCATGTAAGCGTTAGTTTTGATTTCCCATGTGTTATCTTTTATAGGATCTGAGACTCAGAGTTCTTAGAATTTCATTACAACTGCTTATGCATCGCTATGAAAACATCGTTCTTTTTGTCTTTCATAGGTGGGAATGCCTCCACTTCCTCATCGCTTCTAATGAGAGATTTGCCCCAAACGAAGGAAGATTCGTTACTGTCTATTAGCAAACTCATGGGTTACACGGATAGCTGTTCGGAAGCTTTGGGAAAGAAAGACGGTAATGGAGGGTATGAAACTTTTGATATGTTGTAAAAATTATGATTATTAGACGTTTAATTGGAGAAGAAAGTTATTGTTGTTATCACATCTCTTCTTTAGCTCGTGTTTCTTGTTCAACATATTCTAGAGATATCAGATGATTTGGAGATATAACTATTTCATTTGGTTGATTTTTTTTACATAGTTATTTAATTTACAATGTTCTTTTTTTTATAGGAGATTTTACTCAAATTTTTGGAATGGTTCAGAGGAAGCCTGGTCGTGGTGATACAACTCTGTCGGTGAGCTGCTCTGACAAAATTGCTCGCTGGAATGTAGTAGGAGTTCAAGGTTTGCACTTCTAAGGCTTTTGTTGATTGACGATTGTTGCATGGGCTTGCAAGTTCTCAATTAATGCTTCCATTGATTTGGACTAAGGCTTCCATGACATTGAAGTAGATATCTCTGCTGAGCAAACAAATTGTAAACAATTGATTCATGTGGATGGATGTCAATATACCTAATTGAGAAATGTAAATTTAGATGCATTTTGCTAAAAATGGAAGGGCCCAACAACCTTGAGAAATGTACATCAATGTCATGGAGTTGGCCTCCCCATGAATGTTCACTTGTCGTATCACCTATGCGGGATTCTACTTACTGTCAAATGTAATCAGTCTGGTCCCAATATTAAATATTTAAAGGCTACTTGATCTCTCTGTTATATCCAAATTGGAATTTTGGGTTTTTTGTTTTTTTCAATTTCAGTCTTGATATCAAAATTCTAGGGAAATCTCTGTATTAGTGGATCAGGATATGCAGGAAGGTGGTACATCTTGGACACCGGGATTCTCTGTCCCTGACTCATCTACTTAATATGGGGTCTTGGATTTTGTAAGAAATTTAAAACTTTGTTGGATTAAACCTATAATATAGAAGGCATTTAGTCTAGCATAAGAAATTATGAGGAGTTCTTTAATTTATAAACCGGCCTTGTGGGCGGGACATATGTTTATGGTTATTTTGTTTGATTCAACTCTTACTTTTTGTGCCATATATTTCGTGGACTTATGTAGGTTTAAATATGTACAAACAAGACTATGTTTTTCTTTCCATTTAAACTCTATTGTGACCAACTCATCGAGTTGATACCTTCCCATCTATGCCAAATATTGTCCAAGTTTTCACTTGAAGCAGTTGAATGATACACACTTTGTTCTTTTTGTTACAGGAGCTTTGCTTTCGTACTTTCTTCAACCAGTATATCTATCTTCGATTACTGTCGGACAGTCTCCAAGCAGAACTTCCGAAGAACTTCCCTTGGAAAATTATTTAAGAAGAGCTCTTTCTGATCGTATCCTCCCATTGTCCAACAAGCTTACGAGTCCTTTTCGAGCAAACAAGGTCCGTAATGTGTATACTCTCTCAATAGAAGTGGGCTGAGCAGAGTTATGATAACATTATTGTTGTGCCAATGACAGCCAATGTTTTGGGCGGCTCCAATACCACCGAAGGAGTTTCAGCAATCCGACACTGCTACGACGACTTTAACTTGCGGGTATACTTAGATCGTATGTTTCAACATGTCCATTATTGTTCATTTTCAGATTGATTGTTTGTTAAAGAAAGCTTGATGATTCAACTTTTCAGGTATTCGATCTGCTGGAATAAGTCTGGATTGCATGAAGTTATTCTTGGAACTACTGGCAGAAAGCAAGGCACCTCTTCAAAGGGGGCTCTTTCCCCTTCTACTGAGTCATCTCTATGCAAGTAAGCTAACAATCTTTCTAGCCCATTTGGTTTCACCTAAAAAAGTAACTTTTTTGTTAATTTTACTTTTTATAGTTGAAAAGTTAAAAAGTTTGTTTGGATTAATTTTAAATATCTATTTTTAAAAGTGAAAAAATGTTTACTTTTTAAAAAAGCAAAAGAAAACTACTTTCTACTTTCTAATTTCTAAAAGCTACATTCTGCCAAATTTACTTTCATCCACGGTTACTTTCTACTTTCTATCCAAACAGGGCCTTAATGAGAGAGGTACATATGCTTCTTGCTCTCATGAGAAAATGTGAGTCCATAAGATTATTTATCTGAGGTATATAACTCTTTCATGACATTTCTATACATTTTTTTCTGATGCAAGGAAGCAACTATTAGAGTTTTTCTTGTCACTGGACCTTAAATGCTCCACTGAATTTCCAACTGCTGAGGTCTCTTATCGAGAACTGAAGGTAATATTTGATTTTTAGATAAAGTTGCCATATCCACCCTGTGTACATTCACACGACACCAACATGTTTGTCCATTTCACATTCGAATAAGATATAAATATATAACTAGTGAAATACCCAACAATAAAGATAGATTTTAAATAGTATCTAAAATATCAGGCCTTCCTCTATTAGTTAAAATTGTTGTTATAAATTGGCCATTTTAGAGTAACATACTATATGGTTGATTGATTGGGTCACTGATCATTGTTTGGTTGAACTATATTTTCAAACTATTAGAGACTCTTTGCAATTAGTAGTGTTGAGGGGGGTATTTGTTGACCATCAAAACTATATTAGAAACAGTGGTTTGAAGTGTTGAACCTCCCTTGCAGGCAGGAGCACAAGAATACAGGTCGACTTTAAAAAATTTCAAAGATTGCTTATCTTTCAGTAATTGGCATCTGAAGCCTTCAGATCTTGAGGCATTTTCTCTTTCGAGATAATGAGGTAAATTCTTTAGCTGTGTAAATTTTCCCTTTTTTTGGCCTTTGGATGATAAAAATTCTAGACTGCTCAATTTTACAGTCTAGAGATACAATATGCTTTTAGATTACTTGATTTACTTGCAAATGGAGAATCTAGAAAAACAGATAAACCCGGTGTTGGAAAGTGGCCGTCATCATCATTAACCTTGAAAGCCTTATCTCGAAGATTTGGGGTTGGCTACATGAATCTTGTTTCTCCATTCGCACTGTCTCATCCACATTCGTTTAGTGTGGCAAAATGTTAATTTATGCATTTCTAGTAAGAGATTGTGGAGGCTTTTCTAAGCTTCCACTCCTATAGATGAACTTTAAGTCTTGGTGATGAAGATGATTTTAATCCAGGAGCTTTTTCTTCAGTTCTTGGTTCACTTGGCTCGGTAGAAGGAAGAGGTCCCGGTGTGGTGCCGGTCAAAGATCCTTCGAAGATTTACTTAGCATAGCAATGGTAATCAAGAGAAAATAGGAAATTTTAGATGAATAAGATGATGAATAGTGAATTTGAAGAGCAGATTTTCCTTAAGAGTGCTCTATTTAAGAGGGTCTGATTACCTCAATTCCAAAAAAATAATAGGTTTTTGGCCCAATAGTTGGTTTGTTTTTTTGAATAATGTGGCAGATTTACACTTGCTTTGATTTGTGCTCTTTGTTTTGCTCGGTCCAAGTGTAGGTGTGCGATATACCATTGTTTTTGGTTCACTTGAAACTACATCCATTCCATGGTGTTCAAAGAATTTGTACTTAGGTGGAAAAAAAAAAATACAAAAGTCCAACACATATATTGAGAAAGTATCACATGGAGAAATTATTGACCTATGATGTTAGTTAAAGTATAACCATGAAAAATTTATGTTCTAAAAGCATTTAGTGAACAAAAATTGATGAAAATGATTAAGTCGATTATGCATGGATAATGACTTTTGCATTGAGAGAAGTCAACTTTTAAGGTATTGTTGTTGATATAATTAAGGAGAAGAAAAGCATGGGAAAAGGGAGATGGAAAGATGTAATCGAATTTCTCAAGTGATTACATTATATCTTCGCATTTTGGTTTCTCTAAATGTATCTGAGTTTGTTAGAAGAAATTTTGAGTCCATCTAGTCTTACTAAGGATTTCAACCTTACTCAAGGTCCTTGGGCTCAACTTGTGGCATCCACAATTATGATCCGATGCTTCCGGGTTGTGGAGGACAAAATTCTAAGAAGTTTGGAGAAAAAAAAAATCGCTGTTAGAATTTTAAATTTAAATTTTGGAGTTAAGTGGAAATTTGGTAGCCTTCCATTTTCTAAACCTTAGATCAAGTTGAAAAGAAATATTTTATTTTTGGATCTGAGTTTTTTCATGAAATCTAGAGGGTTGTAGTGTTAGATTGTCAATGTGGTTATCCATTTGAGCAAATCAATCTTTTGTAAGGCTCAATGGCAAATCACCTTTAAATTGGCAAATCCTTCCGAAATACTTTTCGAGGCCTCTTTCAAAGCTGGAGAGTAACATAAAAATGTTCATTGATTCTAACATTCTGATGTGGTGGTACACACACAACAATTCGCATCTCGATAAAAGGAATTTATGGGTATGTGTGCACCATCACATCAGAATGTACCATCGATGTACATGTTAATGTTACTTCAGCAGTATCCTTCAATGTTCATTATGAACTTGTAAAGGAATATTCTTAATTTTGTTTCTAATATACTTTTCCTCGATCCCACGGTCAAATAAGTTTTCTACGAATTATTCTTTGGTTAGGATCAGTATTTAGGAAAAATAACTTTGTTCAAAAACGTACCATTGTGCTTCGAAAATGAGTAGGAAAATTTTTATCTTTGAAAATATGAGATTGTTCAGTATGATTGCATATTTTTCATGAATTATTTATTTTCCCACCTAATGGTTTTTTTTTTTAACATCCAACGAGGGTGGTTCCCCAAAAGAGCCAAGGCGTATGGGTCCCTCCCTAGGGCACGTTTGATGCCCGCACATCATATGCATCGGGTAAGTAAGGGTGCACTCTCGACCCTCGCAGGTGGCCCTGAGGAAATACTGCCCATGCTGGGTGTTAAACTCACAACCCACGACTCTCACCGCTTGTTATATCCAAAACTGCCATTGAACCACCCCCTTGGGGTTCCCACCTAATGTTATTTTCTCACTTTTACCCCAACTCCCAAAATTAAAAGCCAATTCTCTTTTCAACTTTCGCCTACATATAGTCAAAATCATTTTTCCACGGAATTCATATTTTCATGGACATGAAAACAGTTAAATTAATAGAAACTATGACTTTAAACATAATTGAATGGAGGGACAAGATTCATTCCAAACAAAACAAAAATTGTGCGTAAAGATTTTATTATGAATTATGATAATAAGTACATTGGTTAACTATTTCTTCTCTTGTTTCTTTTCCTCTTTAGCTGGCCCAACTGATATTATGTCTACCTTTCCTATCTTCTTCAATTTTTTGGCAATGGCAACTATATCCATGCTCCCTACTATGGTCATCTTCTGATCCTTTAGATCTACAGCCATTGAATCAATTCCTGTTTTTATCAATAAAAATTAATTAATTAAAAAAACATTCCAAATTATAAATGTTTCATATAATTCTATAATTTCTCAATTTAAATATGGGGAATGCTAATGTTGAAGACATTCTTCATTATTTTTTTTTCAATAATATCCTTCTCGATTTTATCTTTTAGTGAAAAAGATAAGGGTATATTAATCTTTTACATAATAAATACATTTATTATGTTAGCAACGACAGTTAAAATATTTAATGAAAAAAGACAATTAAATCAAAAATATTAAAATACCCTTAATATTTATTATGTAAAAGATCAACATACCCTTATTTTTTTACTAAAAGACAAAATTGATAGGTATTTAAAATGCAAATAAATACACTTTGAAAATAAGCATCCTAGGCTATTTTCGATGTAAAATCCTATTTTCAAAGTGTATATGTTGCACTTAAAGGTATACTCCGTTAACAAGACTCAAGTATATATTATATACTATCAGGTCAAGATCCCTTGACTCCTAAGAATGACTCATGAAAAAAACATGTGATCCCAATCCTTTAAAAGTAAAATTCAATAATTGAGATTTATCCTCAATACAAGTATTTTTGAGATTTGGATTATCAAAATACTCATAAATTTCAACCGTTGGATTTTACATTTGAAGGGTTGGGCTCATGCGTTTTTTATACTTAATGATGCCTGAGTCTTTGTAAGACTTGCAAAGGAAGGAAACAAAGATAGGGATCTGATATTGCCAGACAAATTTGTATACTTTTCAGGTGATTTAATGCAATAATGGCTAATGTTGATTGGATGAAATGTATGAAATGACTAAAACACCCATCTCTCTATATTGACCGAGATACTACTAGAGTAGGTCATAGGTCAATCTAGTAAATTTGTAACAGCTATATGAAGTATTTTGTCACTGAAATAAAAGAATACAAATCAATTTTCCAGGATAATAGGAATTTAATTTATAACCCAATTTTCATGAAAATATCTTTATTTACGTTCAATGAGAAAAATAATTTGAGGAAGGGCTAAAAAGTTTCAGATATGCTTTCTCTCTTACATTGTATAATTAAATGTGAAAAATACCATATTATTTTCCAGAAAACTAAAAAAATCAACAAATAGTCAAATACCATAGATATCAGCGACTGCTTCCATAGCTTTTTGCTTAGTCTTCTGGTCGGTCATGTTCGTGATCCTCAAAACCGCTTTTTGCTGAAAATTCAAAATCATAAAAAAAATATTATTATTTTCCAGAAAACTAATTTTCTTTTAAAAAATGAATTATATAATTGAGATAATAATGGAATATAAGAAGAAGAGTACCTGTGCCATTATGTGGAGGAGTTGAAGAAAAAACTGAATGAAGATGAGACAACTTATAGAGGGACTGAATTATATGGTAATTGTGTGTGTGAGTGATGGAGTTTTATAGTGTGGTGTTAAGAGGGTTCCTTCATCTGAAAGCAGAACAAAAGTCAAGGTCAAGGTCAAGGTCATCTAATCATTATGATCACCCCTTGAAATTTGAAAAGAGTGAACCCTTTTGAGATTCTCTTTCCCGTTAATGAAAAAAAAAAAAAAAAGTAATGTTCTACTACTCCCAGGAGTTGGATAGCTACACCACTTCAATTGCACATTCTTTTGGGACCCAAAATTCTAAAACTGATTAAATCTATGAATCGACAATTAATTGATGATTTATCAATTAATAGATAGTGTAGCATTTTTATCCTTCAATCTCAAGATTTTTGTCATTTTTTTGGCTTCAACTTCAAAATTTGATCTTCTTCAACTTTCAAATCTGAAGAACAAGATTGGATTTTACGGAGATCGAAGAGGGCGAGTTTTGAGAAGAAAGCCATGATTGATTGTTGAAGACAGATTCGGGTGTAGTTAAAGGCGATGATGATGAAAAATGTTTAAATTGTGTGGCTAGAGATTATAGGAGTTGAGATAGCTACCAAACTCCAGAGAGTACGACACCTAACACTTCTTCCTATCTTCCCTTCGTTAGAAAGTTTTTGTGAAGGCTCAAATTTCAAACATACAAAAGTTACCAAACTAATCTTATTATAATTAGTTTACTTCACCAAGCTAACATTAGACCAGCCTCCTTGTACGAAAAGGGACAAATATGTTGAAACACATCTTGCCGTGTACATGTGAAATTCAAGGTTAGAATAAAAGAATATATATATACATATATCTTTAAAATATAACACGAATCTCAATGTTAAATTCCAACAATTGAATTTAGTATTTACATGATTTGGAATTGTGTGAATATGTGAGTTCACTTTCATGAGTCTTTTTTTTATTATTATTTGCTTTGGCAGGATCACACATACCAACCACCCTGCATGTGTTTAATAGTTAAATATAGTCATTTTTATGTAGAGGGACATATAAAGATTCGAAGGTGTGACTTGGGGAGCAAACCTAGTCGTCCTTACCATCTCAAGTAATCCTTGGTGATTCACTTTTATGAGTCTACGGATTTAACCTTAATGTAAATTGTAAATAAACTTCCAAATAATCCGTTCTACATATATGCAGAGTTGAAATGTAAATAAAACCTTAGTTTCGATTCTTATTGATTTTGGTACTAAGTACAAGATTTTTGGAATAAAAACAGATCCTACAAATACCTAATTCTTATCGGTTCCAGTTCTGGTATGAGACACCATTGGAATTACTTATTAAGATAGATGTTTTTTTTTTTTAATGAGAAAAAATATGAGTACATGATGAAATGGATAATTGTTTTTGAAGTAAAAAAAAAATATTATTATTCTTCAATTGAGAGTTGACACCAACAATGAATTCATGAATGATACATTTGACTTGTATCTCCCTCTCATTCGTGAATGATACCCCAACATATTGAACAAGTCATCTCGGACGTGATTTAAAATCATGGAATAGAGTAATTAAAAGAATAAATAACCCCAATACCATACGTGATTAATTTCATTGTTTAATATGTAATATAAAAAATGGGCCTAGCAATATAAACTAGTTAAATAAAGGCAGGGGCATTTTGACTCTGAAACATTAGAAATAAGTTGTGTCGAGGAGGGTATTTGTTGACCATCAAAACTATATTAGAAACAGTGGTTTGAAGTGTTGAACCTCCCTTGCAAGCAGGAACACAAGAATACCGGTCAACTTTAAAAAATTTCAAAGATTGCTTATCTTTCAGTAATTGGCATCTGAAACCTTCAGATCTTGAGGCATTTTCTCTTTCGAGATAATGAAGTAAATTCTTTAGCTATCTAGAGATACAATATGCTATTAGATTACTTGATTTACTTGCAAATGGAGAATCTAGAAAAACAGATAACCCCGGTGTTGGAAAGTAGTCCTCATCATCATTAACCTCGAAAGTCTTATTTCGAAGATCTGGGGTTGCTACATGAATCTTGTTTCTCCATTCGCATATGTTTATGCCGCATCTTCTGTTGTTGAAAGATTGCTGACATCTGCTTTCACTGTCTCATCCACATTCTTTTAGTGTGGCAAAATGTTAATTATGCATTTCTAATAAGGGATTATGAGGACTTATTTGAGCTTCCACTCCTCTAGATGAACTTTAAATCTTGATGATGAAGATGATCTTAATCTAAGAGCTTTTTCTTCAATTCTTGGTTCACTTGGCTCAGTAGAAAGAAGAAGTCCTGGTCTGGTGCCTGTCAAAGATCCTTCAAAGATTTAGTTAGCATAGCAATGGTGATCAAGGGAAAATAGGAAATTTTAGATGAAGATGATGAATAGTGAATTTGCAGAGAAGATTTTCCTTAAGGGTCTATTTGGTCACATCAAATTACATTTTACATGTCCTAAATTGGATTTTCCTTCATCCTGTGATAGTAAACCTTGGCCAGATTAGCTTCAAAGTTGTTTGTCTAACATTAATCTTGACATGGAATTAATCTAGATGGTGTTTGTTGAATATCAATATAAGTCTACTCTAATGCAATAAATTATAAAAATATGTATTTTATATAAAATTTTAACTCCAAAATATATATCATGAAATAAAATCTTGACAAATAATTTTTTTGGTCCCTTTTTTAGTGTTTTCAACATCCCTAAAAAAATGCCAAAATTGTTACAGGATTTTTATTATTTTCTCAATTAAGGTTTTTTATTTTGTAAAATAATTTTATTCTTGCACTTTGTAATTTTTTTTTTCTTTTACATTTCATATTTAAGGAATCTAAAATAACATAAAACCCTTTAAAATGTTGATTAATTACTTTAGCTATAATAGACTATTTTTTTCAGTTGAGTCACTCTAAGATTTTAGATCATAAAATGAGCTCATATTTTGGCATTCAAAAACATGATCCAATGGCATCGGGATGTAGAGAACAAAATTTTAAGAACTTTAAAAAAGTAAATTAAAAAAAAAAAAAAAAAGTTATTTTACACCATTGAATTTTACTTTTGGATTCGATAGTTTGGTAGCCGTCCATTTTCAATACCTTGGATGAAGTCAAAATAGTTTTTCTTTTTTAAATCTGAGTTTTCCATGAAATCTAGAAAGATTCGAGATCTTACTAAGGGTATGTTTGATTGCATATGGAAAATAGGGTGGAAAATCAATTTTCATGAAAAATGACATTTTTCATGTGTTTGATTGCATTTTTCCATGGAAATTGATTTTTCACCCCAATCAAAAAGTCCACCAAAACATGGATTTCATTTTCCCACCCATTTATTGAGAAAGTATCACATGGAGAACTTATCGACCTATGATGTTAGTTAAGTATAACCATGAAAAATTTATGTTCTAAAAGAATTTAGTGAACAAAAATTGATGAAAATGATTAAGTCGATTATGCATGGATGATGACTTTTGCATTGAGAGAAGTCAACTTTTAAGGTATGGTTGTTAATATAATTAAGGAGAAGAAAAGCATGGCAAAAGGGAGATGGGAAGATGTAATCGAATGTCTCTAGTGATTACATTATATCTTCGCATTTTGGTTTCTCTAAATGTATCTGAGTTTGTTGGAAGAAAATTTGTGTCCAACTAGTCTTACTAAGTAAGGATTTCACCCTTACTCAAGGTTCTTGGGCTCAACTTGTGCCATCCACAACCATGATCTGATGATTCAAGGTTGTAGAGGATAAAATTCTAAGAACTTTGGAAAAAAAAATCACTGTTCAATTTTAAATTTAAATTTTGGAATAAGGTGGAGATTTGGTAGTCTTTCATTTGCAAAACCTTAGATCAAGTCTAAAAGAAATTTTTTATTTTTGGATATGAGTTTTTTCATGAAATCTAGAGGGTTGTGGTGTTGGATTGCCAATGTGGTTATCCATTTGAGCAAATCGACCGTTAGTAAAGCTTAAAATTTTACTAAGGAAAGTGTTTTTTTTTTAAGAAAATCTTTTTAGGACTGTAATCTGAGTGGGCTGGCCCGAACTCAACCCGGATGCAACTAAATTGATGGGAGAGTCTAGCCGAGTTATCTAGAGTATGAGTTGAGCCTGGATTAGAAAATGTCAACCCGATTTCTATTTGGATTGTACAAGCAATCCGACTCAACTTGAACCCGATGCTATATACTAATATATATTAAATTATAAAAAAATTATTTCATCTTATTATGACTTGTGGACAATTAATTAATATTAATGTGAACTTGGGTTAAGTATGGCTTGTCTAAATATTCTCTCAATGATGGATTTGAAGGTTGTATGTGATTTTATTTACGGATAGTTTTTTTTATGTATTTTTTTTAAATAAAAAGACACAAAATTTATTTGATAATCAAAATGAAATTAGCGTCATTCAATGAGCCCGCATCTCCCATAATTACCTAACTCAGGCTAACTAAAATCAACCCGATTTTCGAAAATCAAGCTTAGGTTGAGTTTGGGTTAGTGAGCTTAAGCCCTATGATTGGGTTGAGTCTGGGTTTACCGAACCTTATCATGTCAATGAGTCGATTGAGTATGCCATCTGGCAAGTCATTTTAATCACGACTCTACCTGAAATTTCCATTTCGTCTTGGTATAGGAGGAGGGAATCTGATAACTTGGTATTGTAACAGATGTCACCCCACTTAAAAGTTAAAACACATCAATCACCTTTAAATTGGCAAATCCTTCCAAAATACTTTTGTGGCCTTTTTCAAAGAGTCATGCTTGAGTAACATAAAAATGTACGTCGATTCTAACATCCTGATGTGGTGGTGCACACATAATCATCGATATTTTTCACTCACATCTTGATGAAAAGAATCTATGATTATGTATGTAGCACCACATCAGAATGTACCATCAATGTACATTTTAATGTTACTTCAGCATTATCCTTCTTCAATGTTCATCATGAACTTGTAACAGAATATTCTTAATTTTGTTTCTAATATAATTTTTCCTCGGTTCCACATTCAAATATGTTTCTGTACGAATTATTGTTTGGTTGGGATAAGTATTCAGGAAAAATAACTTAAGTGAAAAAAGGTACTCTTGTGCTTCGAAATTGAGTAGGAAAATATTTCCCTATGAAATATGAGATTGTCGAGTATGATTGCATATTTTTCATGAATTATTTATTTATTTATTTTCTCACCTAATATATATTTATTTAAATCGGACTAGGGGGATTAGAAGAGCCAAGGCATATGGGTCCTCCCAAGGGTGCGTGCAATACCCGCACATCACACGCATCGAGTAAGAGGTTGCACCCTCACAGGTGGCCCCGAGGAAATACTGCTCATACTGGGTATCAAACTCACAACCTATGACTCTCACCGCTTATTGGATCCAAAATTGCCATTGAACCACCCCCTGGGGATTCCCATCTAACGTTATTTTCTCACTTTTAGCCCCACTCCCAAAATTAAAAGCCAATTCTCTTTTCAACTTTCGCCTACGTATAGTCAAAATCAATTTTCCGCAGAATTCATTTTTTCATGGACATGAAAACAATTAAATTAATAGAATGGAGGAACAAGATTCATTCCAATCAAAACAAAAATTGTGTGTAAAGACTTTATTATGAATTATGATAATAAGTACATTGGTCAACTATTTCTTCTCTTGTTTCTTCTCTGGTTTCTTTTCCTCTTTAGCTGGCCCAACTGATATTATGTCCACCTTTCCTATCTTCTTCAATTTTTTCGCAACTGCAACTGTATCCATGCTCCCTACTATGGTCATCTTTTGATCCTTTAGTTCGGCAGCCATTGAATCAATTCCTGTTTTTATCAATAAAAATTAATTAATTAAAAAAATATTCCAAATTATAAATGTTTCACATAATTCTATAATTTCTCAATCTAAAATTCATTTAAATATGGGGAATGCCAATGTCGAAGACATTTTTCACCATTTTTTTTCAATGATATCCCTCTGAATTTTATCTTTTAGTAAAAAGACAAGGGTATATTAATTTTTTATATAATAAATATATTTATTATGTCATTAATAAATACATTTATTGTGTTAGCATTAATAGTTAAAATATTTAATAAAAAAAAATAATTAAATCAAAAGAGTAAAATACCCTTGATATTTATTATGTAATCAAGCATTTATTAAATAATAGGAATTTTGTTTATAATCTAATTTTCATGAAAATAACTTTATTTACATTCAATTATGAAAAATAATTTGAGGAAGGGCTAAAAAGTTTCAGGTATGCTTTCTCTCTTACATTGAATAATTAAATGTGAAAAATACCATATTATTTTCCAGAAAACTAAAAAATCAACAAATAGCCAAATACCATAGATATCAGCGACTGCCTCCATAGCTTTTTGCTTAGTCTTCTGGTCGGTCATGTTCGTGATCCTCAAAACCACTTTTTGCTATAAATTCAAGATCATAAAAAAAATATTATTATTTTCCAGAAAACTAGTTTTCTTTTTAAAAAATGAATTATATAATTGAGATAATAATGGAATATAAGAAGAAGAGTACCTGTGCCATTATGTGGAGGAGTTGAAGAACAAACTGAATGAAGATGAGACAACTTGTAGAGAGACTGAATTATATGGTAATTGTGTGTGTGAGTGATGGAGTTTTACAGTGTGATGTTAAGAGGGTTCCTTCATCTGAAAGCAGAAAAAAAGTCAAGGTCAAGATGATGACCCCTTGAAAAGAGTGAACCCTTTTAAGATTCTCTTTCTCGTCAATGAAAAAAAAAAAAGTTATGTTCTACTACTCCCAGGAGTTGGATAGCTACACCACTTCAATTGCACATTCTTTTAAAACCCAAAATTCTATAACTGATTAAATCTATGAATCAACAAATTAATTGGTGATTTATCGATTAATAGATAGTGTAGCATTTTTATCCTTCAATCTCAAGATTTTTGTCATTCTTTTGACTTCAACTTCAAAATTTGATCTTCTTCAACTTTCAAATCTGAAGAACAAGATTGGGTTTTTGGGGAGATCGAAGAGGGCAAGTTTTGAGAAGAAAACCATGATTGATTGTTGAAGACAGATTTGGGTGTAGTTGAAGCCCATGATGAAAAATGTTTGAATTGTGGCTAGAGATTATAGGAGTTGAGATAGCTACCATACTCCAGAGAGTACGACACCTAACACTTCTTCCCATCTTCCCTTCGTTAGAAAGTTTTTGTGAAGGCTCAAATTTCAAACATACCAAACTAACCTTATTATAATTAGCTTACTTCACCAAGCTAACATTAGACC
Source organism: Akebia trifoliata (assembly GCF_017979445.1). Classification (NCBI taxonomy): domain Eukaryota; kingdom Viridiplantae; phylum Streptophyta; class Magnoliopsida; order Ranunculales; family Lardizabalaceae; genus Akebia; species Akebia trifoliata. The sequence continues at coordinate 29,212,923 of NC_141384.1, forward strand.
GGCTTCCGTGTCCGAAAAGGGACCAATAATGTAAAGGGCCCACGTAGAAAGGTACTCATACGTTGAATCACATCTTGGCTGTGTACAAGTGAAATCCAAGGATTAGGATAAAAGAATATATATATCCTTAAAATATAATATGAACCTCAATGTTTACACGATTGGGATTGTGTGAATATGTGAATTTACTTTCATGAGTATTTTTTATTTTTATTTTTTTGTTTTGGAGAGGGGCAAATGTACTAATCACCCTACACGTGTTCAATAGTTAAATATAATCACTTTTATATAAAAGGGATATATAGAGATTCGAAAGTGTAACTTAGGGAGCAAACCTAATCATCCTTACTGTCTCAACTAACCCTTGGTGATTCACTGTCATGAGTCTACGGATTTAACGCTAATGTAAATTGTGAATAAACTTTCAAATAACCCGATCTATATATATGCAAAGTCGAAATGTAAATAAAACCTTAATTTCAATTCTTATTAATTTTGGTTCTAGATACAAGATTTTTGAAATCAAAACATATCCTACAAGTACCTAATTCTTATTGGTTCCTGTTCTGGTATGAGACACCAGTGGAATAATTTATTAAGATAGATGTTTTAAAGTAAAAAAATTAATTTATTATTCTTCTATTGAGAGTCGATACCAACAATGAATTTTTCAAAAAAATCAAACTTTCGAGAAGAAAGTCTTAGAAAATTCTGTTATAGAGTATTTTTTTATAATTGAAATAAAAAAGGGAAGTGAAATATGAATGGACATGTATGTAAAGAAAAGGTAAAAAATGAATACTCTATTTTTTATTTATATATATTTTAATGTTAGTTAAAATACATTTACTTCGGGATGCCTCTTGATTAATATTTAAATAGAATGTTAGTTTTGTATCAATTAAATTGTAAATAAACAAATTAACAATTAGTACCCTATCGGGAATATGAGTGCAAGGAATTCCTTCCAAGAAAATATGAATCCTTAGGAAAATGAATTCCATTTCCTAGTTGCACCTAGGAAAATCATTAGGAGGTGTGGGTAACTGTGAGAGAAAAATGCCAAGAGGTGGGGAAATGACTTCTAATGAAAATTCACAATCATTACATAAAAATAGTATTTTTCAAGAAAATCATTTTCCCACCTATTTTCCATGGGCAAACACATGCCATATCCTATAAACTTTTCTCAGTGGAATAGAACCTCAAATCTAAAGGTCCCTTCAGAGGAGAAATATAACTCAAAAGAGAGTGAAGATGGTTTTAAAACTCCTTTTGACGCCTCATCTCATACGAGATTTTTAATACATTTGAATCGTCTCGTTCAACAATGAGAAAAATGAACCATGATTTTAAATCTCATCCGATATATTTGACTTGTATATCCGTCTCATTGGTGGACGATACTGAGACATATTGAACAAGTCATCTCGGACGAGATTTAAAACCATAGAGTGGAGTGATTAAAAGAACAAATAACCTCAATACCATATGTAATTAATCTCATTGTTTAGTATGTTATAAAAAAAATGGGCCTACCCATATAAGCTATTTAAATAAAGGATGGAACGGAGCTAATAAGGAGTTACTTTGGGGGGTAATTTCACCCACATTACTTTGAGATACCCTTATATTTTCAACTAATTACATACCCCATTTTCCCCCACCCCATCACCTGGCCTCACTCCAATTTTTTGAAGATAACATTGTCTCTTGCTTCGGCCTTCTCTTACAAACTAATTGGAAATGACCTATATATCCTTTCTTCAACTTCTAACAAAAAACCTCTGAATTTCTTTCCAAAATCATTCATTTTCAAGCTCTTTAATTGTACCATTAACTATAATTTGCCCCCCACTACAAGAAAATCCTAGCTCCGCCCCAAAGAAAGGACTGATAATCCTTTTAACCACATTGCATTGAAACACAAGGTGAGATGTAGTAGCATTACACTACTTAACCTCATTGAAATTTACTTAAAAGTACAAAAGCATTCATCTTGTCTAGTGATATGAAGATATACATTTTATCTTCAAAGTCTCATGCCATCATCTCTACTACAAGAGGCCCAAACTAATTGCAATAGAAACATTAATAGTTGTCAATAAAACTATAAAAAAAATGTTGCAAAAGCCATGCCATCAAAGTAAGAGAGAAGGACAAAGTATGATTTGAGTAGGGAAAAGGTCCATTAGTGTGGCTTGCAGAAGAGAAAAAACATGGCAGTTTTTTTGTTTTTCAAATAGCTCGGCTTTTAATGATGTCCATGCTCATCTCGCTTGGATCCGTCGCCTGCAACTCCACTTGAATGCCATCTAATTCTCTCTTGAATCTATCCTTGGAGCTAGCATACAACATCTTACTCCTCACCCTTGATGAATCGGGAGACCTACAACCATAGAAATAAGTAGATCTCATTAAACCCATTTCTTGTTAATTCGCCTTGTGCATCCAAAATTTGGGAGACATAAGATCCGATAGAGAAGAAAAATTGATAGTTATATAGAAAATTCGAACAGAGTCATAAGAAATATTGTTGTCTTAAAATCAATATAGGTTGGGGTCATCCATTAAGTTTATTATACCAAACTAAAAGTTAGCATGTGCAAACGCATATGTATCAGAAGAGTTTATTTGTATTTAAATTTTTTATTAAAATGGGGGCATTTATGACCACTCAAATTTTGGTGTGTCCCTATTTTATTCCCCCTACTCTTCTTATAATAGTAAATGTTAAGCTGTGTCAATATATGTCGCTTGCAATTATTCTTGATTTTTTTACCAAAATGACTTTGATCATATTATATTTAAATATAAAAGTGGGGCATTTATGACCACTCAAATTTTGGTCTCTCATTATAATAATACAGATGTATACCATATATGCAAGCATGAATGGAACACATCTATGTACCAAGAGAAGGAAAATTCATTCGATGATCTCTAATATGTCTATTAGTATATATGTGTGTGTGTGTGTGTGTGTGTGTGTGTGTGTGTGAAGGGTCGGGTTTGTAGACAAAGTTCTAGACAAATTGTTTTGCCCTATATGGGATTAAAAGTTTCAGAATGACCTGATTTTTTTGTGAGGATGATCTCTATGGTGAGGAAATCATCCTTACAAAAAATTTGTTCATTCTGAAATTTCTAACCTAATTTATAAGATGAAGAATTGTGAATCGTCAATTTTTTACTGTTAGTTTGTAATCACTTTTCACGGGGTTAAAAGTTTCAGAATGGGTTGATTTTTATTTTTATTTTTGGGAGGATGGTCTCTATACCATGGAGATCATCCTCACAAAAAATCAGCACATTCCGAAACTTTTTAACCTTATTAAATAAAACTTTGTCTAGAACATTTTCTGCATTTTTATCTACCGAAAGTTGTCTATATATGAAATGTTGATGACATATTTGGGTTCTTGAGCTTAGGTTACCAAGCGATGAAGAAAATCTTGCTTTTCTGGCAGTTTTCGTCGGTGATGAAATCAAAATCGAAGACAGCGTAGCGACATTCATTGGATGGCAAGCATGCAGAAAAATCCTCGTAGCTCTCTTCGGGCAATCCGAGCCTTTCCACCATCACTTGTTGTATCTTCTCCTCGATCTTGAACACAATAAATCGATAGTTCCTTTTCGCTTTTAGCTCCAAGAACTTCAGCTTACATTCATCGTTCACTGCCATTCCAGATGCTGAATTCGCCTATTTAAAATTTCATAAAAAAAGGAAGAAAAGAAAAAATAAAAATTTCAGCCTTGAAATCTTTTCAAAAGATATCATGGGTACAATCCAAAATCAAATTTGAATCATGGATTTACCATAAAAAAATGTGGGCAACGTAAATAAGTTGGGCTTCAACTTGGGCGGGTTGGAGGATAGACCCAAGCTTAACTCAAGTGGCAGAACCTTCAGCCCAAGCCCAACCTGAGTTAAGGCATTTTTTGTCAGGTTGGGCTGGTTGGGCCCATTGAACAAGTCTAATTTTGTTTGGATTACCAAAGAAAATTTATACATCAAATAAGAAATAATTAATATAAATAAAAATTTAAATCTAAAATAAAAATAATTACAAAACCCCTTTAAAAAAGATAATATGGGGGTTGTCTGAACCCCATACCAAGCCCAACCTCAATTAAGGTCGTGTTGAGATATTCCAACCTAAGCTCAACTCATGTTCTACATAACTCAGCCAGGCTCACCCATAAATCGAATTGAGTTAGAGTTAGTTTGCCGAAGTTGCAGTCCTATAAAGTAGGACAAAGAGACTTTACTCTCTGATCTTATTCTCACTTGTGGGACTCCTTGAATAATATTTTGTACAACCCAACCTGCCACCGTGAATTGCCCGTGCTTGAAAGATCATTCTCACAAAATTTCAATCCATTACGACATACTTTGATTCACAATGATCTTTTATGTCGAAATTAACTCAATGTATGATTGGATTGTCTAAAATGTTTATCCATGTGAGTCCCATAGAAAAAAGTACAGAGAGGAATATGTACAGGAGAAAGATAAAATATTTGTGACATGAATCTAAGCAATAAAATTGAGGCCTTTAACAAAGTTGTTAACAATGGGTTCAATTATAAAATGATGATGATGTTTGGCTCTTGACATACTACAACCTAACCCAACAACACTCGTTGTGTTTGGATTGAGAGAAATGGACAAAAGAGAAGAGAAAATAAATGAGTTTTTTTCTATTTCTCTTGTTTGGATTTTTTTTTCTATTTCTCTTGTTTGGATTGTTAAGTTGGGGAGAGAGGAGAAAAGAAAAAAATGTGAGTTTTCTTTCTCTTCAAAAGTGGAGAGATGTGGAGAGAAATCCTTCTAAAATATTTTATAATTCCAACTCTGCTCTTAAATCTCTTTTAAGACATTTTAAATTTTCAAAATTGTTCTAATTGCTCTCTTGTCAAGAGAGAAATTAGGTTTCTCTTCTCTCCTCTTCTCTCAATCCAAACATAGAGAAGAGAAACTCAATTTCTCTCCACCATGTTTGGATTGTCAATAGAGAAATTAGGATAATTTTGAAATTTTAAAATGTCTTAAAAGAGATCTAGGGGCAGAGTTGAAATTATAAAATATTCTAAAAGTGTTTCTCTCCAAATCTCACTATTTTTGGAGAGAAAGAAAACTCACCGTTTTTCCTCTTCTCTTCTCTCCCCACTTAACAATCCAAATGAGAGAAACTTTTTTATTGTCTGTTCGTTTCTCCCAATCCAAACACATTGTAAAATCTCTTCTAACCCTTTTTTTCAACCCCCACCCCCTCTAGAAGGTTGGGGATCACATGGTTGCCAACAACATGGTTTTAAAATTGTTTTCAAAACCCTTTAAAACTAGTTCAAAAATGGATCCTTATAATAATAATTGATTTTTTTTTCTTTGCCCTGGACTAATTAATAGATGATAAATTGCAAAATCTAGTTTTTTATATGTCACAATTTGTTTTTTAAATTATTTGAAAAGCATTATATTTCAATATTTGGCTAATTATTTCAAAATCTAGGGTGAGGACATGATTTTAGACAACCCATCGTGGTGATCAATTTTACATAGAAGTGATCACTCGAAAGCCTTTGAACGTAGATAAATAACTCGGTTTCGTCCGAGATTTAAAACCATGCAAGATAATCTCCAAACATTATGACAAATATATGCTCATGGTCTAAAATTTGCTACTATTTCGATTGATACATTCTGATATTAGTCAAGTTTTGAACAAAATTTTGACGCTGAAATATTAGAAATATTTCAAAATGTCTATGGAAACAATGTCAAAATTTCTCCTGACTTGAACATTATCTCGAGATGATATTTTAAATCTTAAACAAAAATCTCATACACAAAGAGAGGGAGAAAGATTTGCAAACATACCATGTTGTCTTCCAATGAGAGCTTGTGTTGAGGAAGTCTGAGATTGAAAAAAAGAAAGAGAAGAGAGAGAATAAAAGAAAGAGAAATGGGACTAAGGAAAGAGTGGAGATCCTTAAATTTTGGTGGACAAGAGGTGGGTTTTTTAGGGTGGAGAAAAGAATGGGAAGGCGAGATTTTGAAGGAGAAAATAAGGGTGTTAATTCATTCTCTCCACTATACACTTTGTTGTTGCCACGTTAATATTTGGCTCCACCAACCTTTTTTTCTTATTTATGGTTGAAAATGTCCTTTGGTTTTGTTAAATTTTGGACTTTATATTTTTGGGCATTTGACCCCTATTTTAAGAATCGTGATAATTTGACGTTCTTTGCACGCTCTCATCACAGAATTATAGATTCTTTACTTTGAGATACACAATAAAAGGATTTATGGTTTTGTAATTGTCAGGTTAGGGAGCGTCTGAAAAAAGAGTGTCAGATTATCGTTAGTCATTTTTTAAACAGATTTTCTATGGATGGTGGGGTTTCCTCGGTTCATGCTTTTTCATGAATAGCTTTAGAAATATCCTCCCAAGTAGGGCTGTCAATGGATTGGGGCTGATTTGGTGTTGATCCAATAAGTTTCGGATTATGGTATAATTAACATATCATTGAATCGGGTACTTATCGGATTGGGACGTGATTGATCCAGATCCGATCCAGTAAGATATTAAATTGAAGTCTTATCGGAATCCAAAACACCGATCCAAACCCAAAGTTATCGGAATGGAGGGGATTTTGGGTATGATCTAATCCATTGACCGCCCTATTCCCAAGTCCTATCTCAGTTGAATCATTAAACTTGGTTTGAGACTATTTGGTCTGTCAACATTATAAGATAGTGTGTTTATTGGATCCCAATATGTTAGGATCCAAATCCAGTTCATAACAAGTGGATCGAGTTTACATTGAATTGAACTTTATTAAAATAAATATAAAAAAATTAATAAATTTGATATATTTAATTAAATATATAATATAATTTACATAATTTATCAGATCGGGACGTAACAGATTTAAATATGGTTGATTCAGAACCAATTTAATAGGTTATCAAATAACATCCTTGTTGTTATTGGCACTCCAACCTTTACTTATTTTGGTCCAATTGATGAAATCGATGTTTGGACATAAAATTTATCATATTGATTGGACTCTAGTTCAATTTTGTTGGATCATTCTATGTTTATATATATAAAGAAAAAAATTCAAAAAATCGGTGGTTCACAATCAAATATAGTTTAGTACAAATTTTCATCAAGCTTGATCGATTAATCAGTTTGATTTAATTTTTAAAATAATGAAAGAAAATATTTTAAAATTAATAAAGGACACAAATGGTATTTAAAATATATTAAATGACAAAATAAGGGTAAAAATAATGTTTATTTATATATAAAAAGATTCAATTGGTATTTATATAAAGGATGAAGAATGATGGAACCCGGGGCTCCATATATAGAGTCGTGAACAGTGATTTGGAGCCCCCAAGACTTCAAAAATGAAGTCTTGTTGGAGTTTGCTTGGGGTGTTTCATCTTTGAAAATAATAGTTTTGAAGTCTGATTGGAGTTGCTCTAATGTTAATTTCTCAAGATTACCATAACCACACAAACTAGAAAGCAAATCTTTCTTACTGTATTTTTCTAGATGCAATTGAGTGACTAAATTCATTTTTCTAAGGAATTCACATTCCTCGAAAACATATTCCCTGTAATCATATACAAGTATCAGTAGTTGAGTAACTCAACCTAGCCATTTGCCCACTACTTATTGTGAGCCAAGTGGCATCATCATGAATGAGTGACTATTGAGTTTAGTCCCACATCAGACACTCGTTGCCTTGTCTCTCTCTTTATAAGTTATTGGGTCTCTCTGCTCATAACAATTAATTATGAGTTGGATCCCAAATTTATCATAGTATCAGAGCAAGTCTTTTTCTTTTTTACTGTTTTGCCCAGTCTGGTCCACACGTGCAAGTTTTTTTTTTTTTTCTCCACATCTCCAAATTCACATCTTCACATGCTTTAGCTCAGTCCAACCCACACGCGAGGGGGTGTGTTGTGTTGAGTTTAGTTTTACATCGGACACTCGATACCTTGTCTTTCTCCATATAAGCTACTGGGCCTCTCTACTCATAGTCAAATGGTTTAGACTTGGACCCCTAAATTTATTACTGGGCCCTACAACTTTCATCAGCTAATGAATGGTCTTGATTGCAAAGACATTCTCTTGTGGCCCACATATCTAGAGTGCTTCATTCAGTTTACGTTGAATACAAGCATGTAGAAGTAATTAACACTCTTTCTCACCTCAAGTCCACTAAGAAGGCATTGAGTCCCATCATCATTTCATCTAGCTTTCCAAAATGATTCATTATTAGGTGAGGATTTGTTTAATTTTTTTTTTTAATAACAAGGACTTAAACAATGATTATAAAAATAATTAAACAAGGATAAGGTCTAAGAACCAACTTGATGAAGCATTTTCAACCATTGGATCTATATACTTTTCTTGAAAAAATTCATTTATTGTCCTAAATAATGTGGTTGACAAAAATGATTCATCAACTACTATAAATTATCCAAATTATTGGGATCACGAATCATATTCCTAATCAAGACGCGTAGGTATTGTACAAAAGTGCTTCTTATTACTTTTGATGTTAGTCTTCACTTATGTACAATTGAACATAAACAACAAAAGTGGTCATTTTGGGATATTGTTTGTCCCCCCCTTTCTCTTTCAATTTTTTGTTGATGACATTGCCTCTTGACCTGGCCTTGTCCTATACTAATAGAAAATGACCTAAATATCTTTTTCTTCAACTTTTAATAAAAAAATCTTTGAATTTCTTCTTAAAACCATTCATCTTCAAATTCTTCAACTATATAATTAACTATAATTTGCCTCCAATACAAGAAAATCCTGACTCCACCCCTGCTCGTCTCGTTGATGGACAACACCGAGACAACTCGAACGAGATTTAAAACCATGACCAACATATATAATGACACGTGTCTCCAATAAAACTCCAACAAAACCAAGATTGCTAAAACAAAACTATGATTTTGGAGTGATTTGGACACATGTTGCACATCTAAGGGTTGGGAAGTCTGGCTATTATGACCACTACAGCTTTCCTTATTTGATAAAACTATGGTATCTAGCTGTCGACTTTAAGTGTAACTCGTTTTGGGGCCACGTTTTGTCAGATCAGGAGTAGAAAGCAAGTTAGACAAGTAATGTGTCATGTACTCGAAGAGCTGGCCCAAAAATAAAAAGAACTTGGCTTCAACTACTAAAGGCCTTCGATGTCTTTCAAGATGACATGTTGGTAATAAGTAACGGTGACGTTTTAACCAATATTTTATCGAATTTTGGAAGGTTTTGGCTTTAGTGGGCCCCCACCTTATCCCTACACATGTTGGGTTCTTAATGGATCCAATCCAGGCCGGATCATGATAATGATATATCTCATACTCATGAGCCCACATGAAAATAAATCAATAGAGGACCAATTAAAAGAATCAGAGATGAAATGAACTATTTTGTAAAAGAAAACATAGCCAAATTAATAATAAATGAGGAGAAAATCGATTGAGATTGCTTGGTCATGTACAATCGAGATCAATTTTGACTTTAATTAAGAGAAATGGGCGAACTGAAATTTTTAGAGAAAAAAAAATGAAAAAGAGAGCCTAAAAGAAATATTTTGAGTAGTGAAAATTAATGTGAATCGAATATTTTAGAAACAAATACATCTATTTAGGGTTTGAAATGAAACTTTTAGGAAACGCACCACAACAATTTATGGGACCATATAGTATATTCTTTTACGCTTGGCTTTTGGGTTCACATGATCTAATGTTTGATGATCCAAATATATAAAGACTTGGTACATTTTGATATTCCTACCATCGTGAAAATAAAAATTTTAACTGCCCAATTAAACTTTTTATTACAATAATATTTTTCATGCGGCCAAGATAATTTTTGTAAATGATAAAAGATCATCAAACATGATATTCATATAAGCCCCACGAACAAGAGGACTATGAGAAATAAAATCTTTTTCTTATACTTTTAATATAATTTAAGGGCATTTGATATTTATAACCAATTTTTCTAATTATGGATCAACCTAACAAACTACCTTCATTTGGATACTATAGTAAACCAATCATTGTGTCATGACATAACTTATTATTATTTCTTTGAGTCATGATTTTTTTACTCAAAAATTTTCACTCGTTCTGTACTCGACTGACATGATAAGGGCACAAAATCATAGATATATTTTCTTCGGGATACACAAGGAAACGACCAATGATTTTGTGCCATTTACAGTCAATCGAGTAAAGTTTGAGTGAAAATTTTCGAGTCAGAAAATCATTATCGTATTTCTTTCGATTGATCAAGTTTTCCCAATAAAAAGTTACATAAGATGAATGTGGGGAATTTTTTTCACTAGTATATTACTTTAATATACATTGGTGGTGATATAAAAATTAAATTTTAAAGATGTTATAGAAAATATTGATGTTATTATCAAATAATTTTATATATTATATTACATAAAAAATATTAATGTAAAGTTTTTTGGGGAGATATTTTTATTAAAAGAATGTCCAATCATCAATAAACTTATGCCATATGAGTGGGATAAAAGAGTACCAATTAGTTGTCTTTATTTTATTTTGGATTTTTGCTTCAAGCACCAAACATATGGCTGGGGTGGGGAGACAAACACAAATTTATCCAAGTACCATCATATATTTTCTAGGATTTTGTTGTTATTGATAACCACTAAGAATATCTTTTCATCAAAACCATAGTCTAGTATTTTATTTGTTTCAATTTTATTGAACTTTTCAACTCTCCAACAGATGACATTTGAAATTTTCTATCAAACCACATTTGAGGTACTCCATTAAATGAGATGATAGAAGGACTATTTATTTTTCTTCAACGAATGCTTTTATTATCATCATTAAGGCATAAAATGGGTTAGAGGTACAAGAGCCAACTAGTTTAGTTAGAGCAACTCCAATGCATTCGAGTTTCTACTTTGTATTCTCTCTCAATTGTTGTTATATAGAGTTAGAGCCCTCCAAAAGAACTCCAATGCATTTAGGCTTTAACTCTATACTTCGAAATTTTCTAGAAAAAGAGGAAGTGTAAGAGGCAAAAGAAAATAGTGGATTTCTCTCTCTTTACTTATTAACGGTGGTAAAAAATAATGGTAATTGTAACATAGATTACTGTAACTAGATTTGTGGAGATTGATTTTTACTGGTACAATTCTTAAATAGGAAAAAAAATGGCTCTCCATGATAAAATACCTAGTAGAAATGCCTATTTGCCCTGGAATTGTTCTTAGTAAAGTCTTTTTGGGTGATGATATCAAAAACCTAGTTCAAATCTTGATACCCACCGTCATGGCGCTACTGAACTCATTGAAAAACATGCTTATCGATTGACTCAATCGAAAATCTAAATAGTCCAAAAATCAAATTCAAATAGTTTGAATCCTTAAATTAGATTCACTAACATGAGTTAATTTTCTCTTTTATTCTTATAAAGATTTATGGTCACATCAAATTTCATTAACATCATCTCAATTCATATGTAATTAACACACATCTTAGGGTGCTGTTGGTAAAAGTTGACGTGATGATAAAAATAAATAATTCAGGATGGGTTGAGTCTCATTTGGTTTTAGCGAACAAAAAATTATTTTAAAATGGTCTTAATTAACATAATTCGAGTTGGATATGATTTTAGTATTTAAAAAAATCGGATGTGAATATAGATATATTTAGACCCGACCTAGTCCAGCTCCCTTTTAAGCATGAGTTTCAAAAGGATCATTATATTGGCACCCACCTTTATGCTTAGTGCACCCACTTTCTTCTATACCTCCCATGCCGAAATATGCTTTAGGTGGTTGCAAAGAGGTCAAATGGTGGGTACAAACAGCCTGGTCAGTTTCAAAATTATTTTAAAAATGTAACAAATAATGCAACAGTTTTACTTATTATTAGAAACTAGAAGGTGGCATGGGCTTATCTGTAATTTAAATGATTGATTGAAGGATTTTATTAAATATTACATAATAAAAAGGATATTTTATTAATTTTTAAAAAATCAATCGGTGAGGTAATTTTCTTAATTTTTGACAAAAAGGACCCTAATTATATTTAATTTAAATAAAAAGAGAGGGCATTTGTGGAAACCAAAATTTGTTTTGGAACAACTTCTACTCCGCCTAGACACGCTGTCACTATCAGGTTTTGGCATTTGCAATTCAAAAACTGAAATTCCCACTAAAATAAACGGCGTTAAGAAAGTCACCGTTAAGTCTGACAAAGTAAACGGCAAACTGAAAGACCGTTAACTTTACACTATAAATAGTCCTCTTCCCTACTTTTCCCCCCATTTCACCCACCCCTTCATCTCCTCTCATCTTCTCTGCTCTCAATTACCAGGAATTCTTCCTCTCTGCAACTCCAACACTCAATCACAACCGTTCATCTTCTTCATCGATCGAAGATGCGTGAGATCTTGCACATTCAAGGAGGCCAGTGTGGAAACCAGATCGGTGCCAAGTTCTGGGAAGTTGTTTGCGCAGAACATGGGATCGATCCGACTGGAAGGTACCATGGAGACTCTGATCTTCAACTTGAGAGGGTTAATGTTTATTACAACGAAGCTAGTTGTGGAAGATTCGTTCCTCGAGCAGTTTTGATGGATCTGGAACCAGGAACGATGGACAGCGTTAGATCTGGACCGTATGGTCAGATCTTCAGGCCTGATAACTTTGTTTTTGGGCAATCTGGCGCGGGAAATAATTGGGCTAAGGGACACTATACTGAAGGAGCGGAACTCATTGATTCGGTTCTTGATGTTGTTAGAAAAGAGGCGGAGAACTGCGACTGCTTGCAGGGTATTTTATTTTTTTCTGAAATTGGATTAAAATCATGTGTTGGTCGGGAGTTGCATCTGGTGTTCTTTTTGATTGTTTTTCGATTTAATTTTTTGTTGATTAATATTAATTAGTTTATTATTCGATTTGATGTAGTTTTTGATCTTACTATTGCTTCCTTGTTCTAGTTTCTAGGGTTTTCGATTTTTTTTGTTGTTGTTATTATTTGGTGTAATTTTGTTCTTGACTTGTTTATTACTCGCTTTAATATCCTCTTCGCTGCTTTTGGCCTTTTAGGATTTTTTTTGTTATTTGGTATAATTTTGCTGTTGATTGATATCCTCTTCTATAGACTTTGAAGTTCCTTTTACATCTGTTTTTCCTAGTATGTAGGTTTTTAACATTTTTTTGGAGGTTTTCTTTCGTTTTAAGGGATTTGATTTATTTATATTGTTGCTAATCTTGCTTATTACTCGCTTTGATAACCTCTTCTATAGTTTCTGATGTTCCTTTGCCGTTGTTTTACTCGTTTTGATCTTCCTTTGATTTTCTCTTCTATAGTTTTTTATGTTTGTTTCTTCTGCTTCTGTTTTTCTGATGTCTGGGCTTTTAATTTTTTTTGTTTGGGATTTCATTTTATTTGAAGGCCTTTTGAAGAGACCTATAAATTTCATAATCTGCAAAAACTCAAATCATCTCTTACTATTTGGATTACTTCTTTAGGTTTTCAAGTCTGCCATTCTTTGGGAGGGGGAACTGGTTCTGGAATGGGAACTCTTCTCATTTCAAAGATCAGGGAAGAATATCCGGATCGAATGATGCTCACTTTCTCAGTTTTCCCATCCCCAAAGGTATCCGACACAGTTGTGGAACCCTACAACGCAACGCTTTCGGTTCACCAACTAGTAGAGAACGCTGACGAGTGTATGGTTCTGGACAATGAAGCTCTCTACGATATCTGTTTCAGAACTCTCAAGCTTACCACTCCAAGCTGTAAGATTCCCTCTTTTTTAATCTTATCTTTCCTGTAAATTTCAACGAATTTTCATGTCAAATTAGGGTTTCCATAATGCCAATGTGATCTCACGCGCCGCACGTGTCTTTCACGTGAGCATGTGAGGTCAGCATCATACTTTTATAAAGCAAAATTAAACAACCATAGTGGGTGCATGTGCTCTTTGTTTTTACCATCAGGCGTTTCTTGCGAAAGAAGGGTATGTATTCTGTGTTTTGGTAGCAAATTAGGATGGAAAATGACACTAATGCCCCTTGTTGGTGTTCACTGAGGGACGATGTCCTCCTTAGTAGCCGTTCCTCGTTTTGGATGGTCATCTGGATTTAATCTAGAGGACAATACTGGTTCTGAGGTCACCCAACACCAGATCATTTGAAAAGATATCTTATTATATTGCCACACCATTTCTTATAGCATGCCAACTAATGAAATTGTAGGTCACCATGATAGTCAAAGCCATATCCCAAATATTTCGGGCCATCTAAACCATAGATTGATTAATGCTGGAGTGACCTCAGTGGATATGGGGGACATCTTGACGTGGTGGTGCACAAATGCCCATAGATTCGTTTCTCTAAGATACGAGTAAAATGCATTTATGGATATGCATCACCGCTTCAAGGTCCCCACCCCCCACCAAAAAAAAAAACCCCATGTCACTCTAGCATGACTTTAAGGCAGTGTGGTATTGTTCAAAAGAATATCTTGGAAAAATAGGATTTCTTGATCCAATAAATGTAATAAGGCAGCAAATATTGATGTCTGCTTCGTACATTCTTGTCTTCGTCCTCTGCATTATGGACGAAAGAATCTGATGAATGGTATTTAAGGGTGACATGCATTTGTAGGACAGTCCTTTACTCCGTTCCCTGTTACAGAGACCCAACTGTACTGAACCTTGTTTAATAGTTTCCAACACATCAAAGTACATGTTTGTTCCCAGTTTAGCATGACAAACTAACATTGTTTAATGGAATATATTTTGATCAGTTGGAGATTTGAACCATCTGATTTCTGCTACCATGAGTGGGGTCACATGCTGTCTTCGTTTCCCTGGTCAGCTAAACTCTGACCTTCGCAAGCTCGCCGTCAACCTTATTCCATTCCCTCGCCTCCACTTCTTTATGGTCGGTTTTGCTCCCCTCACCTCCCGTGGGTCACAGCAGTACCGGGCTCTCACCGTCCCCGAACTCACCCAACAAATGTGGGACGCAAAGAACATGATGTGTGCCGCAGATCCTCGCCATGGACGGTACTTGACTGCATCTGCTATGTTCCGTGGCAAGATGAGCACAAAAGAGGTGGACGAACAGATGATCAACGTACAGAACAAGAACTCATCGTACTTCGTGGAATGGATCCCTAACAATGTTAAGTCCACAGTCTGCGACATCCCACCAACGGGTTTGAAGATGGCTTCGACTTTTATTGGGAACTCAACCTCAATCCAGGAGATGTTCCGCAGAGTGAGTGAGCAGTTCACGGCTATGTTCCGTAGGAAGGCTTTCTTGCATTGGTACACTGGAGAGGGAATGGATGAAATGGAGTTTACCGAAGCGGAGAGCAACATGAATGATTTGGTGTCTGAATACCAGCAGTATCAGGATGCGACTGCAGATGAGGAGGATGAATACGAAGAAGAGGAGGAGCTTTTGGAGGGCTGAGTGAGAAATGATTTGGGTTTGCTCATTAATAGTTGATTGGGATGCAGACTTGTTCTGATTGGCATTATGTTGTGTTTTGTGTACTTTTGGCTTTTGTTAATGTTTTGGATGTTGGGATGATATGATGGTATGTTGGCAATGTGCTATTGCTTGCTCATATCTGGTGTGTGGGATCATTTACTTTTTGTTTGGTTTAGTTTACAGTTTAACAAAGTGCTGGTTTTCTGTTGGTTGGTAATATTGAAACCGCTGAAATTGTTCTCTTCTGATGCTTTCACTATGGATAATTTAGATCATTTGCCAAAAGGCTGATAGTAGTAATAAATATATATCGATGGAGATGGAAAGGGAAGAAAAAGAAAACTCATTAATGGTTGAGAATGGTGGAATGAGAATCCACAGTTAGATTCAATTGGATACTGAGGTTCTTGTATTGGGGCTCTGCTATGTTTGAGCATGGCTAGTGTGTCGGAATCTTATTTATGGTTGGTTGTGTCTTTGGTCAGGACTCAAATTTTTTTTTGGATTTGAGTAAAAGCTTCAATTGGCAGGAAACACTCCAGTGACAAATTGAAAATTTCTGATGCCAAATTCAAATTGTACTTTTAAAAGAATAAATATTCCCATCAACCGCACTTAATATGATTTCAAATCTTACTAAGGCATCGTGGCATTCTAGAACATGATTTGATGTCTAAGAGCTTTTAAAGTCAAAATTATATGATTTATGAAAAAACAAAAGTTAATTTTAACTGTTTCATTTATTTTTCAGTTTTTGAGAATTTGATAGATGCCATTTTGGACACCTTGGATGAAGTCCAAAAGACAGTTTCATCTAAGTAATCTTATTTATGGTTGGTTGTATCTAATTATCCTTTTCCAACAGAATGCAAGACATACATTACATAATGTCTGTTTTTTTGAAGATGACTCTTATTCTCTTAACCTTTTCATTATTGGACTTAATTACTTAGATCATCCAACTTTGTCTTCTTTAAACCCAAAACCAGTGAGAGCACTCACGAAGAAAAAGATGAATGGGACTTAATAAAGAATAAGGGTCTTTTGGATTGCCACGACACAACCCGATGAGTTGTTTACATCGTCGTGTTGATTAGAGTCTCAATACTAATAGTTTTTTTAAAAAAAAGTTATTAAATATTTGGCCAGAAGCCCATGATCACGCCAAATGTGACACAGTTTTAATTATTTACATTACCAATTACTATCTCATTAAAAATTGAAAAAAAAAAAAAAACATTTATCATAGAAATGTTGACAAAAGAAGAAAAAAAGAAAGAACAACATATTTAATCCATTTTGAAAGAACAGCACCTTGAACTATATAGATTGATAATAAATAGGAGTTGTGTTGGTTGGCTGGTTGGCTTAAGCTCCGAATTTGGGAACTTTAGCAGCTGAGATTTGAGCAAGGAAATGCTCAGCAACAATCCTCCTTTGGATTTTGCCAGTAGCAGTCCTTGGGAGTGAATCAGTGATGAATACTTTCTTTGGGACTTTGAAAGATGTCAAGTTCTTCTTGCAATATCCCACTATCTCTGCCTCATCCAAATATGATCCCTCTCTTGGAATTATTGCACAATTTATCTGTTAAAACAAAACAAACATAATTTGACTCATTATTATTTATAAATTCAATTATTAAAATCAAGAAACTTGGGGTTTAAGCCCCCATAAGAATCAGATTAGAAACCAAAAATGATCCAATAATAAAATGGATACCACATTGAGTTGTGGGTTTTATTACCTCCTCGCCATATTTATCGTCTGGAACACCAAAAGCAACTGCCTCAGCAACCTCGGGATGGGACAAAAGGATTGAATCAACCTCAATTGGTGATATCTTCTCCCCTGTTAATCCAAAAATTACTTTATTACATTTCTTCACATTTAACACAAAAATAAATAAATAAATAAATAAATAAAGCTAGCTTTGCTGGATTAAACGCGTTTTCCGTTTAAATCTTCGCTGTCAAAATGAAGTCTGGACACGCTTTTACTGAGGCGACACGCATGAAACCAAAACAGATATTTTATCAACAATTTTTTACCAAACAAACACTAGTTTATTGGAGTTTCACTGAAAGGATGATTTGTTGACTGTCAATGTCACAAGTGGGAGAAAAAAAAAAAAGTTTTCTAATAGGATACCAACTTTTACTTATAACACATTAATCTGTACGCAAGCTACGCTTAAATTCTACAAGGATTGGTGTGTTGTATGTCAAAGTTGGTGTGCCAATATAATCACTAAAAAAAAGAGAGAGGAGGTTTTGTCACTTACATTTCCAGTCAAAATGACTATGAGACCCTTGTGAGGGTCAAAGTTGATTAATTCAGAATTCGATATCCTATAATAATATTTTGGGAAAAAAAAAATATTATAGTTGATTTAGATTTTAGACGTAACCCTCTCAGTTTTGGTTATTATTGGATATACCCATCTTTTCAAACTAAAGGAAAATTCTTTCTTTTAAACCTAAACTCTTGTACCCTTGGTTTTTATTAAAATATCCATCATTTCAAACTTAATTTAAAAATAAAAAATAAAAAAAAAATCAAGAAATGAAAGATGATGGGTTTTGGAGAGAAAAAGAAAGAAATCAAGGCATTTTGGTAAAAGGTTGAAGGTGAGGGTGTTTACGTCATTTACATTATCTTTTCAAAAGACGACCTGTGGCAAAGGATTTCTAAAATATTTACAAAATTCCACGGGTTTATAACTAAAACCAACAATAATATATGGACCTTTAAGAAAGTTGAGAATTTTACCTCCTCTGTTGATAAGCTCCTTGATCCGACCCACAAGATGCAAATAACCGTCCGAATCGAAGAACCCAAGATCACCCGTATGAAACCACCCGAACCTGAAAGCATCTTTATTGGCTTCTGGGTTGTTTTTGTAGCCCTTCGTTACATTTAGCCCTCTTATACATACTTCTCCGCTAACGTGCGCCGGCTGTGGTACACCGTTCTCACTCAAAATCGCCATCTCTTGACCCACCGATTTCCCAACTGACCCGGCCTTATGTAAACCGTTTTCGGGTAACGGGTTCGATGCCATAAGATGCGAAGCTTCCGTCATAGCGTACGCTTCTAAAACAGGCGCACCGAACGCCTCCTCCAGCCGATTCATTATAGCCGGCGCGAGAGATGCGCTGCAGCTCCTTATAAACCGTAGTTTTGGGTAAGTTGGTTCGGGTTTGCTGAGGTGGCGATCTAAGATGATTTGATGAATCGTAGGGACAGCAGTGTACCACGTGGCGTTGTATTTTAGCATATCGGACCAGAAGGTGGAGGCAGAGAATCGTCCAGCGGATGGGAGAGTAACTGCGGCTCCAGCTCCGAGTGAACTCAGTAACCCTGCGAGTAACCCGTGCACGTGAAAGAGAGGGAGGACAACAACTGTTGAGTCTGACTCGGTGAGTTTGTAGACCGATTTGATGTTCTGAGCTGATGCAGCGAGGTTTTGCTGAGTCAGAGGGACACCCTTTGGACGACTCGTGGTGCCAGAGGTGTGAAGAAATAGGGCAATATCAGATGGCTCATTGACGATTCGAGAAACCGAGTCAACAAACGATTCGATCCTCGATTCTTGACGAGTTGAAGAGAGAATAATGTCAGCATCGGCATGAGAGAGGGTGGCGGTTGTGTGAGGGATTTTGAGTTTGGCTGCTGCGGACTGAGCCGACTCGTTTCCTTGCTGGGAAGTAATTAGGAGCTTTGATTCTGAGTCGGATAAGTAGAACTCGAACTCGTCCATTGTGTAAGCCGAGTTCAAGGGAGCCGCAATAGCTCGAGCTCTGATCACCCCCAAGAACATAATCACGAACTGCAAAATATAGTTAAAAAAAACATTTAAAATACTTTAAAAACAAAGAATTTCTCAAATTTGCGATCCGAAATCCAAATCAATCCAGATTATAAAATATATAAAATAAAAAAAAAACAGATAAAATATAAAACATAATCAAGATCTGAAAATACGTAAAAGTGAAAATAAAATCATTTAAAAACAGAATTTCTAATACCGATTAGTTTAACCTAATTAAAAAACTCAGAAATAAACCCAAATCAATCCAAAAAATATATTAAAAAAATCACAGAGAAGATATGAACCTCGACGGTGTTTGGGAAGGTGAGAGCAACAACATCACCAGCCTTAACGCCAGATTCAACAAGAAGAAAGGCAGCTTGATCGATCAGATATTGTAATCGCGAGTGTGTCAGATCGAATTTTCCAGAAATCGAAAGGGCTCGACTTGATGGAAATTCTTCGGCCGTTTTCTTCAACAAACCAGTGAGAGTCATGTTCGCCATTATTTCCAAGAAAATAAAATGAATTTTGAGGAAAATAAAAAATAAGAAAAAAAACCCAATTAACGAAAAGATCTGTGTGATAGAGAATTGAGAAACGATACCTATTAATAAGAAAGTTGAGGAGGTCTAGGTTCGGTATGTGCGCGTGGTAAGTGGTGCGAACGACGGTTGTTTTTGAGGGAGGTAGACTTGGTGAATATATGACACGTGGCATTGTCTAGTCAGTCCTTGTGTGCTGCGGCGATAACAAGTCAAAAAGTGTTTCAGTTTAGACCCAGTTTTGGGAAATGGGCCCACCAAATAGTTGTGGGCCCGTTAGAAAACACGAGTAAGTCACTTCTTCGTGTTTATTTTTACTGTTTTGCCCTTCTAGTGGACGTGTTCGATTTGAAAGAAACTTCTCACGTCCTAAAAAAATCTTAGAAAAATACCGCGTCCAGCTTGGATCCCACACGATTGAGAGTCGTGTTTTTTCTAATAACAGTGCTCAAAGACTACTCACTGCATGCCACTTCAAGCATAAAAGGGGTAGTTTTGTAATCAGCGAGGGTACTTTTTGTAAAACAGAAATACCATTGATACACGTGGGCATATGTGATTGGTGGATCCCAGATTTCTTTGAGCAATTTTCTTTTACATGAGGTTAAAATAACACACAGCTAGTGTTCATCATATTTACATAAAGAGTGACTCTAACCTTACAAATTTAGCAAGATTTCAAATCTTACTCTGACAACCAAAAAATGATCCAAGATCACAAAATTCTATGAACTTAAAAAAACAAAATCGTAGAAAAAATTAATTTTTAACGCTAAATTTTAATTTTAAACTTGAGAGTTTAGCGAGAGTTTATTAGTCTTCTATTTTCAAAGACTACTAATAAATTTACACCTTTCAATTCTCTCTAACGTGGCATGTGAGCAAAACCATAGATCTTTTTTCGTTGGGTATCCCGAACAAAATGATTAATGGTACAATGCACTGCCACATCATAGAGCATATAAATAGCATCGGTTTATAATGACTAATTTTCAAAAGAAAATAAAATGTTGATCTATAAATATATAGCCGACAGATGCATCGTGCACGTACCAGCATGATTGAAAAATTATAGCATTTAGATTCAAGCCTTTTATCATGGAAAATTTCTAATCATATATTTGAATACTTCTTCGATAAATCAAGTCCTTATTTAACAATCACATGTTGATTCAATTTGATGTTCACCCAAAAGAGTGTATCAGAGTGATTTTTAGCTCACGGCACCACACCCATTACCATGTGGCTAAAAAGACAAGATAAAAAAGAGAAAAACAAATTCTCTCATTATCTTAATGAAAAAAGAAAATTTCCTAATTGCATCAGCTTGTGACATTAAAAAATGTGATCCAATGCCATGGGTTTGTAGAGGATGAAATTCTATGAATTTCAATATATATATTTATTGACATTTTTTAAGATTTGAAACTTTAATCTCCATAATAGTAATCAAAGAATCCTATTGAAATCATGGATGTTTGGACTTGCAAAAAAAACTTGCATTAGGTTTGATATCTCAAAGGGTTGGATGTGAAGAAATTAAGAAGTCAAAAAAATATTTTTTGAAAATTAAAATGGTAAGAAGTGTCTTACCATACCAACATATGATAATATATCATGCCAAAAATACAATCCTGTTCTTAAGGTTTTGAAGGTTGATAAAGATATAATAACAAAGTTAAAAATCGTAGATAAAAATACTTGCCCTGTTGTTAGAGACAAGTGATTTTGGGGATAAAATTAAGAATTATGAACATAGCTACAAAATTCTCCGAAATTTTTAAAATTTTGTAAAATTCTCCAAATAAGGGATTAGTCGATTAAATCTACAGATGAACGAAATAATCAATAATTTATCAATTAATCACTGAATATAGTAACATTTTTTATCTTTTTATCTCAAAATTTTATTTCTTCAACATTAAAATCTTAAGAATAAGAAATGATTTGTAGGGAGTTGAAGATGATAGATTTTTACAAAAAAGAACTCAAAAACATTATTTTTATATTTTTCGACTTTATTTTACAAAACTTCAGATTGAATAACACATGGAATATCTCTAAAATCGATTAAAAAGTGAAGGGTTAAAATCACCTTTTTTTCTATTTTTTTTTTCAATGAACCCTACAAAATATGCATGTCATATGCTTGAAAAATCTCTAATATTGACCAAA
Source organism: Akebia trifoliata (assembly GCF_017979445.1). Classification (NCBI taxonomy): domain Eukaryota; kingdom Viridiplantae; phylum Streptophyta; class Magnoliopsida; order Ranunculales; family Lardizabalaceae; genus Akebia; species Akebia trifoliata. The sequence goes on from NC_141384.1 coordinate 29,235,006, forward strand.
ATGGGTGTGAGCTGTTAAATCACAAATTTTCTTTTCTTTTCAAACAGATGAATAGAGATTGAAAGTGAGAGCCCATAAGTAATTTTACATTAGTTAGAGTTTGAGAAGGTCGAGACAAGTATTGCATATCATTAGTTTTCAGAACATAGGGTATCTATAATTTTAATTAGATTAAGGGGTAAATCACCATTTTTTAAGGAGATTTAACCGACAGATCTATCTATTGTATTTTTTTTATATACAAAAACTCCCTTGAAGTTATGAGAACTCCAAAGAAAGGTTACTGAATAAATTTTAGAATGAGATCCACATTATTTTATAAGATTAATTACCTATAATACCTTCAATTATTTAAATCAAATACTTATTATATTATATATATCCTCTTAATATATATTCTCTCCCCTAAAAGTATCGTTAGGCCCATATGGCGACATTGGCAATCCAACACTACAATCAAATGAACTTTTGGACTTAATCTATGCACGATTTCTGGAGAGAATCATAATTGAGAGGTGAGATAATATAAGAAGTATTTGATTTCAATAAATGAGGATATTATAAATATTTTATCATTTAAAATGACGTGAGCCAATCCAAAAGTTTGTTGAGTATCAAACTTGATGAGTAAGGTTCCCATGGAGTTGTCTTTCTTTTTAAAGACTAATGATAAAAATGCAAGAGATTGGCCGCCCCGTCAAATCTTTCTTTTCAAAGACTAATGATAATGTGGGGGTCTTTTTGTTGTCAGTTTGAAAAATAGAGGAGGTATCTCTAATATCCTTCAAAATGTAAAAGGGTCTCTCATATTTTATTTTTTTTACATTCAATGGGGGTTATGTATCTTTAGTTTAAAAATTAGAGTAGGTATCTCTAATATCCATCAAAATATAAGGGGGGCTAATCAGTAATCATCAATTTTTCTTTTCAGAATGTTCATGCCTTCTATGTTTTCAAATTGAAGACAAGCCCCCCTCATTATTTTTTGGGTGATTTACTATCCCTCGACATTATGGTGAATATTTGACTTATCCCCTCTGTTTTCAAACAAATGAGATGTCCCCTTTCGTTGTGTTCTTTTTTTAGTAGACTAACAAAAATATAATAACCTAAATACCATCATTTTCGACATATATTTTGACTTTCAACTTAATCCCTTATAGAAAATTTTAAAATGTTTTAGTCAAAAAACATATCAACATCTTCTACTTCAAAAATAGTATCTCATTCTTAAGGTTGAATACTAGGGTAAAGATGTTGGTTTTTGGAAGATAAATCAAAGGGAATTTTTTATTTCAGATTGAAGAAGAGGGTATTTAGGTTATTTACCTAAGTTTATTAAAGAAGACCGTGGTCTAGGGGGGCATGTAGGTTTTATTTTTATTTTATTTATTTTATTTTTTTTGTGAATATTGAGAAACACTATGTTTTTAAACTAATGATATTGCTGTTTGACTTAGGTCTATTCTCATATACTAATGAGAAATAACTTAAATGCACTTTTCTTGATCCTCTAATCAAAGAATCTTGAATTTACTACCCAAAACCAAAATCATATTAAAGCCCTTCCACCTTTCCAATTGACTATAATTTGTCCCTCACATAAACAGTCACTAACTCCACCCCTAGACTCACATCAATATTCGCACCAACCCAATTAGTTGAGGTTCAAAAGTCAAATATTATTATTCGATTTGTGTTTTATATCTCAAACCAATCTTCTTGGAGTAGGGTTGGGATTTGATTGAATATTTCAAAACTCATAATTATAATAAAGAGACAGTGCGAATGAATTAGAATATAAAGAGAAAGTGGAATAAAGATAAAGTGTGAATGAATTAGAATAGAGTCGTGCTGGGGTGACAGGATTTACTGTGATTCTCACAATTTTGATGTGAACATGCATACAAATTCGTAGATGATTTTTACTCGTATTACGAGAAAATATATCTATGGTTATGTGCACATCCCACATCAGACTTGTGAGAATCGCAATAAATTCTTTTTGTCATTTCAGCATTTTCCATTAGGATATAAAGAGAAAGTGGAATAAAGCGACATATACAATAACGCATATATACTTGACTTGACTAAGCCTACCAATCAAGAGTGTGTAGTTTCGTTTGCTGGGCATTAATGCAAGTAGAGTCGTTCCGTTAGACCTATGTTTGGATCCAATTTATTGGCCCAGGAGAGGCAATAAAGTTAGTTTCATTAATTGATCAAGTTTCATCAATTACTTTAGTTGAATCAAAATTTGTTGACAAAGAAGCAACTAAAGTGACCAAACAAGTGTTGGGCGTAGTGACCAAGGTCTCCTTAAAAAAAGAGAGGTCTTGAGTTCAAGCCTCCTTGTTAGCCACCATAGGAATTTGACTTGTCTTATTGGCATGTGTGATTAGTACCAACAAGTGTTAGATGTAGTGGCCAAAGCCTTCCTCCAAAAAGGAAGAAATCATGAGTTCAAATCTCCTCATTTGCCACCATAGGGATTTCACCCGTCTTATCTTGCATGTGTGATTGGTACCAACAAGTATTTGTCGTAATGACCAAGGCCTCACTCCAAAAAGGGAGAGGTCTTGAGTTCAAGTCTTGTTGGCCACCACAAGGATTTTATCTATCTTGGTTGGCATGTGATTGGTGGGGTATTGTATGTAACCGGGGGATTTGGGCGAGATGTGATGCCCTAGGAAGCCAATTGCCTTGCCCTTGTCAATGGAGACTACGAATCCCGACACTTCTGCCATAAGAAAAAAAAAAAGAGGAAACATGCAAAGCAAGGAAGGAAGATTTGATTCGGGTTTAACATCTCAAAATCACTTCTTAATTAATTTTTAAATTACAAATAAGCCTTTTAGATACATGTGTGTATGCACATGCCACCTTTTATTCTTAATAAATGGTTTTCTTGCTAAATGACGACCCTTCAATTTTTGGACAACAACTTAATAATTTAGTAATCTCAAACCAAATTTTCTTTGACTCAAAAAATTTCTGAATTACCTAGCTAAAACTCCCACTCTCTTATTTTAAATGAGATTTCCAAGGACTATTGCAACAAGACTTTGGTGATTTATAACAGAAAAAGATGAACGGTATACTCATTGTTATTCAAAAAAGTAAGTTATTATTTTTTTCAGGACAAAGAAATAGTTCACGTCAGACGTTTAGTAAGGAAATGTATTTCGAAACCGAGCCCTAAAAATATATCTTGTTCTTAAAAAAAAAAAAACTAGATCATTTCACACAATTAATGAGCTCAATCGTAAACCACCAATGATTTGTTTGCTAGGTCAACATTTAATATTTCATTAATATGTGCTGTGGTGATTTTTCAATCATATAAGCTTTGAGATGCGTGTTATCGAATGCTTTTGCAAGTTCTTTATCTACAATGAGTGACACTAGTGTGATACCTCCCAAATAATTTATAATAATCTAGTGATCAGTAAGTTGTGGAGTGAAACAAGAAAAATTAAGAAAATATTTTAGCTAGAACAATATCTTCAGCCTCAACTGTTCAATATGTTAAACTGGTATGGTGAAATCAGTCCTATTATATGATAGATATTAACTAATTCAATGTGTTTTTTTTTTTTGTTTGATGGGGGTATCCGAACTTACGTTTGACTAGTGGAACCGGGGGAGCCAGAGACTGGACCAAGGCTTTGAGTCCCTCTCTCAGGCACGTGCAATGCCCGCACATCACATGGGTGGCCTCGAAGAGCCATTGCTCATATTGGGTATCGAACACAACCTACAAACTCTCATCGCATATTGGATTCAAAATTGCCATTGAACCAACCCTTGGGGTTATTCGATGTGTTTGTTAAGAATTGATAGGGATTTTCCCAGAGTTTGTTTTAACATTTGGGTTTATTCAAATATTTGAACTTTCCAAAGGTGTTTGTATTGATAAATAATGATTTTATTGAGTACGCGTTGATGATCGGATCATTCACATCCATTGGGTCAACTTCTTATTTTTTGGTATGTAAGTTGGATTTGAACATGTGATCTCAAAGTTGCATTGCGATATGTCAATTAATTGAGCTATGGGTGAAACCCATTAAGTCAAAAGTTGCATTGCAATATGTCAACCATTCGAGTTATGGGTCGAAACCCAATAGTAGTTTATTAAATGAAGAAGAAGAAATTCTCAAACCAATTGAGTAGATGAAGAAGTAAAAATTCTCGAACCACCCCATCTACGCATCTATCTAGATAGTGGAGAAATTAATGAAAGTTCCTACCAGAAAGAGAGGTAGGCTTTCTCTCGAGTCCAAATTTACTGTTAACGAAAAATAATACTAAGCTGATAAATCAATCGCATGATGCCACATGTATAGGAAAAAGGGTAAAAGTCGAAAACTTAACCGCTTATCATCTACCCCAAGAATTGTCTCTCGATCTAACTAATCAGCAGGTTTTTTTCTTCTTTTTCTTCCAATACATGTGACCTTGTGTTATTAACTCATTCATTTAGCATCATTTTTTATTACCAGAAAATCTCAATTTCTTTCTTTACAATTGATGATGAAGAATGTTCACCATGGTTGTTTCTAGAATTAAAAATCCTGAGAAGCAAGGAAGCATTTCTTGTCACAGTAATTCCTATGTACATCACCAAAGAATTGCACATAGTTGGTGTGGTGATAGTATAAGTTGGTTTGATAATAGTAACTCTCAAATATAAATATCTATAGAATAAAGTTATATTAACTTAAAAAAAAAAAAAAAAAAAAAAACCTCAAAAGGGACTGTTGTGATAGTGTGCATGCAACCATTGATTTTTTTTCCTTGTATATCTCGAGGAAAAATGTATGGTTTTGTACACGTTACCATGTAAATGAGTGTTTTTCTTAAGTCAATTTATCACAACTCATATCTTAATACCCTAATTTTCAAAGATTCGGGTTGGAGAAACATTGATATCGACATCGCTTCAGACATTGGTATGCAAAATCATAAATGCTTCTCGCTCATATCTCGATGAAAATCATATATGTTTCTGTAGACACATCCACATCAATAAGGTCTGAAACGATGTTAATTTCAATGTTATTTCAATATTTTCCATTTTCAAACTCTAACTAAAAACCCTTTATTTTCTTCTCAAGCCAACCTATTTTTTAACCTAATTTTCAACCTTAAAATTTTTATCCAAGTCAATGTTAAAATCTTAATAACAAAATAAAAGGAGAAATTTTATGATAGAAACATCTAGGATTTATATAATACATTGAAGATGTTGGATCAAAGATGAGGATGACTAGGATAGAAATATTTCATCCTAGAGATTAACAACTTGAAGATGACAAATTCCAAATTCGTACGCAATTTTAAGATTATATCTTTGTTTTAAATTTCAAATCTCAATAATAAAATAAGATTGTTGGAGTGTAAGATGAATTTTTGGATAAAAAAATCAAGGATTTGTTGAATATGGACTGAATAATAGGTTAAAAATAATTTACCTTAAAAATAAATAACTAAAAGATAACAGAGAGTTTCTAGAAAAATGAAGGATAAGGACATTTTGCCTTCTATTAACAGCAAAGCTAAGGGGGTACGTCATCAGTTTGAAAATAGGTGGGGATCCATAATATTGACCAACGTAGAGGGGCATGTCTAAATTACTCTAAAGTCAAAGAAGATCAACGGCTATGTAAAACGCGCAACTGATGCCACGTCATTAAAATGAACATTTGCTGTTTTAAAGTAATTCAGACAACTGCGTGATATTTAAACCACTATTGTGCTTGATCTTTGACTAAGAAGAAAATATCCATGAAGATATTATACTTTAGTAACAAAATGATCAAATAAGAGAGATTAAGAACTCAATCAAGCTATCAATGAACTATGGCTGTCAATGGATTGGTTCAGATCGAATTAAGGTTGATTTGGTATCGATTTGATTTAATCGGATTGGATTTAAGTGATCCAATAATGTATCGGATCAGATTTGTATCAGAACTTGATATTAAGATCTAAATCTGATCCATTAACAATCAGATTGGGTTCAGATGAGGGCAAATCTAATTTTATATATAAAATCTACATAAATTTCATACATCTTAACATATATATAAAATAAATTATATACTTTCTAACATATTATCGGATCGGGACATGATTGATCTAGATCAGACCTAATAAGATATCAAATTAAAACCTTATTGGATCGAATCCTTATCAAAATTTAAAATATCGACCCAGACCCAAAGTTATAAAATTGAATTTCACGTCTGTTCTAATCTATTGACATCTTTACAATGAACCATGTTTTTGTCCGAATTGGCATTGATTAGGTTTGGATTTTATTAATAGTCTTGTTCAATTATTGGTATTGGCTGACTAGACTCAATTCGTATTTCTTGTCGTGTTCGGGATTGGGAGCTAGGCTTTTTATAATATATAAGAAAAATTGTGGAACGACTTAATCAATCCAACCCACAAAAAGAATTATTTGATCCTACCCAACAATTAAATTGTCCAGACTCCGAAGTAGAATATTGAGATCTAATTAACAACTAATCATTTTACGATCCAAACCCAATCCATAGATAGTTCTATCTTCAACCTTAAAAAAAATATATTTAAAACTAATAATTAGCCTTTATCAGTCAAGTTTAATGTTCACGTATAAATCCACATATATCATATACTATTAATAGAACCAAAATTCATTTCTGAAAATAAAAAAGGGTGCACATCAAGAATTTATGTTTAGCAATATAGCAAATTCCTATCTCCAGAGACGTGTCCGTCCCTCCGCGCTTCATATAATTTTTAATTCGTGGAGCTCGCATAACCGAAAATAATTACTGCGTATCACATAACTAATCCACACAGTTACACCTGTAAGACTCATGAGATGACGCGTGTACTTAGCGTAACCACGTACACACAGAAACCACACCTCCTTATATACAGGAACACAGAAGCAAATACAGAGCCGTTCGACTGCTTTCGCTTTAGGTCTCTGGTTTGATCCTCTCTTCGATGCTTTACTCTTCTTCATCAGCTCGTATCGTTCTTAATCGCCGAAATCTCACAGTCTCTGCAATCCACGTTTCTCTGTTTTTCTCCAAGAATCTCTCTTCGATTTCTAAACAAACCCATTATTTGTCTGCTTTGCAGGGTTTTTCAGCTCCTTCATCTTCTTCGTCTTTTACAAGAGGGTACTTTCGTCCTTCTTATAGCTTTCATTCTCCAAGACTTCTGTCTCATCCTTTAAGATCAACTTCGACTATGGCAAATCCGGAATCTGTCCATGAATTTACTGTCAAGGTTTGTTTTTTTTTGGTTTGATGTGCAATTTTTTGTTATTTTAGGTTTTCTGTATTAATTTTGCAGATGGGTTTTAAATTTTTGAGAATTTGGTGTTGGGTTTGAGATATTATTAACATCCATCATGAAATTATTGGATTTTTAGAATTTTAGGGTTTTTTTTTGTTGTTGTTGTTGTTGTTGTGATTTTATGTTTTCTGTATTAATTTTGCAGGTGGGGAGTTTGGTGTTGGGTTTGAGATATTATTAATATCTACCATGGAATTATTGGATGTTGAGAAATTCAGGGTTTTTGAGATTTGGTTTCATAAGTTGGAAGATAGACGTTTGAGACTTTGTTTCTTATTTAATTTCTCATGATTTTATGATGGATTAATTAGGTTTATGACTTTGTTTGTTGTTCTATTGAATTCAACTAGTTTTTTTTTTTTTTTTTGCACTAGTTATATGTGTTTATGAAATTTGATTTGCTGCAGATTTGAGATTTTTTTAGATGGGATTTTGATTTTCTGTAAAATTTGAGAGGACATGAATTAGAAACTGTAGAGGGTTAGAAAATGATTGACATCTTCTTCCACATAACAAAGGGAAAAAAGGCTGTATTTTTTTTCCTTTATTATAATGGCTTCTTTGATGAGTATGTGTGCTTTTGTTATCCTAAGAGTCTTACATAGATTGAATGGTTTTTTGAAATGTGTCTGAGGGATTTCTTCTTCTAATTGAAACTAAAACTTCCTCTCTTTTCATTGATATTTTACTTATTAATTTTCTTTTGTGATAGAATTAGCTTGATTGATGGATAGTATGCTAGATTTATTCAGGATTTTGGATTGATGATTTTATTTATTTATCAATTTTTTTTTGGTATAATTTCATTTACATTCAGGATGCTAGGGGAAATGATGTGGATCTTAGTATTTACAAAGGAAAGGTTCTCTTGATAGTCAATGTAGCATCTCAATGGTATTTTCATTTTTTTCTTGGACTTTTGAATCACTTTGGTTGACTTAAATAATTTCTTTAAAGCAGCATTATAATCCTTATTTTTTCTTGATTTGATTGATGCAGTGGATTGACCAATTCGAACTACACTGAGTTGAGTAAATTGTATGAGAAGTACAAGGATCAAGGTTTGGGGTTTTCATTCTCTTATCTGAGCTTATACATATATAATATGTTTTGTGTCTGATTGTTCCTCTTTTAAGCCGCGATTCATCCTGATTTTCAATGGTATCTTAGCAAATCAACTCACTGTAATTGTTGGACTTCCTTATCATGGGTCCTTTTTCTTTCTTTTTTTTCCCTTTTAAGAATCGTCAAGGGAAATTAAAGGGGAAGCTGTGTGCTCCATGAGACTTGTTTAAGAAAAAGTGGACAAGAGTTAGTTTATTAAAAAAAATATATGTCAATTCGAAGCAAATGATGTTTTGGTTGAGAACAACTACTTAATAAGGAACCCATTTTTTAATCATTTAGAACTGATATTTGATATATCGATAAAGAATTCTTATTATTATTATTTATTTTTTGTTTTTTTTAAATTACCAAAAGAGCCTGATTTTGTTTATTCTTGGTTCAGGTTTTGAAATACTAGCTTTCCCTTGCAATCAATTTGGTGAGCAGGAGCCAGGAAGTAATGAGCAAATCTTGGAGTTTGCTTGCACTCGTTTTAAAGCTGAATATCCCATATTTGACAAGGTATAATTGAGGAACCTTGTGGTGCATTTCATTATATAACATGCAGAGTAGATTGACTCAACTCAATCATGAAAAACAAATATCATGACTCTCTCTCTCCATTTTGTTGTGCAATTAACATAGGGGACGGTTCAGCAGCCCTAAAGTTTGCCAAGTTTGGTGCCAAACATTTTTCAAAATATGGGTTAGAAGCTTTGGAATGAGCTGATTTTTTGTGAGGATGATCTCTATGATGAGGAGATCATCCTCACCAAAAATCAGCATATTCTGAAACTTCTAACCCCATCAAAAGTGATTTACAAAAATTGGACGGTCCACGATTCTTCAACTTGTAAACTAGGGTTAGAAGTTTCAAAATGAGCTGATTTTTTTGTGAGGATGATCTCTTCACCGTAGAGATCATCCTCACAAAAAATCAGCCTATTCCAAAACTTCTAACCCCATCAAAAGTGATTTACAAAAAATGTTTGGCACCAAACTTGGCAAACTTTAGGGCTGCCGAACCCGCTCTCATTAACATATTATAAATCTGCGAGCCTTTTCCTTTCCTCTTAATTCATTCTTAAAATCCTTGCTGTCATCAAATCAAACACATTTCCTAGTAGTCTAGATATGTAGGGGAAGCTCAATAATAATATATAAAAAAAATTCTCACTTTTTAAAGGTATATTGGCACATAGTGAGAAGTGAGTCGATGCTCATGTAGGGAGTCCTTGGTGCCGAAACATGTAAAGTTGGACCTTCTTTTGTTTGTGTTTTTTTTTTTCCTTTCATCTTTTTTCCTTATAATCTTGCATTGATATTGTTACTGGTCGGTCCTTGATTTCTGGAATGTTCATCATTTATAATTCAGTTTTTTCCTCCATTCTTCTGTGTCTAAAGTCAGGTCTTTTGTCATTGGTAGTGAGTTCATGTATGCTTTCACCAACTCTATCTATGTTCTCGGTCTGTCTCTCAGGGCCTTCAACTTGAATATTACTTCTATCCATATAATCGACCCTTCAACTGATCAGGAAACTAAAACTTATTCTTAATGCTCGTTTCTTCAACTGAATATGTTCCACCAACAACACATGGTCCATAAAAAGATCAGTTGTTGGATTACATATATTTTTCCCCCTCTCTATTTGTATGGCTTTACTATCATTTTAGAGGAAACCCACACTTTGCATTCTTGTGTTAGGTCGATGTGAATGGGAACAATGCTGCTCCAGTGTACAAGTTCTTGAAGTCAAGCAAAGGTGGTATCTTTGGAGATGGCATCAAATGGAACTTCGCCAAATTTCTAGTTGACAAGGACGGACATGTGGTGGACCGATATGCTCCCACAACTTCCCCTCTCAGCATCGAGGTAAACCTATCATATGAGCCTTTATTTATTTATTTTTGGGTAATAATTTAAGTTTTTTGTATTTCGTCCAGAAGCTAACTTACATGGATGGTTTTCTTTTTTTTCTTTTGGTTGTGATGTTTTCACAGAAGCATATAAAGAAGCTGTTGGGTGTCTCCTAAATTCAGGGTTGTAGGGCTTTTATAAAAGTGACCGCTAGTAAATAAATGGCCCACTTGGATGAACGGATATTTGTATTTCGTTGTTATTTTGCTATTTAGATATGTAATCTATTTGAAAATTTTACGGTGTTTGAAGTAGTTCCTTGAAAGGAATGTGGATTCCAAACTTAAGTTGAAAGTGGAATAACAAAATGTTTTAGAAGATGGTGTGAAGAATTCAGTTGTTAAGTCAATAGATTTGGGGTCTGAATCATATTCCCTCATTCCACCTTATCATCCCAATAATCATCTTTTGTTTGAAAGTTAATTCATACCTACTTTCACCATCTCCATACCTTTCAAATAAGAATAATTGTATTAAGCTTTGGTCAACTTGATTTGAGGTATTCCCATTGTCATGGACCTTAACAACAAACCGATTGGTTTTCTGTTTAGCTTAGTAGGAACAAATCAGGAAACACAGGCCGGCCTTCACCATATATAAATTACTAGTTGCTTCTATCTATGGAGTTTAGCTTCAAAAGTTACCTGAGATGGGTTTATTTATTTATATTTTTTTTTTATGGTATGGTACTATCGTCACTTATTGGTTTGTCAGCTGTTCTAATCTATGGCCCCCAATTAGGGCGGATTAACCCGAATTCAATCAGGGTGAGCTTGGATTGGGTTATATGAAAAATGAGTTGAGTCAGGACTAGAAATCTTAACTCAAATTGAATACGGGTTGAGGATCCAGACAACCCGACTCAATTCAAACCCAATGTTACATATTTACATATAAATAATTTTATTTATTTTTAAAAAAAAAATATTATCTCTTTTTTAAATATATTTGTAAAATTAAGAAAAAAAATTAAAATATAAAAATTAATGATTTTGGAGATTGTATGCAAATTTATTACTAGAGATTTTATTATTTTATATTATATTTATTTTTTAAAATATAAAATAAAATGTATATATTATCAAAATAAAATTAGATTTGATCAATAAACCAAATCTTTCAAAATTACCTAAATTGGACTAATCCAAGTTCAATTCGATTTTAAAAGCTCAATCTTGAATGATTAATGAGCTCTAACTCAATGATTGGGTTGAAGGTTCTACAACCCTTCAATTTATTGGTGTAATACCCATACCACAAAACATATATATCTAATGAAAATTCATAAAATCAAGTTATTATTACCAAAATCCCCACCAAATTCTATTATGCATCAAATCCCATATGAAAAAAAATAAGGAAGTGCTGAACAAAAACAAAAATTTCCTATTTGATAAAGACGAAAAAAAACCAGGGGATAAAACATCATTTTTTGTCGTAACTGAAAAAGTTGCGTTTTTTCATCGTTTGGAGATGCAAAATGCATTTTTTTTCTTCAAGAAATCATCATTTTTTGTTACTATGGGGTATACCCTTATGTTACTGAATTCGATAGTACTGGCCCAAACCAGGAACTGGTACCAAATCGAAGCAGTTCAATTCATACTGGGCTCTTACACCATAAAATCAAGCAAACCATGAACTCATCATAATAATATTAATTAACTTCCAATTAATTATTAGTATGATATACTATCCAACATTCAACATGATTTCATTGATATGATGGTAAATTAATGGGGGACAGTGACGATGATGATTCACCAAATGCTACAGTTTAAAAATAGAATAACAACATTCAAAGCTTTAACTGAATGAGAGAGACAAACACAACATAACTACCAGAAAATATACCTTGGAATATATCTACCAAATGTTGAATGGCATATATTTTCAACAACCATCACACCCCCCACGCACATTTCAAGATTAATAAACAGCCGGTCTACTCAGAGCATCACATTGGCAAAACTTCCATGAATTCAAATCTGATAATCCTACAAAACCATTTGGATCACAGGCATTACAATAGAATTCAGTAAAAAAACCAGAAGCCATCATGGCACCTTTAACCTCTTCTCGCCATGCCAAGAGCTACACTCCACTGAATTGAACACTAAATTTTCATGCTACAAATGTTGTACAAAATGACCAACTTTGGTGCACATGTTAGTACAAATCGCTAAAAGAAACAAGTTCCATAAGAGGCTCAAAAGACTTTGCTTGTTTACCAACGCCATATCATTCAAGTGGATGAAGCAGAGGGCGGAATATCGTCATCCTCGCGTCAAGTCAATATCAATATGTGCGACATTCCTCATATCCACTGGCCGTGAACCAGGCCAACCACTCACTGTTGAAGGTGTGAGAGTTTGATTTGGCGGAATGCTTATTGGAGTAGCTAGGTTTGTGTCTGCGGCAGAATCAGAACCCTCCCCTGCTGCTTTGCTCTTGCTCTTTGAACCACTGTATACAAAACTCCCCAGAATCACCTGTAGAGCAAGTCATCCACATACACAGTAGAGAAAATAAGCAAGAAAGAATACAAGAAGACTAGTCCAACTCCTCTCTTCTACATCACTTCCAAAGGCTGACGAGTGCATTTGGGTGCCTTCCCACTAGACTTGCAATTGAAGACATCAAAAAATCAAATTATATACTAAGGTACAATAAAGGCCCAATCATTTACCTGGACTGGACTTGCAGCAATAAGCATCCCCGCGACTCCACCACCGATGACACGACCATCGGGACTAGAAAGGGAAATACTTAGACCACCACTGCGGCTGCGGGATCCACCACTATCAGTTAACAAGAAGGATCCTGATAAGCACAGTATCTCGAACCGGCCCTACAAGGTCAAAAATATCAAGCATGTTCAAGTTTCAGCAACTTATAAGTCACAGAGGGATCCTAACTAGCATTCTGTTTCTGTATGCATAAATGTAGGTATGTAATTTTATGTGCATTATATTGTAAAACATCAAACAATGTTTAGTCCAACATCCCACTGTAGGGATGAACAATGAGTCCATGGAACAACAAATCATTATACATGTGAAATTTGTTTATCATGGACAAAAGGCCGGTAAGAGTCTAGCTAAATAATAATACGTTGTGATCAGTCTCTCCAGCTGGATCTCACATTAGTCCAAGTCCAGTGTTGCTACAATGGGCAGACCATTTCAGCCATTTACAGACCATCATAATGGAAACCTCTTCATTAATAGAAATAAAATTAATCCTGGTTTGGAGTAAACAAAAAACAAAAAAGAAGTGCTTCTGCTTTGGTTAACACATGTTTACTCAATCAAATTTTACTCGCTAATAAATTAGATGTTGGTTGAAATCTATGAGTGTTGATTCCACAAACTGGGTTCAAAAGCATCATTCACCGACTAATTACTAACCACCAACTTGCTTGCTTAGCAAAAATAAAAAAGTTGAAGGTCCGCTTCAACTACTGATTAAAGTTTATTAGATTTTAAGGGAAATCTCATTATAAAAAGTTGTAGCCTTTGCTAAGCTATTTTTATGACAGTTAAGTGTAAATGACTTGGATAAATCTTGACAAGAAAGACAAGATATCCATAAATTATAGTATTCCTGGCAAAATGTATATCAAACTAGAAAGCACATGTGAACCTCATATGTTACGGTGCCACTTGATGTTGCGGGCTGACGAAGAGTCACTGTAGACACAGCACCATTGGCAGAGAGAATGCAGATGGCCCTTGGCCCCTGTTGTGAAAGTGACATTATCTTTGTTGCGATATCCTGCATAAGACAAGTTCAAGTTAAAATAGATGCCTCCTTGTGCAATAATATCAGACTACCAAATGCAGTGAAAATCATGCCTGATGAAACTAAGCTACAAAAAGGGATTTCAGCATTGAGGAATCATTCTAGTCCTTCATCTGGACTGGCTACTACCATAAGCGCCATGTTGAGAATAATGTGTTTTTTCACATCAATGTTCATCATTCTATTTATTTCCAAGTTATATATAGCACGAATTCTGGAACTGCAAAAATTCCAACATGAAACATACATTTTTTTTTTTTTTGGTTCTTCGTTTGCAAGATATAAATCAACATACGTCTTCATGAAATAAATATAAAGTTTCACAAAAGTATTCTCCTGTCCATAGATATATGACATAGATCATAAGATATCCCACAGCATTATCCGTTATACTTTATGGGAAAAACCTGTTCAAAAAATCTACCAAGTGCAGGTAAAAAAAAACTCATGTAAATTCAAGACTTATAGTAAACTGATAGGGAGATAATGTGTTAACTCAGATCAAGTACAAAATGGCCTTAGCCAGCACTGGTTTATTGGTCTTGGGATCCCTCTCCCTCTATGGTACTCAGTCAAATCCATATATATATATAGAAAGTATACTGCGGAGTGCAGAAAACCTATTTTATAGGATTCACCAAATCTGACATTTTGAACCCATGATGGTCCTCACATCTGTAGGGCATAGGCATTTTTGAGTTGACATCACAGCTACAAAACCAGCAAAGCTTGAAAACCTTCATGAAAAATGACAAAGTTTCACATCGTTGAGGAAAAAATATCAAGTTTGTCATTCCAGAACTTAATCTTTATATGCCTACAGAACATTCAACAAAATAAAGATTCAGATAACAAGTGATGCTACAATATGAATCGTACAAGGGAAAAAAATTGTCCTAAAGGTAGGCTCTTCCTCTTCTATGAAGATTTTTAGTGATGTCATCATGCCAGAAGCGAAAAAATATGAACAAAAGAAAGAAATAAGAACACTAGGAAGAAACCGATAGGGGGGATATAGCATACTTCTCCTACTGCAATGGTAATGATATGTGGAGTAAAACCCATTCCAGCAGAACCATAAATCCATTCGCCTGCATGACAGTGAACCATAAGCAAGGGTCATGATACACCCAAAAGAATGTAGTATCAACATAGTCACAAAGTCAGAGTATGGGTCTAAAATGGCAAAGGAAAACTTTGGAAAAATTGTAGAAAACTGGAAAAAAAAGAAGATGAAACATAAAATATAAAAAATATTTTAGAAATTATGAAAAATTTATATATCTAATAATACATAAGATATTTATTCTATATTTCCAATATAATATGTTCTACATAATTATACATGTTATTATGTCAAAAAAAAGTTTACAAAAACATATCTTTTGTTCAAAATAATAAACTATTGAAAAAAATGAAAAATCATAATATAACATCAAGATATTATCATGAAATCTCATATTTTTACATGTATGAATCACCAAATTCTATTATGTATCAAATCTCACATTTAAAAAAAGAAAGTGTTGAGTTTTTTTTTGTTGAAAAAATATTTTTAAAACGTTAAAAAAATGCATTTCAAATGGAAAGAAAATGTGACTTCTTCAAAAGTCGTTTTTTTTAATCATCAAAGGTACAAGACGCATTTCAAACGCGATTTTTTTCCCTTAAAAAAACACCATTTTTTGTTACTAAGAGTTCGGATACAGTACAAAGCATGTCTTTCACAAACCATGAATTTGCCACCCATGTCATATATATTAAGCTTTGGGTATTATTATCTTACAACGCAACTTTTACATTGCATTCTTATTTGTTGCCCAACTACAACATTTTGAGTACGATTGATGTGTTGATTTGCATTATAAGCAACCTTAGAAACTGGGTAAAATATGATTAAATGCAATGCTTCTATCTTGGGTGGTTCATCTGTTTTATGTTTTAATGTATTTTTTTAACTACAGCAAATGAGACTAATCAAGATTTGATAATGCATTAACCGCCATTCTCAGACACTTAATAAAACTAGTTATTTTCTTGACCCCTCTAAAACATGTGCACATTTTTTTCATTTTAGGTGTGCTTTTTGAACCTCTTTAACAAAAGTGAACAGATGAGTGTCCTTACATAAACTCATGGGTTGTGAATGACTTCATCGATATATATGTCGAAGGCCATGATTATTGATCAAAAAATGGTGTAGATTAAAACTGTTTGCTAGAGCTATGTATGGATTAGAAGTGTTTGCTAGAGCTACAGGAGGTTCTTAGTCTCCCCTGCTAATGGATTTTTGGAGATGTTTATAAATGCTCATAGGAAATTTTAACAGATCTTTGCCTGTGAGAAGTGGTGTACCCAGTAGGACCCGGAGAGACGTGGATAGGGTCATCTATTGGAATCTCAACGAATGAGTCCCTTTATTCTTTTTCATCCAACCCCATCTTATTTACTTTATTTAACCAAGTGAAACAATTAGTCAAGAAATGTGACATCTTTCACAAGCATTAGGCATTTTGTTTGTTGTTTTTCCTCCATCTTTGCTTGCATTGCACCTAATTAATACAAGAACAGTCATGTAACTATTTTTGTTATAGAGGTTCAAAAGTCACGCTTCAAATAGAAAAATGCATACAATATCAAAAGGGTCAAGAAGATAACTAGTTCTATTAAGTGTGAGGATTACAGTTGATACATTATTAAATCCTAATTAGTCTTATTTGCTATGGTTAAGAAAAATATTAAAACTTAAAACAGACGAACCACCTAGCATAGAAGTATTGCATTTTATCCAATTTATGATGTTGTTTATAATGGAAATCAACACATCTAAGTATTCAAAATGTTATAGTTTGGGCAGCAAATAAAATGCAATGTAAAAGATGCATTGTAAGAAAAGACCCAAAACTTAAAATACATAAAATGGGAGGCAAATTGTTCAGTTCTAACAATAATTGAGATTGATAAAAACCAGCTGAAACTAAACATTTTATAATGAATCATGGACAAAAAAGGAATGTCTTCCAGAAAACTTACCAAGTGAAGCTAATTGCTGCTTCTTTCCCGTCCCGGGTGGCCGCCCTCTACCCCGTTTCTGCGTCTGGGTTGGCGAAACCAATGCTGCCGGAGAAGGCGTAGATGACACAGGCGACAATGCCAATGACACAGATCCATCTGGTCCATATTTTCGTGGCCTCCCTCTTTTTCTCTTCACAGTCTCACCCGATGGCATTCCTGCTGGCAAACTCATGTTAATTCCATGAGGCGAAATCCCAGACGATGGATCTACTGGAAATGTTGATCCAACCGAATTTCCTCCGATATTAGAGTGAATTGGTATGCTTGGATTCGACGATAATGGCCTAAAACCCTGCGATCCATGTAACCCAGTTGGTGTTCCTGAACCTGACCCAGTAACTCCTCTCTGCATATAGTAAGATGCCGACATAGCTTCTCTCCCATCCATGCATTTACTCAAACAATGATCAAAGAAACTCTTGTACTCAATTTGAGAAGATTGATCTGTTAATCAACTTAAATTCTTGAAAAAAAGAAAAGAAAAAAGAACTTGATATTCACAAACTTCTGAAAGAATTGGGAAATGGACTTGATTGTGCCTTGAAACTTGCAGCCAAAGCACAGATTTGTACCAAAAGATGCTAAATTTTCACGGGGAAAGCTTTTGTAAGATCTCAAACTTGTCCAAACTGCAATATTGGCTCAGATTCGTAACAACAAAGGCTTCATGCAACAAAAAAGAAAAAGATTCTAACTTCTTAGATGAAATGCTTCTTTTAAAACCCTAGATTCGAACCTCCTTCAAAATCTAGAGAGAAAAGTTCAACCAAAGCTCGATTTCTAAAAATTCAAAGTTCAAACCACCGAAAGCACAAAGCATTTAAGCCTCTCCAGAGTAAAACAAACAAAAAGAAGTTCGAATTCCAAGACACAAAGATCATATCTTACACAACTTACAAAACCCTAAAAGCTTCATCGGGAAGACAAGAAACAGAGAGAGAGAGAGACCACACAAAAAAACTGACAGCTCACCAAGAAAAGCTTCTTCAACAGTTCCACTCTCAACAAACCCTAAAAACCAACACTTCTTACGAAGAAATGCGAACACTCTGTAATACTAAATCACATAAAAAAAGAACTCAAACGAAACGATTCGAACAGTCCCACAAACTAAGAACACTTGAAACCCTAGACTTTGAAGCTTTTGCTCACAAAAATGCAGAGCAGATGAAGCTCAGAGACACAGCAACAAGATTGAATTTGAAGAAGAAAGGCTTGAAATTTGACTAGTTCTTGAATTAAAGATCGAACGCTTTTTATCAGTCAAGACAGAGCCGTAAATTTCTGACTTTCTGAACAAATTTACAGAAAACGCCATTGGAGGGCTCTGTCCAAGGTCCAAGAACGCTTTTAAGAAGAGAATCAGGATGACAGAGAGAAGATATTTAATGTGAATTGTGAAATGGATATATAGAAGTAATTTAATATTATATATCACGGATGTACGAGATCGTGGACTTGAAATATTTTATAGATTTATAATTTATAAATAATTCTGGATTCCGCACTTTTTCTTTTTCGCAAAAGAAGCAAAAGCTGTCTTCATGTCTGTCGTCGTCTTATCTCTTTCTTCTGTTTCAACTTGCTTTGAATCGTGACGAGTATTTGATAGCTATGGAGTAAGTTTACGTACTTGTTGACACGTGGCAATAGTATGGTTGTAGGACCCACGTATTTTGTTGGGTAGTGGGGACCACTTGAAGAATCTTTTACGTCAAGATTCAACATTATTATCGATCATGTGATCTTCTGATCTATGAGCTATATTTTCTTGATTTCTTCCAGTGGGATTTGATAGGCCCACATAAGTTTCCACGTGGCAACATCTTGGTTATAGTTGGAATCTGCTCAAAATACAAAAGTTGTAAATGGGCCAGAAGCAATTGCTTTCTGGGCCAGATTTTTTATTTCTAGTATTTGCAAGAAATATAAGAGAGCTTAAAAATATAATTTTGGGAAGCAAAATTTCTTAATTTTTAAATTAGTGATTAATTTTTTTTCTATGATATTAAATTAACAACTCAAAAGAGAAGTTTAAAAAGGTCACAAAAATAAAATAAAATAAAATTAGAGATCATCCTCACCAAAAATCAACTCATGCCGAAACTTCAAGACCCATTAAAAGTAAGTAATTTATAAAATCTTGAATTGTCCATAATTCTTCCTCACTAAAAATTAGTCTATTCTGAAATTTTTAATCCATATAAGACAAACACATGTTAGCTAAAAAGTCGGATCATGATTTGATATCTATGACGAGGAAATTATCCTGATAAAAAAATAACTTAATTTCAAATTTCAAATCCCATCAAAAGTGATTTGCAAATGAACGAAAAAAGATCGAAGATCTAAAATTCTAAATCATTTTTTGTGGGATTAGAAGTTCTAAATTGGGTTGATTTTTGGTGAAGATGATTTCCTCGTCATAGAAATCATCCTCACAAAAAAAAATCATTCCAATCTAAAACTTCCAACCCATATAGGACAAACATGTTGGCTGTTGAATAAGATGTATATATATGAGATGGTTCATGGGACAATAATTGTGATAAAATCTATGAAAATGATTTTTGTCTTATATGAGTTAAAAATTTTGGAATGAACAGTTCATTATGAAACTTATAACCACATCAAAAGTGATTTACGAAAAAAATTGACGGCTCACGATTCTTTCAATTGTAAATTGAGGTTAGAAGTTTTGGAATGAACTAATTTTGGTGAGGATGATCTAGATTTTATCACCATATTATCTCATAATCTCCCTCATATACATATATATTAATTATAATTACTAAAAATATCTCAATAAACTAATTTAAAAAAAAAAAAAAAAAACCCAAACACTACCAAATGGCCAAATTTAAATTGATAGTCGTTACAAGAAACTCAAAGTCAATCAAGTAAATTATCTCGTAAAGATTAAGATTTATTCGAATGTAAACTTGTTTTCTCCGACCTTGTTTCGAATTATTAGGAGTAAAATCAAAATAATATATAATTTGAAATATTAATCTTTGATGGTTTTTGAAAAAAAAGCATAAAAGGGTAAAAGATAGAGATGTTACTAGAGGATTGGATTTAGAAGTTTGTACCCAACGACAAGTAAAATAAAAAATAGAATGTAAGCATTTTAGTCACATAGGAACAAAGATTTTGCTTATAAAATACTACTAGCACATGATAGCTTTCTTATTCGTAGAGTACGTTAGAGATTTGATCGAACTGTCACATATCTTATTATTATATTGTTATTCCCTTCGATAAGTTGATTAAAAAAATAAATAAATAAATAAATTGTATCTTAAACATCCAAAAGAGAAAGTCTGCCCTCATGTGTGTCTCCCTTAGAGAGGCAAGATCTCATTTGGGTTCAGGTTGACCCATTTCAACCCGTTTGGATCTGAAAGCTAAGTAGAACATTCGTCCTGACTAAATATATTTCGATGATGCAAATGCCCACTATTCATTGGCTAGTCGATAAGATAGATAATAATTTTTGAAGGTTAATGATTTTCTGACTCCAATATTTTCATTTGGTATGATGTGGCAAGGATACATAACAATTGATTTTTTTCCTTGTATGTCCCCAAGAATCTTGATGAAAATGATCAACGATTATTTCCCCTTGCCATGTTAGACTGAGTGAAAATACTCGAGTAAAAAAAATTACAATTTATTTTTTAATTAAAAATAAAAATTACGATGTAATTTCCCATTTAATAGTTGATACTAGTAATGAATTTTTCATGCACCTTGAATTTTTGAAAGAATAATGTTGAAGTGACTTCAGATTGAAACCTCATATCGCACTTCTTGACTTGAAAGTGGATAGGAATCATATATGCTTTTTTACTCGTATCTTGATGAAAGCATCTATGGTTCCCAAACACTTTCACGTCAAGAAGTGTGATATGAGATTCCAGTGTGAGGTCACTCTAGTATAAATCTTTTTCTTGTGTATCCTGAGACAAATGATATACGATTTTGTGATGTGGGTGTATGTTAGAGGGAGCGAGGGAGGGAAGCTCTAAGATTATCACGACTCTATTGATAAATATTTAATTGGAGTATTTAATGTTCTTTAAAATAACTAAATCAAATAAAAAAAATAAATAGTGTAAAGGTGAAGAAGGCTCAAATCCAATGGTTAGAATTCATCAATCAGATTTGATCTCTGAAGTAAGCCCCACCTAGGATTGGTACCATACCGAACACACACACACACACACACAAATTGCAACACGGACGTTTAGAATCCTGCCAACACAAATAATAGCAATGCAAAGGGTCTAGTATTGGGTGAGTCCCATTTAACTATTTGATAGGGATCATGTGACTATCATCATTCATCACTATTGTTGGATAAATCTTTGATCCTAATAGATCTCTTGAATGGGACAAAATTTGAATAGAGATGAACATTATAAGGTTATCCTTTTAACCCTAGATATGTTTGAAGTGGTGGGTCCTTATCAAATTGCCTAAACTTTAATTTTTTTCTCTCTTCTGTCCTATAAGGTTGATATTTTGGCAAAGTGGCAGCAAGACCACACCACACATCTTTTGATGAAAAAGAGAATGTCTCTTTCCCCTTAAATATCCTCCTCTCAATAGGGGTGGTGTTACTATCAAGAAAGTGACTTGGGGAGGATTATTTGGTAGAACAAACAGACATTTGTTGAGAAATAATGGGTCGTTTAGGTGGAAAATTAGGTTAAACAAGTACTGTTCACCAAGAAAACCTACTAATTATTTGATTGAAACACTAAAACTACTCTCTTTTTAGGTATCAAACATGCATGTTACACCTCTTTGAGTGGGGCCCTTACAATGTATTTTGATCAAACGATCCAGAACGTCCGATGAATAAACTATTTTGTACTTTAATATGAATTACTACCCATATCCATGTAAATGGATAGAAAAACATGTTGATCACATAATAATTCAGAAACCCTAGACTCTATCCATCTGAACCTAATAATATATAATTCATCATCACCAATTTCTCATCTTTATGTATAATTAAATTAAAATTATAGAGAATTTCTAGGAGAGTTTTTGGAGGTCCTAAAGAGAGTCTTAACATTGTGTCAAATATTTTTCATTATATGGGCTAGGAGTTTCGGAATGGGCTGATTTGATCATCCTCACAAAAAAAATACCTCATTCAGAAACTTCTAACACAAATTTACAAATTGAAGAATCGTGGACCATCAATTATTTGTAAACCACTTTTTATGGGGTTTAAGTGATGATCTTTTCACCATAGATATCATCCTCACAAAAACTCAACAAACTCAACCCACTCCGAAATCTCTAGCCTATATATTGAAAAGTGTTTGGCTCTCATTAGGCCTCCAAAAGCTTGCCAGTTTCTATAAAGAAGTTATTTTATTTGTCAATCTGAATAGCATCTCAAAATTGTGGGGGGTCTTAACTAACTGCAAATAACATTCAACATGACCTCTTGTGGAATAAGAGTGAAAAAATATTTTGATTTGATTTTAGTACCCAATCTCGAGTCAATAAACTCAAAAAGAACATTTAAAAAATAAAAAAAAAAATCTTACCAATCAATTAAATTCTCTAGTGAGTCTATGATATAATTTACGATCGGATGTCTAATACAATCCTCAAAAATTAAAATACCTATTTGATAGCCAATTTTGAATTCTCTAGCAAGCCTATGATATAATCTACTATGTTGCACCTTTATATTGGGAGCGAGAGCACTGTAAAAAACTAATAAATGGAAATTAATTTCAAACAGTAAGATCTCATCAAAGCCCAAATAGGGCTCAGTTCCAAAGGTTCCAAGATTTGTGCAATTAAAACTCATACCCACAACATCTACTGTCTAGAAAAAGTGACATCCCATGAAGAGTTATATTTAAATGCCACTAATTATAATGGCTAACTACTAAACGTGAAATATGCACCAACTAAAATGCCAAATGTTACACAAAAAATCTGACAGTTTGTAATAGAAACATATATAACTTAAGCTTGGCAAGCCATGAATCTCAACCGGGCATTTTCATTGGTGCAGGTGCCCCACTAATGCAACACATAACATCGTTGCATAGCCCCCGTGCAACACTCGAGCTAATCCATGAGATGTAGCTCAAGTCAACCCTTCCAATGAGTCCTAAGGAGTTCCTCAACTCTCTGAGGCACTCATACTTGAGAGAATGCCCCCACACTGTGCTTAACTCTTGAAAGCTTTAGTCACACTCTTCAAGCTTGGATGATTCCAATAATTTTATACAACCGTGTGTGCATTCTCTTGAGTTAGTGAATGTGGATGCCTTAAGAGAGTTGGGTAACTCCTTAGCTGTTAATAACTAACTAGCATCGAAGCACATAGTTACTACCTGAAAAGGAAACTAGTGTGGAAAACAATGGGAGAAAAATAAACATATGAAGCTGAAGCTACCTTTAAATATTCTACCCAATGTGGGAAACGGGAAATGAGAAAGAAAAAATTAGTAGAAAAGAGTGAGAAATATGTCAGATACAACATTTACAAGTTATAAATATCCTTCTAGAATATAATCATCATGCTTAATTTTCATAAATAAATGGATATTCACAAATTGACCAATGAAATCCAACTCACTGGACTGAGTCAACTAGGGCACGGGTAAATGGATATTCACAAATTGACCAATGAAATTACAACCACAAATTTATTATCAAGTCATTTTATAAAAATACAAGAAAATATTTCAGCTCAACAAAGTGGCGATGGCGTTGTAGTTCAACTTATTAATTAAATTACTATCATCTGGTTTGAAATTAAGGAATAAATTATTCTAGTCTAATCAAGAATTGAAAATAGAATATGGGATCCAAAGGATCAGAGAGATTCTGGTAAGATTGTATTACAGGTCCAACATAGATAGAAAGAAAGAGAACTCAATGATAGTTACCTAGGTTCTCTTGCTGCTTGATGTCAACCCATTGTTCTACTTAATGATGTAAGAAGTCTTCTCCACTTTAGAGTTGTATACTAAGATGTCCCTCTCTTTAAATTTTCAGTGATCAATAATTTTTTTTTTTTTTGGTTAGCTGAGCATGATTTTATATAAAAAAAGAAAAAGGGGAAATCTCTTGTTTACAAAACAAAAATAAGGAATGGAAAAAATGCCACTAGAATAGTATAGAATATTTGGTGTTAGGTTGGGTCAGGTACATACATTTTACCTGAATTCTATGAAGGGAAATCCTAGAGCTGATATAATATAAATAATTACAAATATTCTTTCGTAATCGCCTCTCTTGTATCTTTTTATTTACTCTAATTATATTATTTTTTATAATATAATTAAAAGTTTTTGAATTAATCTTTCAAGTTGTTGGTCTTTGACCATGGGTAAACTATTTTATTTTATCAATCTCATAAAACCCACATCTTTCATGCAATTCATAATGTATTTGATTGTCATGAAACAGTTTGCCTAAATAACAAGATTTTCCCATCAAGGTGGAAGAATATTTGCCAAATTGACATCTAGAGTTTTCTCGTCGAGGGGGAAAAATCGTTCTTCTTTCTCATGACTGTCCCCATGCCAAAAACCAACTGCAGCTTGACATTCTTCCAGGTGCAAATGTGCAATCAACTACCAACAGTTATACACCCGGGAAATCAATTTTCTATGGAAAACATTTTCTCAGCAATCATACGCACCATTAGATTTTAAGCAACCCTACATTACAACCATTCCTATAAAGAACACCTTTCCCTGATGATGACATGTAATCAATAACCTCCTGGGATGGAGATAATCTACACCAATTGGAGAAATCCTTTGTTGTATACGATTCTTTTGAAGCATGTCCCATACAATTGCCAGCTCCACAATCACAATCCATCTCTCTTCTACTAACCAAGTCCACAATCAAAATTTCTTTCAAGAAAATATTCTCCTGTTATGCTAAATTTCTCTGTCCAACGACCAAGGTTCAAATGGACTTTCTCAGAAAAAGATGCGAATAAATGGTGATCTAATGGGGACATTAAAGCTTGAAAAGTAGATCTTATGTTTATTTAGTTTTCTATTTTGACTTTTATTTTTATGTTTTTGGGCTTTATTTTCAAGTTTTATTAGCCCATGGTCTTAGTGTAGTGTTTGGGGGTAGTTTGGCAACTTTAGGATGTTTTTTATTTAAGTTTATAAGAATAAAAAATTTAGGAGAGATTTTATTATGACAATTAGAGTTTTATTAGTTTCTTTATTTGGTATTTTAGTTTTGGTAGGATTCTTAGATATTTTCTTTATTTATAGATTGTACTAGAGTTTATTGATGAAGAGTTTTTGGGGATAAAATTTATAGAATTTTCTATTTTCTTGTTTGAATGTTGGTACATTTAACGTGGTGATACCATGGAAATCATTGGGCGTGATTCCAAAAAAAATCTACCATCTTTTCTTTTTAATCTTCTTTTTACGTCTATCTTCTTCTTCAATCCATTTTTTTATACATATTTTTTTGTGAGAAATCAACCCATCCAAACCCTTTTTGAATCTCGAATTTTGAATTCTTGAATCTTGAATTTTGATTTCTTGAATCTTGAATTTTGATTTTTGAATCTTGAATTCTTGAAACCCCTTTTCCTCAACCCTTAATCCTTTCCCCATTCTCTTAATCCTTAATCCTCACCCTACAAACCTCAACCCTTCCTTTATCGTATTGAAAATACTGTAATTGTAAAATTTTGTATTTTTTTTACCTTAACCATTGGGATTGTGGTTGTAAGCCAAATCCTTTGGATTTACCCTATTTTAGCCCAAATCCTTAACCCATCCAATCCCAAATCGGATTCTCCTAACTCCAGATTTCCTCTTCTTCCCTCACCTTCATGCATCATGACCCAATGGTGAGCACCTCTATATCAAGTAAATCTTCTAACAAAAAAGGCACCAACATATTCCATTTCACTCCATCAAACACGGTCTAGTCTAATCATCAACTCTCCAATCTTTCATCAGTTACCCACGTTCTTGTACTTCTAAAAAAAAAAAAAAAATTCTTTGATACCTTAACTATTATAGTTACATGTCTTTTGCTTTCAATCAGCCAGCATAATCCCGCCGCTCAATCCTCTCATCCTCTCAAAAGGTATCATATATAGCGATTTAGTAGAAAATAATTAACCTCCGTCATTGACTTTTGTGTCTTATTCTATGATTCAAATGCAAGAAATAAGCTTAAAAGGTATGCATATATAGTTTGCAATCAGAGTTCCAAACTTCAATGTTATCAAGCAACACCCACAACTGAAAACTATGATAAAAACGACAATAATATGAATCAATCATTGGCAAATTGGAACTCTAATCAACATTAAATCAGCATGAAAAATGTCATAGGAAGAGAGGACACATACCAGAACAACACTTTAGAGTTTAGAGTTTAGGCCAACACCATAGAAGATGCAACACACTAACCTTTAAAGTACCACAGCGATGTGCCTATCCCATTCTTCACCATAAAAAATATGGGTGTTTAACAAATCAATAAACTACACCCACCAAGTGCTGTTTCAAAGCCCATCGGAGAAGTCTCAAGATTTCAAGGAAAAAATACCTTTCAATAAACTTTGATACTTTTTCTAGCATATACTTCCTGTCTTGTGACCAAGAAACACTAAACATCTAAGAATGCCCACCAGATCCGGAAATTCAATAGTTCAAATTATCAAATAGCATAAATTTGACCAAATAATTAGAACATTTGAGGAAAGATGAAAGATATATATCCATTCCAACCCAAACACCATATGGAGAGATCAAACGTGAACAAGAACAACAATAATTTTTTTTTTTTTTTTGAAAAAATGCAAGTATTGCTCACACACACAATTCCTTGGCAGAAAATCACGCTAAATCTAACAAATTACCATTAGAAAGCAAAATGTGAACAGATGACAAAAGAGAAGACTCACAACTTTATACTACAGAAGTGAGAGTTCCATTGAGGATGAAAACACAATGCTGAATTAGATCATATCGAACTACAACCAAACGGCATTTACACATCGTTTAAAATCAAAATTATTTTTCAACCTCCATTGCTTGGGAAGCTTTAGCTTTCGCCAATGCTGTCAATTTTGTCTTCACTTTTCTCTTCCCAACTTGAAATCCGCTCGAACCTTTCTTCTTTTTCTTCTCACTACCATCAATCTATACAATACAACCCCATATTCAAAATAAAAAAACAAAACTTTACTTGAACAAACCCAGTTTTCACCATTAATCACAGGCCCCACCCACTAAGTAAAGCATGAAATTCAACTGTTCATCATATAATTGGAACACCCCATATTGAATAATAATTCAAATTTTTTTTAAATAATAAATTAATCTCTACTTGAACAACTTTCGTCTTCACTATGAATCTGATTCACAGGCCCTACTACCCGTTAAGTAAAGCATGAAATTCAAATATTCATCATGTAATTGAAACCCACAAAGAAAAATAGTTCGAGAAAAAGATCGATAAGAAAAAAAATGTCTAACTCAAACAAAAGATGACAAATTTACAAAAACCCCAAACAAGAAAAGTTCATTAAATAAAGAAAAAAGATCATGAGAAATCCTAAAATATAGAACCAACAACACAACTACAAAAACCCAAAAACATAGATGAAAGCTTCAGAAAAAAGAGAATTAACACATGAATAAATAAATAAATAAATGAAATAAAATTCACCTTCATCTTTGCTTTCTTCGCGTGTAGCTTCTTTGCCTTCTTTTCTTTTTCTTCTTTCTCTCCTGATTCACCGAAAACATATATATATCATCGATTAACAAGAGATCTACAAAAGTCATTAATAAGGGAAAAATAGGTCCAAAAAAAAAAAAAAACAATAGAGAAGTTCTAAGGGGATTTACTGCGGAGCTCGAATTCATGTTGCCTCTTCCTTCGCCCTAAATCGTTCTTCTTCGACATCTCTATTTCTCTCTTTTACACAAAGTGTAGCTCTGTTGGTTAAGTATTTTCAGAGGAAACCCTAGAAATATTTTACTTATTGTTTACAACTGCTATTAGCACCCCAAATTTAGTTATTACACGCCAATTTCTTAAATTATTTAAATCACCCCCATTAGAGATTAAAAGTTAAGACACATTATTCAAACATTAGAAAGGTTTGGCTTAAATTATAATCTCACATTACAAAACATTGTACAAAGAATCTAACTAATTGTTACAACTATGACTAGGTTCATATAAAATCTTAAATAAAAAAGATAGAAATCTAACACACAACAATGACGACGACGATGATGTGAGAGCTTTTATTGTCACCCCAAGTTTTACTTATTCTCAATCATTCACCTATTTTTATCTTTATTTAATTTTTTTCAATTTTGGTGTTATAAGAGTTGAGGTGCCAATCCCGATTTTTAAACTCGTCCAAGACTATGACGTACAACCTGAGCTAACTCGATATCAGAACTGAACGAGACCAACTCACAAAATCATTTTTTGATCGAGATTTAGGACTCGCGTTCAATTTTTTTATTTGTTTAATGAGATGTCTCGAACGTATTGAAAAACTTGTTTAAGACGACTTGATATTGGGGTTGAACGAAACGAGATGTGATACCGAGTTAAAAAACCATGGTGCTAATAGTAGCTCTCAACATTTAAGGATAAAGAGAGATTTACTTTATTACAAAAACTACCTTACTTTATCAAGGTTGTTACGGAACAAACCTTATTTTATGAATCAAGCTAGTATAACTAACTTAGTAAGATTTCAAATCTTACTAAGGGTTGTAAGGCCCAAATGGATTATCAAATTCGTTATCTAACACCGCAACCTTCTAAATTTCATGGAAAAATCCATATTCAAAATAAATATTATTTTTGAGCTTAATCAAAGCTGTTGAAAATGGATGGATATTGGACTCCCATATTTAAATTAAAATTCCACGATGAAAATTAACTCTCTCTTTTTTAATTATAAAGTTCTTAGAATTTTGTCCTTCATAATCTTGTGACATCAGGTCATGTTTTTGTATGCCAAAAATTGATGCGGTTAAGATCCACTCCAAGGTATGTTAAGTAACAAATTAACACCATCAATTTGAATTTTATGACGTGGATTCCCACTCCAAGTTTTGCAGGATAACAAACTTGATAGATGAGGTTTGGTGGGTAATAAATTTCATAAAGTAAGGTTCCCTTGGAGTTGTATGAACTCCAAGGGAGTTTTTGTAATATAAAAGCTAAGTTTGTCAGGTAAATCTCACTTACAAAAGTGAGAGACTTATTGGACAGACTCACGTATCTGTTGCATTTTTATTTCAAAAACTCTTTTACTTTATTGAATTTGTTATTCAACAAACATTGGAGTAGAACCCACATCTTTTAAAATGATTAAATACTAATACCCTCATTTCTTTAAGTTAATACTATTATATCCCCTCTCTCCTTTCAATGTTTATTCTCTTGTAAAATAAGGAGAGGATTTAATGGGTATTTGATTAAAATAATTGAGGTTATTATAATTATTTAATCATTTACAATGATGTAAGTCCCATTCCAAAGTTTGTCGAGTAAGAAAAACAATTCCTTTATTAACTTAGTGAGGAAAGCTTTCTCACTACATTAATTTGTGGCATCTAAAAACACAATTTGATGCCACAAGGTTGTAGAGGACAAAATTCTAAGAACTTTGAAAAAAAAAATCTCACCATTGAAATTTTAATTTTACATTTGAGAGTTAGGTAACCCTCCATTTTTTAGCACCTTGGATAAAACTCAAAAAAGATATATATTATTTTTTTTATATGAGTTTCCATGAAATCTCGAAAGATGTGGTATTGGATTGCCATTGTTATAATCCATGTAGGCCCAACAATCCTTAATAAGATTTGAAATCTTACTTTGTTAGGCTAGCCTAGGTCATAAAGTAAGGTTTATGGAGCAACAAACTTGATAACGTAAGGGGATTTTTGTAACAAATAAGTCTAGTCAATAAATCTCTCAAAAATATATCTAAAGTTGATGACTATTTACAAAAATACTATGAGTAGCGCAACCAATGAAGATAATAAACAATCTATCTATATATAACTATTATGAGTTGTGTAACCTATGACATGATCATCCTCTTTAAGGTTAAAGGAGTATAGGAAGACACTAAAGTTGAAGGGGTATTATTGAAAATGGGTTGAAGGTAAAAAGAATGACAATAAAATTGAAAGGGTATTATTAAAAATGGAAGCCAAAAAAAGAAATAAATTTGAAATTGTTTCTCGAGATTTGTAAGGAGATTAAATCCCTACTCTACTTATTAGGGAGATAAACATCGGGATGAGAACCGTTGTGTTTTATTATAAAGACTAGTGTTTATCTGTGCTTACATCAAAAGCATTTTTTTTTGGGTTTAAGGGGTGAAAAAGAAAAAGAATTAATAAATTTAAAAAGATATTATTGGAAAAAGGGGGAAAAGTGGAAAAGTGATATAGAAAGTTATAAGAATCTTTTCGATGAGGGACAAAAGAGAAAAAATAATAAAATTGGGATATTCTTGGGAAGGACAAGGAGAGCGAAGACAAAGGAGAGGGGACAACCATCTTCAAGTTATTCTATCTATGGATTGTAAATCTTGAGAGAAAAAGTGGGGTCTACCTTGTGTTTTATTATGTCTATATTATATAATAAAACACAATGGTGGGTCCATTTCTTTTTATCTCAAGATTTATACCCTATTCACAATGTACCTTGAGGCTAAATTTTACCTTTTCTCTTTTACCTCCTTCCAAAAATGATCATAACTTTATTCTCTTTCTTCATCTACTTTTTTTTTTCAATATCACCCCTTCAACTTTCTTGTATTTCTTCTTTTCCCCCTTTTATTAATAATACCTCCCAAACTATATTATTTTCATATTTTACCCTTTAATCTTAAAGATTTTTTAATAATAGCTCTCCAACTTCATTATTTTTTCTCTTTTACCCCCTTAATCCGAAAGAGAGTGCTTGTATCGTAGGCTCAAACAAACTTAAGTGGATAAGAAAGAGGGATTTATAGGGTTTTTATTACAAAAATTCCCTGTGAATTTTGACTAATCCAAGGGGACCTTACTTTATCAAGTTTGTTATTCAACAAACCTCCTTGTAGTGAGACCCACATCATTTAAAAAAAAAAATTAAATATCTATAATACCCCCCATTTAAAAAAAAATTAAATATCAATTATATAATCTCACTCCTTTTAACATTGATATTCTCTCTCCTAAAATGGTACGTCTTGATTAAAAAACTATGCGTAGTATAGGTATTTGAAATTTTAAAACTTGATAAAGTTTGTTGAGTAAAAAACTTGATAAAGTAAGGTTCCTAAGAGTTGTCAAAACTCCAAGGGAGTTTTTGTAATAAAAAATATAATAAATAAGTCTTCCAGATAAGTCTCTTTACAGTAAAACAAGACAGATGCCCCTCTCTTTTGTCTCAATCTATATACCCATAGAAAAAGTATTTCGAGGACAATTTTTACCTTTATTTTCTTTCTTCTCCTCTTTTTTTTTTTAAATAATATTTCTCAAACTTTATTATCTTTCCTCTTCTCATCTTTTTCCAATTATGCTTTTATTACCTTTCTTGTTTTATCCAATAATCCAAAATATGATACCTTCCATTAATACTCCTCTAACTTCATTACCTTTCTTTTTTTAGTCCACTAATTTATAAATATTGTAATGCGTGTATATAAAATATGTGAGCCATCCTGACTTATAAGTAAAATACGTGTGGTCCGGGATAGGACCTATCTTTTTGTTACTTAGCTCAACCAAGCTATTATTCAAGTCGATTTTAAGATAGGATTTTAGGGGCTGATTAGGGTTGGCCCATTTAATTCCTGACTTGAAACCAACACAAGCCATTGATTGTCCTAATTATTGCTAGACACAAAAATCCACATCTATGTAATAAAACACAATGGTGGACCCCATTCTATTTATCCCCCACATAAAGAGGGATTATAGCTTAATCTTGTTACAAATCTTGATGATAACTTTAACGTTATTGTCTTTCCTCCACTATCATTTTCCAATGATACCCCTCCAACGTCATAGCCTTATGTCGAAGCTCAAGTGATAGTTGCTGTCAACACTTTGGGCATTGTACTCATGAGAATTAACTTGGGCAACTAAAGCCACCAACCATTGAGGTCACTTGTATAACGGCTATAACGCTAAGGTCATAGGTTCGATCCCAACTTACCCCTACAAAAAAAGAAAAAGAAATATTTAGAAGAAGAGAAACACATATAAATGAGGCAATGCTTTTGGAGGTGAATATGAGATTCATTTATAATGCATAAGCGCTTCCAGAAGGATCCAAGAATCTTATGTGTGACAGTGTATTCACGAATATCATAACAAGTTTAGGAAGGCGACAGTCTATTTGTAACCACTCTTCAGGCATATATGGACACATGTGTAATATCGTAGTGAAGCATCAGAAGGCTCTGAGAATCCAATGCGGCCCACTAAAGTTTGTGAGTATATCATGATAAGTTTTAGAAACACAACAATTTATTTTGTAACCGCTTTGTAGGCATATATAGACACATGTCAATATGACAGTGAGGCATCAAAAGGCTTTGAGGATCCAACATGGCCCATTAAAGTTTGTGAATAACACTATAACTTTTAAAAGGGTGACAACCTGTTCGTAACCACTTTGCAGGCGTATATAGACACATGTCAATATAATAATGAAACAACTAGAAGGTTTTGACAATCCAACGTGTGTGAATATCCTATAAGTTTTAGAAGGAAGACAACTTATTCATAACCGCTCTTCAGGCATATATATAGACATATTTTGATATGATAGAGAAGCATATTTACAATATGTGCTTTTTAGGGAAGTTTACAAAGGCCCACTTTGAAAAAAATAAATGGAGGAATGTAATTCGTTTAGTCGATCCAACTTTTTAAGATAACACTTTGATGATGATAAGAGCAAGTGAGAACTAGGTTACCAAATTCGTTTTAAAGGAATTAAACGGTGAACCGTTATGAACCGAACCAGTTCGCTTTAGATTAGTAAAATGCAATGATCTAAACAAATTTCAATATTTTACTTGAATGATTTTGGTCCCTCTATATATTTTTAATTAGGGGTGCAGACTGGATTGGGTAAAATCCGAAGCCTTTTGGATTGGATTGGTTCGGATTGAGCATGGCTTAATTCGAGTGCAGATTGTAAAAAAAAAAATTCGATTGATTTGGTTTGGTCCCAAATTAGGGGTATAATAGAATTGAACCAACCCGAGAACTGAACTAATCCGAAGTATTTATTATTATTATATATATATCACTAATTTTTATATGCTTTAACAATAGATTTCAAAAAAGAAGGATTTTCTCCTAATGAATTTTAACTTTCTTTTTTATTTCATTTTATGAGTGTCTTGTGTCACACTCATATTTGAATATGATTCTAATATTTATTTTTTTTCCCTTTTCATTAATTACTGATCTTTAAATTATAAGAATTTCTCTATCAATCACTCACCCACTTGAAATATTCATAGATATTTCATTTTTTTAAAATAAATTCCAGTAATTTTTTATGCATAGGTAGACCAATGTAAGATCGGACTAAGGGTTTGTTATTTTTGTGTTATGTGTGATGCGTGATGCTTTGTTTATGTTGAAATAATAAGTATGTTGATTTTTTATTTATGTGTACTATGTGTTATGCGTGATGCTTTATTTAATATTTATTTTACTTAGTTTTAAGTTTTAACTATTTTAATTTTACTATTGAAAATAATAAGTATGAGAACTGAGATCCGATCCGAATCAAGGTTGATTTAGATTAGTTTGGTTCTATAGGGTAATTGGATTGGTTCGGTTTTAAATTTGTAGAACTGATCATGTTTGGTTCGGTTCCAATTTTGTCAAAATCTGAACCAATCTGAACCATGTGTCAATATTGAGATGTCTTCCTAAATTTCAAACTACTAACATATCCCTTTGACCTTGGTCTTTATAAATAAACTTATGAAAAATGACCAAATATCGTCATCTTCAAGCTATTAAATAAAAAAAACTTTTTTTTTTTTTTTTTAAATCTATCATTGTCAACATCTTTTTTACCCTATTCATCACTTCAAACCTTCAAATGTCGTCATCTCTGTCTACCCCTATGAACCAAGTTCATTCTCAAGTGGCAAACCACGAACCGACGAATCAGATTACATGGAGTGAGAGCAAATGACCAATTAGTATACAGCTATTGCTTGAGGATGAAATCTCAATCCGTGGGGTCAGCTAAAACCTCCTCTTAGAACCTAGAAAGAGCACGCATCAACCATCCACGACATGTAATCCCATTTAGTAACTAATAACTGATCAACCAATCAAAATTGACCAAATCAAAGGAAAAAAAAAATTATAACTAATTAACATCATATCCCCATATTATAGGTATGGAAATAATATGACTAAGCTAATGAGGCTTGAGCTTCATCCAATTTATTATTGGATACAATCTATTCCATTCCCAAGCTATTGGGCCTATTCTTGTAGTCCAAGTTGGGCCCATATGCTAAGATTGAGAATTAAAAAAAAAAATGCAATAAAACTTCTGAGTTGATGTATTTCAAAATCATAAATACGTACTTTCATCTTTTTATTTTTATTTTTTATAATTTGGAGCATCCAACTCATACTCAAGCACATGAACTGCACATACAGACAAGGTAATTTCTGTGATAAATCCCTAACAGTAGCCCCAAAGGTGGGATTTGAACTCAAGAACTCCTTTTCTTGAGGCTTGGTCTTAGGCTCTTGGCCATCTTACTAACTCTTATCTTGAGATTTTTTTTATTTTTTTTTTAACTTTATACTCTTTCCTCTTCTCTTCCTTTTTAAGAATACCCTTATAATTTTATTATCTTTCCACTAGTATCTCATTTTCAAGATACCTCTCCGATTTTATTGTCTTTTCTCTACTACAATTTTTCAATAATACCCCCACAACTCTATTGCTTTTCCTCTTTTACCTTTTGCCCGTGCCTACCAGCATACTCTAATATATATAGTGGGGTGTTCGGCTCACAATCTTAGGTTCACAAAATCTCACAAAAGTTTTGTCCTTTGTGGCTTAAAAGTTTCGGATTGGGCTGATTTTTTTGTGAGGATGATCTCTATTGTGAGCAGATTATCCCCACCAAAAATCAGCTGAATCTGAAACTTCTAAGTCCATCAAAAGTGATTTACAAACTTTCGATAAGCAATCGATGATTATAAATTCTAAAACCAGTTTTGATTCACTTAGAAGTTTCAAATTCGGCTGATTTTTGGTGAGGCTGATCTCCTCACCATAGAGATCATCCTCATAAGCAATCAGCCCAATCCAAAATTTGTATGCCGCATAGGACAAACGTTTTGGCAGCATTTTTGTGAGCTAAAATTGTGCACCGAACGCCACCCATATATATATATAGGACCTTTATTTTATATAAATAAATGAAATAAGGCATTAAAAAATACAAGTTTATTGTAGTATATTTAATTTTAAGATCAAAATTATTTCATTAAAATATCGAAAAAAAAAAAAAAAACTAACATGACAATGTTTTAGTCGTTGTGAGAAGCTTTTATTGTGACAATTTGGTGCATGAATACACATGGAAAGCTTCCTATCAAACAAATGGTCTGAGACATAGTTTGGACCCAAGGCTCACTTCGTTGACATGCAAGGACAATAACAAATACTCATCCCAAGGATCTTGGGTCAGTTAAAAGTAACTTCATACTAATTCCATTCACAATCTTTTCAGTATTTCTTTCGCTGTGTTAGGATCTTTAATTTGTATAAAGTTCATATTTAGACATGTCCCACTATGTTTTGGTGAATATTAAATATACTCCCTGTCTAATTGGTGGAATACTTTTGTACAATCAGGGTAAAAATCTATAACCTTAAATAATGGGTTGGGGGAGAAAAATTTGTAAGTGAAGGTTGAAGGAGATCAAATCTTAAGGTAAAAAGCAGAGTAGAAAATTGTTCCTACAAGATTCATTTGGGGAGTAAAAAATCAAGGAACTTTGACTAGTGGTTGATGATGAGGGCATTTAAGTCATTTTGATAAGTATTTTAGAGTAGACATACGTCAAGGGGGCATGTCATTAGTTTGAAAACATAGGAGTATCTCTAATATTAAATACATAGAAGAAGGAAAAACACATACTATTAAAATTACTCTTAGGGAGGCTAGATACATTAAGATTACATGTTTGATCTCTAACTTACCCAACAAAAATAAAAAAACAAGAAGTAGAGAAACACATATAAAAGAGAATGAGGCTTTTGAAGGTGAGTATGAGTTTATTTACAATGCGAAAGCTCTTCCACAAGGTTCATAAAATCCAATATGTCTCGTGAAGATCAAGAAAAATTTTAAAAGACGATAATCCATTACTCCTCGAGCATATATTGAAATATGTTGTTGTGACAATGAGGCAAATGTATTAGATATATGGCTAATGATTTTCGGACTCAGTTTTTTCACTCGATCTGCCCTAAATCTTTTTCTCGTGTATCCCGAAGAAAATGATCTATGGTTCTGTGCCCTTGCCACGTCAGTAGAATACAAACTGAGTCCGAAAATAATGACTCATATGTCTATGGATCAATTTGGAATGGATCGAAGTTGATGCCATACCAAAATCATAAACATTTGTTGGCCACCATTTGCAAAATCATCATCACAAATAAAAATAAATAAATTAATCAATAAATAAAATAAAATTGCCCCCACTTCTAGCTTTGACCGCGAGTGTGTGAGTAGGAGTACTTGTAAGTAAAGATACTTTATAAGGGGAGAATTATTTAATAGACCCTGCGGCTGGGTCATCTTCCTAGATGTACCCGAGTTTTGGAGTGGTATCTTAACAACCTAGTTCATTAAAATTTTCTTTCTTAATGGTCCCTCACTGGCTATCCCTAAAAAAAGTGCAAATTCAAATAGTTGAGATCA
Organism: Akebia trifoliata; assembly: GCF_017979445.1. NCBI lineage: Eukaryota > Viridiplantae > Streptophyta > Magnoliopsida > Ranunculales > Lardizabalaceae > Akebia > Akebia trifoliata. Next base: position 29,272,298 of record NC_141384.1, read on the forward strand.
ATAAATCAAATTTGTCGATATAGATGATTCATTTTCAAATATTGAGATTGGCGATTTACAACTTTTGATCTCAACAATAGTAAAATGTTGATCTCAATGATTTGAATTGCCCATCTCGACAATTTGAATAATTGATCTCACCAATTGAAATGGGGATCAGGGATCATAAGAAAGAAAAAAGTTTACAAAATGGACATCAAGTTACCGTACAAAAATTAGGGGTGATTTAGAAAGAAGCCCCGCCTAAGGGTCTAATAAGTAATTTTCCCCTTTATAAATGTATAAACTCTTCAAGAAAGCTTCGAGGGATTGAAGGATATATGTTCGAGCCACTCTTTTTGAGAGGTTAGATGGGATTGGATTGTGACTTCAACAACAATGCTTGAATGATAACCACTATTGATATCACTCTTAAGATGGCTATAGTGTTAAAGTCACAAGTCCGATCCCACCTTACCCAACAAAAAAAAAAAAAAAAAGAACAAATACAGAGAAGAAGAGAAACACATATAAAAGAGAATGATGTTTTTGGAAGTGAATATATGCTCTATTTATAATGCGAAAGCTCTTCTATAAGGTTCTGAGAATCTAATGGGGTCTGTGAATGCCACGAAAAAAATTTAAAGTGTGACAACCTGTTCGCAACTGCTCTTCAAACATACATGGAAACATTTTGATGAGACAACAAGGTTCATTTAGTAGGTAAATCGGTGGATAAGATTTGGTTAGGATCCACGTCGATATGGAAATAAGGATCATAAAAGCACATAAACCGATTTAATAATTTTGGAAATAAGCATTACGTATGGAGGGCCAAGACCCATAGCTCAGTTGGTTTGATACATTGCAAAGTAACTTGGAGGTCGTGGGTTCAAGTCCAACTTACCCATAAAAAATAAAAATGGAAACATTACATATGGTATTAAATTCCTAGCGGAGCTTTATTTTTGGATCCAAATCTAATCTAATTAATGACAATTGGACCTGATCAAATCAAAATTGTTGTATAAAATATCCATTTAATAAAATAGAACAATAGGCCCACTTGTGGAGGATAAACATCTCATCCAAGCTTCAATGATTCACTTTATTGCTTTCCTCCTACCCCTTAAACTTTATTGTTTTTATTCTCATCCTCCCTTACCCCTACCATTTTTTAATAATATTTCTAACTGTGACCCCGGGTTGAGAAAGTAAGATGGCGTTTGGATAGGACTCCTTGGCAACTTCTGACTCTTGCGAGGAGTTAGAAGTCGTTTGGATAATTTAGATAAACAACTCCTTCGAAGAATTACTTCACGCAAGAGCAAAAAATTGCTCTTTATGAAAAAGTCGCTAAAACCTACTTCTCAATTTTGCATCTTGTGGGGAGTAATTTTTTAACGGTTCATTTTACCGAAAATACCCCCAAATTTATTAATTTTTCACGAAAATACCCACATTTTTTTTCACCCTAAATCAGATGAAGAAGGGTAACTCGCCCCTTTCTTCTTCATCGTTCTGTTGTTGCTTGCAGTCGTTCGGCCAAGAAAACAGGTGGTTCGCCCTACCTTTCTCTCTCCCCAAATCAACTATTTGATTACGCTCTCCTTCTCTCCTATAATTCTTCCAATTTTTCTATTTTTTTTTTCACATATTTTTCTTTATTTCATCGTAGATTTTTTTAAATAAATAAATTATTTAAATTGTCTGAAAATTTAGTAGTTGTATTAGTTATAATGTTATTTCTTAAATAGATATATGTAGATTGCATGTATGAGATTTGTTTAAGTATGGATATATATATCAGGATTTGGTATGTTTGAGACAACTTTTATATATATGTTAATTCAACAGGTGATAGGTTAAACCATCTAATTTTTAAGGGAGGTGCTGTCAAATTTTTTTTTTTTTTTTTAAATTTGGTATAATGGATTTAAACACATTATATTAATATTTAATATTTAAAATATTATATTATATTAATATTTATAGTTAAATGTCAAAAAACAGTATAGTTTGAAGGCATATTATGATACTAAAAAATAAAAAACAGTAACTGGTATAATATAAGGGTATTTTGATCTTTTTTGTAGAAGTCATGAGAAGTCAGTATGGTTCCCAAACAGACTTCCAGCACAAAAGTACTTCTGCCAGTACTTCACAGAGTTGATTGCCAAACGCCCTTTCAATACAGAATTACTTTTCCAGCTCCTCCATAGAGTACTCCAGCTCCTGTTATTTGGAATAGTAGTTCTACTCCTGGTATCCAAACAGGCCCTAAGTGTTCGATTTGGTTTGGGGACCTGACTATTCTACATTCAACTTAATAATTTCTGATATGGGAATCAACTTGTACATTATAGTTAGGATCTTAGGGTTACTATACTATAAGTATTAGTCTTAGGCCTTTGGATTATTCATAGGGTACCTTTTCGAACCACTTTCCTTTCTGGTAATACGATCCAGGATTCTCTCTGATTGAAATGGGGCTCATTGAAACTCTCATTTTGTAGTGTAAAAAGAAAACCACATTTAAAATGAGACCATCTCTATAATATCATCTATCATATTTTACCAAAGATTTTTTTAATAATATTGTTATAAATTTGTTAATTTTTCCTCTTTTACCCCTTTAACCTAGAAAAGGATGCCTATGCTATAGGCACGAGTAAAGTATAGTCTATATAATAAAATACAACGGTGGGGCCTACTTATGGGGGATAAACGCCCCTTCCTTATACAATGGTCCCACTTTACTGCTTTCCTCCAACTCCTTTCATTGTGTTGTCTTTACTCTCCTCCTCCCCCATCCCATTCTCTTTTTCAATGATACCCCTCTAACTTTAGTACCTTTCTTCCTTTACCCCTTCAATTCCAATGATTTTATAATAATACCTCTCCAATTTTATTATTTTACCTCCTCTACCCCAAAGAGGATGCTCGTGCCTACATGGGCGAACTCTAGTAGTTATTTATCGTATATCTATATATTATTTATTGTACTCCATATATTTTTTCACATTTTTTATTATTAGACTGGGATATGATTGATTCCAAAATTGGTCCTATAAATTATAAAATCGGATACTTCTTGGAATCCAAAACCTTAATCTAGACCCTAAGTTGTTGAACTAGAACACATTTTAGATATGATCATATCCATTGAAAGTCCACACGTACACTTATGTCCATATACTAAGAGGAAGATTTAGAAAGGACACATCTAGACGTAATTGAATTGAAGAGCAAATTTTTTCACTCGACCCAAAGGGAACATATAGGTTCAAACTGCTAACATAGCCCTTTTGACCTTAATCTTTATTAATGTTTGGAAAATGACCAAATACCCTCATCTTCAATCTATTAAATAAAAAAACACTTATTTTTTTCTCTTTAAAATCTATCATCTTCGACATCTTCTTTACACTATTCATCATTCCAAACTTCAAATGTCCTCATCTGTATCTACCCGTACGAACCAGGTTCATTTCTAAGTGGCGAACCAAGAACCTGAATTCAAACCAAGGGGACCCACGAATCAAGTAATATAGGGTGAGAACAAAAGACCAATTAATATGTAGTTATTGCATGACAATGAAATCTAAATGCATGGGGTCAACCAAAACCTCCTATTAGAAGCTAGGAAGGGCACGCACCAACCACCCATGACATGTAATCCTATTTTGTAACTAATAACTGATCTACCAATCAAAAGAAAAAAAAAAACTTATAACTAATTAACATCATAGCCCCGTGTTATCGCTATGAACGTCATATATATATATATATATATATATATATATATATATGCACTAAGCTACTGAGGCCTTATCTTTGATCCAATTTATTAGTGGCTACAATCTATTCCATTCCCAACCTATTGGGCCTATTCTTGTAGTCCAAGTTGGGTCTAGATGCCAAGATAAAGAATTAAAAAAAATGCAATAAAACTTCTAAATTGATTATAAATACCTCTCATAGTATTTCAATAATATAAATCATGGTTTCAAAACTCGTCTGAGGCAGAGACGTATTGTCCAAGTCATCTCGATATCAGACATGGACGGACAAGTCAATTTTTTAGACGAGATTTAAAACCTATATTCATTTTTCAAAATTTTGAATGAGACATCTTTAACGTATCGGAAAACTCATCCGAGACAACTCGATATCTTGCATGGATGAGACAAGACGCGAAATCGGGTTTTAGAACCATGATATAAATACATACTTTCACTTCTCTTTTTTAACTGATATATCTTGTCCCCTTTAAGCATTCAACTATTCCTTGGGCACATGCACTCCCCATATAGTAATTTCTGTGATAAATCCCTAAGAATGACCCCTAAAGTGGGATTTGAACTCAAGACCTCGTTTTCTTGAGGCCTGGTCTTGGCTTCTTGGCCATCTTTCCAACTCTCAACTCAAGGACAATTTTAACTTTATACTCTTTCCTCTTATCTTCCTTTTCATACCCTTCAAATTTATTGTCTTTCATCTAATACTTCATTTTCATGATACCTCTCCAACTTTATTGTCTTTTCTCTACTACATTTTTTCAATAATACCCCTCAAACTCTATTGCTTTTACCTTTTGGCTGTGTCTATCGGCACTGACATACTATATATATATATATAGATAGATAGATTTTAATGTGACAATTTGCAGCATGAATACATGTGGAAAACTTCCTACCAAAGAAATGGTCTGTGATGTAGTTTGGACCCATGTCTCTCTTAGTTGACATACAAGGACAATAACAAATACTCATATCAAGGATCTTGGGTCAGTTAAACAAATCAAAGTTTCCATATCCGATCCTAACGTATCCAACAAATATGAAAATTACATAGAAGAAGAAAAACACATAGTAGTGAGATTACTCTTAGGAAAGGCTACAAACATTAAGATTGCATGTTTGATCCCAACTTACCCAATAAAAATAGAAAATAAAAAAAAGAAAAACACATATAAATGAGAACGATTCTTTTGAAGGTGAGCATGAGTTTATTTACAATGCGAAAGCTCTTCCACAAGGTTTAGAAAACCCAATATGTCATGTGAATATCAAGAAAAATTTAAAAAGAATGGATCGATGTTGATGCCACACCAAAATCATAAACATTTGTTGGCCACCATCATCAAAATAAATATAAATTGCCCCCGCTTCTAGCTTTGAATGCATGTGTATGTGCACGAGCGCGTGGGTAGGAGTACTTCTAAGTAAGTATACTTTATAAGGAGAGAATTACTTAATAGACCATGCGGCTGGGTCATCTTCCTAGATCAACCCAGTTGGTTAAATTTTTTCTTTCTTAGTGGCCCCTCACCGGCTAGCCCTGATAAAACAGCAAATTCAAATAGTTGAGATCGATAAATCAAATTTGTTGATCTAGAGGATTCATTTTCAATCTTTGAGATCAACAATTGCTAAACCAATTGGTACATCTAAAGACATTAATCTTCGAGCCGCACTTTTTGAGAGGTTAGATGGGATTGGATTGTGACCTTAACAATGACGCCTGAGAGATAACCACTATTGATATTACTCTTGGGATGGCTTTAGTGTTAAAGTCACAAGTCCAATCCCACCTTACCCAAAAAGAAAAAAAAAATACACAGAAGAAGAGAAACACATACCAAAGAGAACGATGCTTTCGGAGGTGAATGTGTGCTTTATTTATAATGTGAAAGCTCTTCTACAAGGTTATGAGAATCTAATGGGGTTTGTAAATGTCAAGAAAAAGTTGAAAGTGTGACAACCTATTCGCAACCTTCAAGTATATATAGAAACATTTTGACGAGGCAACAAGACACATTTAGAAGGAAATCGATGGATTGGATTTGGATAGGATCGACGTCAATATAAAGTAGATTCTTTATTAATCAGAAAAGCACCTAAACCGATTTAATAATTTTGGATCTAAACATTACGTATGGTGGGCTTCAACCCATAGCTCAGTTGGTTTGATACATTGCAAAGTAACTTTGAGGTCATGGATTCAAGTCCAACTTACCCATGAAAAAAACATCATGAATGGTATTTAATTCCGATAGGATCTTTATTTTAGGATCCAAATCCAATTTAAGTAATGACAAGTGGACTTGATCAAATCCAATAGGAATTTGATATATGTATAATTTAAATTAATCCGCATATTTTGTCACATTTTTTATATTAGATCAGGATATGATTGATCCCAAAATTTATCCTATAAATTCTCAAATCAGATACTTATTGGAATCCAAAACCTTAATCTAGACCCTAAGTTATTGAAATGGATTGCATTTTAGATAAGATCACATCCATTGAAAATCCCAACACTTATATCCACATACTAAGAGGAAGATTTACAAAGGGCACATCTAGAAGAGCAAATTTCTTCACTCGACCCTAGATATAATAGTGTAGGTAAAGTTTATACCCTTTCATGATGGGAAAACCTCAACCCATGACACGACATTAGTGAGTACCAAAGACAAGGTTTGTTTATGTAAAATCCTATTTCTTATCCAAAAGCGGATCCATACTACACTGCTTTGACTGGTGTTATGCACAGAACCATAGATGGCATCCATGGTTCCGTACACACCACCATGTCAATGCAGTGTTATATAAGAAGACAGTTTAGCATTTTTCAAATATTAATTAAAATCACATTTTCATTCTAATGACACTTAGTCGTGCATGCTCGAGTTTAGAAAATAATTTATATGATTAAGTTAAATAGGTTTTGATGTGATCCATACTACTACAACCGAGTCCTTCCCCAACCAATTGTGCATTTTATTTTATCTGTAAGCATGTCATAACTGAGTTCAGTAACTTCGGTGTTAGAGGGATTTGAACTGAGATATTTGATATCATCACCTAAAGATTTTAGCAACTAAGCTAACTCACACTTTCAATCGTGCATATTTGTAGACCAAGCTAGGCCAAACATGTAAACCAATTCCAAGACAATATGTAAATTTGTATTAAATTGTGAATAATTAACAATTATAATTTTTTCCTACAGAGAAAAAAAAAAAAAAACTTTAAAATTTTCATCCTTTTGTGAAGGTATATGGTAATATAAAATAAATAACAGATACATATTAAAATTATAAATAAAATATAGATACCACTTGGGTATTTTACAAAAATGGGTATGAACTTTGTAATCATTTTAAAATGAACATTAAAATTAGTTAGAGATGATTTGTTTACATCAACACGTTCTTCTTAACTTTTTTGTGCAAGTTTTTTTATTTTTTTAATCATTTTGCTTTGACGTACCAACCATCCCTAGCACGTGTTCAGCAGTTAAATATAATTATTTTTATGTGAAGGGGCATATAGAATTTGTGCAAGTTGACATGACTAATATGGCTTAAAGAGAGACTTTAAATTTCAGATTTTCAAGTAATGGTGTTTAAATGGACTCTCATTCGCAGACTCTTGGTCCTAAAATGTATGAAGTTTTATAAAGTATAACGTAGAGATTATAAGAAATATGAAAAGGAATTGAACCTTACTTTATATCTTATTAAAGAAGGTAAGCAATTGTTGACCCTAAGAAACTAATATATTTTTTTTTAAAAATAATTTTTTGATAAAAATTAATTTTCTTGTACACTTGTTATAAGAAAGCACACCAATGATCTTATTTTAATTTAAAATTATGAAAAAAATTATTTTACTTTTTTGTCCCTTCTGATCGTGTATTTGAAATTGGGTAGTCTTCTAATTTATCTTTTTTGCACATTGAGTATCTTTCATGGGATCGAGATGTGCGACCATTGAACTAGTCTCATCCCAGAAAAGTTCAAGAAAACTTTATGATATAAAAAAAGATACAAAAGAAAAAGAAAATAAAATAATTTAATTTGCATGTTTTCTTGTAACATGGGCACAAAAGAAACAAAAAAAAAAAGAAAAAAGAATAGAGAAAACCTTACCGACATGTTTCTTGTCGTTTGGGCTGGCACGTGATAAACGAAACTTTGTACTTTGGTCGTACCATTAACAAACAAACATTCAAGACTTTGAAAACATACAAAGAGGGTGAGAAAAATTATGTACCAAATGGTATGGAAATTTCCCTAAAGTCACCTTAAATCACCCCAATTGACTTCTCTACCATTCCACATCATTGGGGGTGTGTTCGGGTTTGGCCCGCCCAAGTTGGAGCCCTAATTGGGATGGCCCAATGCCGAATTTTATGTTAGATTCCTCAACTGATAATCACCAAATAATTCTTCTAAAAAAAATTATCATAAAAATGGTAATAGATACTATTAATATCTCCACCCTCGTTCATTTGGATCAATATCTTTCTTAAAATCTTCACTCAACTTAAAGGTTTTTTTTTTTTTTTTTTTTAAATGGTCGTAATCGATTTTCGTTGAACATGTCCAAGTCATTTTAGTTGACTTTCTCTTAGCTTATTTTCTATTAGACTTGTTTTTACATTTTCATATATGCATTTACGTCTAGTTTTATTTTTCATGACCTTTCCACTTGTCCATCTTAAGTATTCTTAATATATTCATTTATGCCACGCTTAATTTATTCTAATGAGTATTAGGTACAAACTGTAATTGTAATAAGTACACCTTAGGATATTGGACTAAACACAACATGCCCCCACACGTGCATATATGAATTGGGTGAAATGGAGAAGAGAAATGTTTGCTCTGATATCATGATAAATTTGGGAGTATAAGTCAAAACCAATTGACAATCAGTAGAGAGGGTCAAGAACTCATAAGGAGATAGACAAGGCAATAAATGACCGATGTGGGACTAAACTCAACCTATTCTATATTCTACCTCCTCGTGAAGGTCACGTTGGATAATTTTGATTCATCCTTCAAGAGCAGTTTATAAAAATGGGTGAACTTCAAATTTACTTTTCGAGAAAGAAATCAAACAGGATGAGTGGCTACAGATCTTGAATTTCAAGTGACTCCAGTAAATAGTTAGATCTGTACTGATTTTAACCCATGAAAAGGTCTTTTTAGATAAATACTTATAACAAATATTACTAAATGACTCGAAATCATTATTTTCCACCTTAACAATGGGTAAACTTACATTTTGCAGGTAAAAATGATCAAAAATCTTATTTTGATTCTTTTCAAACAAATAGTTGGACAGCTACGCATACAGCTCCATATCAGATGGTGAAGAAAATTTCCGATTGACACACATCTACGTACGTGGTGGTCTACCAATTGAATGGCCTGGATTGATTGGTGGCAATTAGTCATGTTTTCATCACTTTGATCAAAGCCATTCATGTGTTTAAGGAATTCAACATTGTATTTTGTGCAAGCCATGTGAGAAACAAAAATTTCATTGCAAAGATGCTCGGGAAGATTTTAACGAAGGTTTATCAATTATCGTAGATTCACAAAATTGTAATATAAGGGGTACACCTTTCGAATCTTGTATTTTTCTTTACTTGTAAATAAAATTTCACACTTACTTAGCACGGGAAAAAAAACAAAAAAACGAAGTTTTACAATCCAATCCGTTTACTAGGAACAAGTATTGTAGAGTGGAATCTATTAAGAACATGTATAGTTATCATGGCACTGTCACAGGTGCGATCGAGGGTGCAACGATTGCATTCATGGAGATAGGTCCCGGTGCTACGATACCAGAGCTTCGGATCTCAGCCATTCCTCGACGAGCATTTTCTCCTTGTGCTTCACATAATTTGGGAAGAAAAACTCCTATAAACATTAAAACAAATTAATTATGATTATAATTAGTTCAATTGTCTGTATTTATTAATAGATACAAACAATAGTTTTAAAAAAAGAAAATACATAGTTTGTCTAATTTACCTAACATTTTTGTGTCCATAAAAATTAATTAAAAAAGGTTATTTAGGCAACCCTCTAGATTTTGTAAATATTTGAGATATTCCTGCGTTTTCAAACTGATATGCTCCCTTTACAGTCCTCCTTTTCGAATGCTAACTCGAAATGACCAAAGTACCCTCATATTGAACCACACCTAAAATAACTTCCTATATTATTTGGTAATATTTGATTTTTTTTTTTTAAATTCAAAAATCCATTTTCAATGGCGAAGACATCTAGTATGAAATTTTATTCTCATTGATTCAAAAGGTGAAAGTTGAAATTGAAATTGAGGGTATTTTGGTCATTTTCTCAAAGATGAGATCAAGGGATCTCATTAGTTTGAAAACGTGGGAAATCACAAATATTCACCAAAATGCAATGGGTTATGTCTAAATAACCTTAAAAGTTTTAAAAATTACGTATTTATAGAGAATAAATTGATTTATTGTATAGCTGTATTTAATACCTTCTCCAGCAGCAAGATTGAAGTAGAGATCAACAATGTTAGGACAGCTGTCATAACATTGAGAAGAGCAAAGTTTGTGTGTGAAGCAAGACTCCAATAGAGAATCTGATGAAATCCCAAGCGAATTGCGATCGACGCCACAAGATTTGATGCACTGATCAGTTTCAATCCAGTTCTTCAAGTTATCAGCCTCAATCTTCGATGTACCACATGTGTACACCTCCTTTCCGCTACGTCGTACATGTTTCTCAAGCACACATCGTGTGCCCGATGATGATACAGCGAATGCACACTTGTCTTTCTCGAGATGCTCGCATATAATACCTCCTATAAAACCCCACCATAAGTAAATAAATACTAAAGTACAATATATAAAAGAAAAGACATGAGATTATGTTGATTTCTCTAATAAAATATTTAACTAATAGGCCCTTGAAGTGTATAACACCCATTTGATCATTATAAAACGGCTGAATTGAAATATGGGTCTAAAAAAATTTAATGTTTCAAGATGAATATTCCGTTTCGATCTCTATTGAATCTACAATAACTCGACCATTTTTTTTTATTTTATGGAACAAAACTTTAAACCATGGATACAAGAGTATTTACATACCTAGGGCGGCTTCGACAAATAGGGAAACTGCAAGAGTTAGAATGACCAAGATCTTGAAGTTAGAATAAGAAGCCATTGAGACACTTAAAATCAGAGAGAAGGTAAATGGGTTGCTAAGAAACTAGAGATATGGAGTTTCTCTTAAGAGATATTGTGAGAGTTGTTTAGGAGATGGGGGTATTTATAGAGATGTCCCATGCATTTTAATTTTAGAGATTGATAAGTGGTTGGGTATGAAAAGTAATTGAACCTTACTTTAGATCTTAGTGAAAATAAGCAGTTTTTGTGGGGTCCTTTGGAGGTTTCTCCCATCCTTCTTGGTAGCTATGAATTTCTAATCATTCGATCGTTTCATCGTTGATCGTAAATAACCAGATGATGCCACATGTTGGTCCTTTTAACAATTTGTTGACTTTACTAAGACCGTGTGTTTGGTGAGGGCTTGACCAAGTCACAACGAAAATTATTGCCCATATAGTTGGGTGAATGATCTAAGGTTATTTCTTGAAACGGGTCTCCATCAGTCTCAATTAGACAAAAACTTAACTAATTAAATGGTAACGAACTTTAACCAAATGACTAAAAATTATAATTTATTTTTTTACCATAAAAATGATATATTAGAAAGGGTAAACTTTCATTTTGCATACAAATCGTCCTAAACCGAGTTTTGATTGTTTTCGAGTAAAAAAGTCAGACTGCGATATAGATAGGGCTCCAACTCGAATGGTTACAAAATTTTCGGACTCATACACATTTATGTTTCAGCCTACCAATTTAACAGTATGAATTTGGGAATCAAAATGGTATTTTACAATACCATTTTGATAAAAAATAATAATAATAATAATAATTTCATTACGAGCGTGTGAGATACGAAAATTATTAAAAGCTTTTGATGGAGCAAAACATTGAAGAACCAATACAATTTTTCATAAAAAATTAATTTTGTGCCAAGCACATTAGTGACGGAAATTATTAAATAATTTAAAAGATTTGATGTTCATATATGATTACTGATGAGAATATAAATTTTGATAAACAAATAATTTTGTGCCAAGTATGTTTGAGACCAAAACTAGATTAGAAAAATAAAGAATGAAAAGTATAAGAAAGCTTCCATAAAGTCAGCTTAAATTATCAAAAAGAAGACCCATCCCCGTCATTTGCGGCAAAACCTAATGAACATTCTTAGTTCTGATCCTGTATTCTTAGGGTTACATTGTGACACTTTCTAGCCCACTTATGAGTCTGATGGGGGAGTTCTAGGCATGTTTTCTATCATGTAAGATCCACACTTTTTGAGGGCTAGTTTGTTCATTAGGCTACTTCTTACCAAACCCATTCAGAACAAAATCGATGACTAGTTATCGAATGAGTCGTGATTTTCGAACTCCCCCTCTTCGATATACTCCCTCATACTCTCCTAACGTGGTATGGACTAAAATCATAATCTTTCCTCGGGATACACAACTACACATCCCTATAAATATGTGCAATTAAAAATCCCAAGAAAAAATCTATTTCTAACACATGCCACGTCAGTAGAGTATGGGGGAGTATGTCAGGGGGAGGGGGAGAGTCAGAAAATCATTATTCTTATCGAATCTGTTCATTTTTTTATTTTTTTTCTTAGTAATCAATTACCGATTTATGCTTAATTATTAATTTGACTATTTTATATTCTTTAAAAATTTATGGTTATATAATTTTTTATGGTTAAAAATTCAATATCAAGGATTATTAGGAATAATTAACTTCTCAACAAGGCATTTCATGGATATTGAGTCTCCCAGCGCTTGGTAGTTTTTCATGCAACGTTCTCTTGTCAAATCGGGAAATTTATTACTCCGTAGATTTAAAACTTATTGAGCTGACTTGAAATTCGATTGAGTCAATTCAACTAGATTTTTACCTCACTCTGCCTCAAAATTTGATCGCACCAATTAGACTCCTCAACTTATCAACTTAGCCAAGTTAGCTTGAAAATGCATCGAGTAAGATAAGAAACTTGACTGTTCCTTATATTTATATTTAAATATATATATATAAATATTACTATTTATTTTTAAATATTTATCAATTTAATATATTTTTATTTGACTCATCCAAATCAACTCATGAGTCATCAACTTGATTCGACCAAAACCCAATTTCTTCTTTTTAATTTTTTTAATTTTTTTTTGACTTCTTTTCTTCTTTGTCTCATACAATTGGGTTAATGGTCATAGTTCATATATAGAGTAAATGAGAAAATGTTGACGGTCTTTTAAGCTATCGGTCAAGTTCTTGGAATTGTTCGTGAACCACACAACAAGGTTGACCCAAATACTAAGATTGTGAAAGCCAAATGCGGGCATTGCCATGCTAGCTCCTCCACTGATAATTAACAAAGAATTCTTTTAAATAAAACAATAATTATTCCCATTTGTTAGATTATCATCAAAGCCTAATCTCAACGATCTCGAGTCGATTAAAACAAATCTTGTTCCTCGTTACCTCTTTGTCTAGTGTTATTGTTTGTGAAGCCTAATGGCAAGGAATATATTATTCATCTTTTAACATAGTGGAAATGCCGGTCGAGCCCTAGTTATGTTTCACTAGGGCATTTTCATAATTTTACTAGTATTATGTAAAAATCCAGTTGTATTTCTTACAGTATCTATATATTTTTTTTCTTTTTTTCTTTTATTGTGGAAGGGTAATCTGTGGTTACAAATTTTCTCTTCATGATGAAATCGGTGTGATTTGTGGATGTACTTCAATCTTAAAGGAATCACGAAAAATTTATGTGTTTCTGTGTATGCTTGCATTGTGTTTTCTTTTTCTAGATTAAAATTTTTATTCGATTATCCCCATTTTCTTAACATCTAGGACCATATCTTTTGTTATCAAAACCGTGTTCATATTTATTTTGGGACTATAATCGACTTCATTTTTATTATTATTAGTAAACTTGTTTTTAATGAGATTAATAATTCGATGTTGGTTAGAATCAAACCCGAGTCTATGGTATCATCATTTAAAGACTTTACAGCCAATCTAGCTCGGCCTGCATTGAATATGCTCAAACCATTTCAATCAATTTATTATTGTGATTGTTACATACTAACTATAATTGACATAAATGCACATGGAGGTCATTTGATTTCAAAGGGCAAATAACCATCAAAACTTCAAATCAAAGGCCCAACATGTGTTCAACTTGTAATTTATTACTTTAACGGTCTATTCATACAATACATCCATATGAAAATTATGTTGAACAACTTTTTGTTTTTTTTTTTTTAATTTCTCTTTACCCATTCAAAAGAATTAATATTGTAAACAACATACCCTAGACCCGGCCACGAAAACAACAACAACAAAAAAACATACTAAACACGATTAGAATTACGTGATTTTAAACATACCATGCAAGCTCCTCCACTAATAATTAACAAATAGTTCTTTTAAACAAAACAACAATTATTCCCATTTGTTAGATTATCATAAGCCTAATCCCAACAATCTCGAGTCAACTAAAACAAATCTTGATCTTCCTTACCACTCAGTCTAGTGTTATTGTTTATAGGGCCTAATGGCATTGGTCACAAACAAAGACCATTTTGTTCATCTTTTAGTATAGTGGAGATGTCAGTCAAGCCCTAGTTATGTTTCATTAGGGTATTTTCATAATTTTACTAGTATTATTTAAAAACTTAATTATGCTTCTTATAATATCTATCTATCTATCTATATATATAGGGTCTGTTCAGCGACAAACATTTTGGCAAAACATTTTTCAAAACATGGGTTAGAGGTTTTGGAATGGGCTGCTTTTTGGTGAGGATGATCTCTACGGTGAGGAGATCATCCTCACCAAAAATCAGCCCATTCCAAAACTTCTAGCTCCATGTTTACAAGTTTAAAAATCGTGGACCGTCCATTTTTTGTAAACCATTTTTGATGGGGTTAGAAGTTTTGGAATGGGCTGATTTTTGGTGATGATGATCTCCTCATTGTAGAGATCATCCTCACCAAAAATCAGCCCATTCCAAAACCTCTAACCCATGATTTGAAAAATGTTTGTTGCTGAACATTTCCTATATATATATATAGGGTCAGGTTCAATCGACAACCATTTCAACACACATATAGACAACGTGTTTTGTCTTATATGGGCAAAAATGTTTGGAATGGGCTGATTTTTTGTGAGGATGATCTCTGTGGTAAGGAGATCATCCTTGCCAAAAATCAGCCCATTCCAAAACCTCTAACTCATGTTTTGAAAAATGTTTTGCCAAAAAGTTTGCTAAAAAGTTGGCCATTGAACGCCCCTATATATATATATATATATATATATATATATATATATATATATATATATATATATATGGTGAAAAGGTAATTTGTAACTACAAGTTTTCTCTTCATAGTGGAATTGGTGTGATTCGTGGACATATCTCAATCTTGAGGGAATCACGTAAAATCTCTGTGTTTATGTGTTTGTTTTCTTTTTCTCAATTCATTTTTTGGTTTGATTGTCCCTATTTTCTTAACATCTAACACCATATCTTTTGTTATCAAAATCGTATTCCTATCTATTTTGGGACTATAACTCACCTTCATTTTTTTTATTAGTAAACTTGTTTTTAATGAGATCAGTAACTTGATGTTAATTATAATCAAACCCAAGTCTTAGTAGTATCATCATTTAAAGATTTTACCAATTAAACTAGTTCGGCCTACATTGAATATGTTCAAATCATTTCAATCAATTTATTATTGTGATTGTTACATAGCAACTATAATTGAAATAAATGCACATGGAGTTCATTTAATTTGAAATCAAAGGTCAAATAACGTCAAAACTTCAAATAAAAGACCCCAACATGTGTTGAACTTGTAATTTATTACTTTAACAGTCTATTCATACATCCACATGGAAATCATGTTAGACAACGTTTTTATTTATTTTTATTTTTCACTACTCATTCAATAGAAATTAATATTGTAAACAACAAATCCTAGATCCGACCACGAAAACAACAAAAAATAAAAGAAAACACGTACTAAACACGATTAGAATTATGTGATTTCAAAAATGCCATGCAGGCTCCTCCACCGATAATTAACTAAGAGTTCTTTTAAATAAAACAACAATTATTCCCATTTGTTAGATTATCATCAAAGCCTAATCCCAACGATCTCGAGTCGACTAAAACAAATTTTGTTTCTCCTTACCACTCTGTCTAATGTTATTGTTTATGAGAGCCTAATGGTATTGGTCATTAGCAAGGAGTATATTATTCATCTTTTAACACAGTGGAGATGCCGATCAAGCCCTAGTTATGTTTCACTAGGGTATTTTCATAATTTTACTAATATTATGTAAAAGCCTAGTTATGCTTCTTGCAATATCTATAATTTTTTTTTTTTTTGTGAAAAGGTAATCTGTAGTTACAAGTTTTCTCTTCATAGTGGAATCAATGTGATGTGTGGATGCTCAATCTCGAAGGAATCACATAAAATCTATATGTTTATGTGTATGCTTGCATCATGTTTTCTTTTTTCGATTCATTTTTTGGTTCGATTTTCCCTATTTTCTTAACATCTTGGACCATATTTTTTGTTATTAAAATCACGTTCATATCTATTTTGAAACTATAATTGACCTTCATTTTTTATTATTAATAAACTTATTTTTAATGAGATCAATAACTCGATGTTGGTTAGAATCAAACTCAAGTCTATGATATCATCATTTAAAGATTTTACCAACTAAACTAGCTCAGCTTGCATTGAACATGCTAAAACCATCTCAATCAATTTATTATTGTGATTGTTACATACGAACTATAGTTGAAATAAACGCACATGAAGGTCATTTGACTTGAAATCAAAGGTCAAAGGACTGCCAAAACTTCTAATCAAAGCCCCCAATATGTGTTGAACTTGTTTCATACTACACATCCATATGGAAATTATGTTGGACAACTTTTTATTTATTTTATTTTTCATTACCCATTCAATAGAAATTAATATTGTAAACAACAAACCCTAGATCCATCCACAAAAACAACAAAAATAAAAGAAAACACGTACTAAACACGATTAGAATTATGTGATTTCAAAAATGCCATGCAGGCTCCTCCACCGATAATTAACTAAGAGTTCTTTTAAATAAAACAACAATTATTCCCATTTGTTAGATTATCATCAAAGCCTAATCCCAACGATCTCGAGTCGACTAAAACAAATTTTGTTTCTCCTTACCACTCTGTCTAATGTTATTGTTTATGAGAGCCTAATGGTATTGGTCATTAGCAAGGAGTATATTATTCATCTTTTAACACAGTGGAGATGCCGATCAAGCCCTAGTTATGTTTCACTAGGGTATTTTCATAATTTTACTAATATTATGTAAAAGCCTAGTTATGCTTCTTGCAATATCTATAATTTTTTTTTTTTTTGTGAAAAGGTAATCTGTAGTTACAAGTTTTCTCTTCATAGTGGAATCAATGTGATGTGTGGATGCTCAATCTCGAAGGAATCACATAAAATCTATATGTTTATGTGTATGCTTGCATCATGTTTTCTTTTTTCGATTCATTTTTTGGTTCGATTTTCCCTATTTTCTTAACATCTTGGACCATATTTTTTGTTATTAAAATCACGTTCATATCTATTTTGAAACTATAATTGACCTTCATTTTTTATTATTAATAAACTTATTTTTAATGAGATCAATAACTCGATGTTGGTTAGAATCAAACTCAAGTCTATGATATCATCATTTAAAGATTTTACCAACTAAACTAGCTCAGCTTGCATTGAACATGCTAAAACCATCTCAATCAATTTATTATTGTGATTGTTACATACGAACTATAGTTGAAATAAACGCACATGAAGGTCATTTGACTTGAAATCAAAGGTCAAAGGACTGCCAAAACTTCTAATCAAAGCCCCCAATATGTGTTGAACTTGTTTCATACTACACATCCATATGGAAATTATGTTGGACAACTTTTTATTTATTTTATTTTTCATTACCCATTCAATAGAAATTAATATTGTAAACAACAAACCCTAGATCCATCCACAAAAACAACAAAAATAAAAGAAAACACGATTTAGAATTACGTGATTTCAAAAATGCCTATATCAATGAATGAGATGAGAGTGATTCACTATAATTAAGAAAGAAATTACAGCTCGACATATAATTCTTCTCAATACGTTTCTTTGGCAACAGCCCTTATGGACCAACTTGAATTAAAGGTCGCTTCCACCATTGTAGGAAGCTCTGCATACCTAACAATTTGGTTTCTTTGTCGTTAATGTAAAACCTAATGATGCTTCATTTTAGACCCTTCAATTATCAGAAATATAGGCTGATGACTTTGACTAAGTTACAAGAAAATTATTTGCTACTAAATATTAATTAATCAAATTGTCGTTATAATATAACGAATGATCTTAGGATACATTTTCAAACTGGTCGCGATCTACCTTGACTAGATAATGACATAGTTAAATGGTAACAAACTTGACCAAATGACCCAAAATCAAAATTTTCCACCATAACCATGACATATTAGCAATGGGTACGTGTACGTAAACTTAAATTTTGCATGTAAGTAGTTAAAAATCTAGTTTGGCTCCGAATCGGATGGTTAAGAAATTTTCGATCAACAAACATTTTGGTGATGGTCTACCAATCAGTGGTCGGGATTGATTGATTGATTTTACTTGATCAAAGCCATATGTTTTTAAGAAATTCAACCTTATAATGTTTTGTGCTAGGCGTGTGAGGCACGAAACCTATACTATGATCATTGATGGAGCGAAAAAGAAGACTTTGGAAACTTAGAACTTAGAAGTCCAAGGAAGGAAGTTCTCTAAAGTCCGCTTAAATCATCTAATAGAAGACCATGACCTCCCACATTACTTCTCTCCTCCCCCGTCTATCACGGGTGAACGAAGCAATTTTTCTTGGTGTTGATCTTGTACTCTAGGGCTACGTTTGACATTCTTACACCCAAAAGAATTACACTGATTGGTGATTTCTAGATGTTAGATTCCAACGTGTTTTTCATTGTGGAATCACTTTCAAATTCAATTAGTAATTCAATCCTCTACCTTGGGTGCATACGATCTGGACTCTTTAATTAATTGGGTCTTTGATGTCTTGGAAATTTGATTCAGCCGTCATCATCGGGGCCTAACGGTCTTAAGCTTTTGGTCCACAAATGACAAAAACACAAGAAGAAGCTTTAAGAGCAACTCCATCACATTACCCCTCCTAACCGCCAATATCGGTAATGGAGTGTGGAAATTTCAACTCCAATGCATGTCCCATCCCTCACCATTTTTTGGGTCTAAACATCTTCGATATCAGGAAAAGATACTCCCACTTGGTTACCCATCCTTTTTAGAGGGAAAAAATTCAAATAGTTATGTTAAAAAAAATTTAATTTTAGAAAGTTTTAAATTTGAATTGAATTAAAAAATTATTAAACAATTTAATAGTAACACGGTTGTGGTGCATATCACACGGATACCCATAATTGCTACCCACAATACTTAAAAGACTCATTTATGGGTCTGGGTATGGGTATGGGTATGGGTAGAGGATGTTGCATAGGAGATGCTCTAAGATTACAACCGTATTTTATAAATTGTAGCACTTGCATTTTAAGGTTAAAGCTGATAAAAATAAATATTTTTTGGTTGATTCAAATAAAATTAATTTAATTTGTTTTAAAATGATATTTGAAAATTACTTTATGATTGGTGTGCCTTTTGTTAAAGTAAAAAAAAAAAAAAAAGTATTTTTATTTGGAACAATCCTATTGGTTGATATCTTTTCACATGGATTGAAGTTTGTAAAAAATTATTTTGACTATTTTTCAAATAATTTGTAAATTCCACATTACTTTTTAAAAAATTTGGAGGTATTTTTGAAACCTATAAATAAGAATTTATTCTCAATTCTTTCTTCTTTCTAAAGACTCTCTTCTCGAGAGTTTCTAAGAGAGGGCCCGTCCAACTTTAGATATGCTCCAAATTGGCCCAAAAGATGTCGAATGGACCCACGGGTTGCCTAGATCATAATAGATGTCTAGTGGTTCCAATGGATTTCGTACATATTGAGTTCTTTTGTCCATTTTCGAATAGATGTGACTTTTGAAATTGTTATCTATATATAGAGATCAATTCTATTTAGAAATTAATTAAAAAAATTTAATCTCTCTCTATTTCTAAATTTATTCCTAATAAACTATTTTTCTATTTTCTACAAAAGGGCATTTATATATATATGTATCAAAGATTTTGTCTGATAAATTTTCTCAAAAGTAATGCAAATTTTGAGAAAATATACAATTGTGATAAAAATGTGTTATGGTGTATCCTAAAAATAAGTTCGCTAACAACCCATTTACATCTTCGTGTTCAATTAGAATTGAAACATCTATTCTCTATAAGACAACGTAGATTACTAAGTGCCTCAGAACAATCTTCTTCATTTTTCTATTCATTTTATTTCAACACTTGCCACAGTTGAATAGATTTGCATTTGTGTCGATCCACAACCCACTACAACATTGCCAAGTAAATGGGCACCTAATGCCACAAAACCCACAGTTATTCACGTCGGATGTCACGTCAATGCAGCGGTTGGTTCCTACAACACTAATTCTTGAAGGGTGGAAATTAATCTTTGTCCCTTGTTACAAATCCATGCATAGTTGTTCTTCATTCTATTGAGCCATGGAGAAGTTGGTGGACCCGATGTTACATCCCTTTATTTATGTATAGGAACTCCTTCCACTACCATTAGTAGTATTAAAATGCGACTCAAGCACCCAAACAGTACATTTTTTTCGAGCTGAGGGATGTGTAGGGGGATTTCTAATTCCTACACATCATAAGGCACGGATCAGAAAACCACATAAGGTGTAAAGGTGAATGAGTTCATATTTTTCTTACATTTACTACTTAATAGTACTCCATTACAGGGGTGCAACTTGGTTCAATTTGGTTCGGTTTGTAGGCAATTTGGAATCGAACCGACATAAGTCGGTTCCACTTAATAAGAACTAGAACCGAACCAAATTCCATTGGAACTGAACCAATCCAAACTGAACTATAGTGAGTTTGGTGCGGTTCAATTCTATAGATTGCCAATGTTTTATAAATTGTAACTAACATTTTTAATGAAAAAATAAATATATAATAAACATAAATTTTCATAAAATAAGTCACTAATTTATCCATAAAAAATCATTAGTTTATCCATAAAAGATCATAAACCTATGCCCTAACTTCTAAAATAATTCATAATAATTATTATTCACATATATATTTATTTATTACATAAGAGTTTGGTTCTATACAAACTTGATCCAAGAAACGAACCAAATTGATTGGTTCTTCATTTTCGTAACACATAACTGAACCGCAACTTGTTCCAAACCATCCCAAAGTTATTGGTTTGGTTCGGTTCTCAGTTTGAACCGGATCAAGTTGCACCCCTATTCCGTTATGTAGTAATTGCAATTACAATCCACGGCGAGAGAGACAAAGAGAGTAATTGATGGATTTGCTTTATAAGTCTACAATTTAAGCAAGTGTAACAGGACCAAACACATTGAAGTGTTAGTGGGGCCGAAAGAGTTTTGACACATGCACTTAAAAACGAGGATTCCTTGATCTAGGCCCTTCATCTTAATTGTTTGATTTGATCTTTTAGAATAATGCTTTGGTGACCTCAAGATTGTTCCTCATATGGCACTTCCTATGTGAAAGTGTTCAGGAACCATTGATGCTTTTCATCGAGATAGAGTCAAGATAAAGATGATAAATTAACACATATGAGGGAGATGTATGTATGCGTGGAATGAGTATGAAATATAAAATCATAAATTAACGCATCCAAGAAAATGAACAAGTCCAATAGGAAATAAATTAAGAAAAGCGATTGAGATGATTGAACACATTCAATGAATGAAAACCGACCAATTAATATACAAGTTGAAGGTTCTAAAAGACTAAGAGAAGGGCTAGGGCCTATAAAAATGTTGATTTGAGTTATTGAAAACGGTCACAGAAGACATGGTTTTGGACAGAATTGAATCAAGGAACAAGATTCATTTGGCCAACCCCAAATGTTGGGATAAAACTTTTGATCATGATAGTGACATGGTGATACTAAACAAAATTTACTTCAAATTGTCAAGATTCTGATTATTAAAGAACACAACGAGGGCAAACAATAAACATCACGACAACATTTTTTAGATCTTATGCACATAAAATAAACTTTTACGATGGATTTCTTGACTAACTTTATTTTTGTCCCTTAACCATTCCCGGAATTTGAACTATAGAAGTCTTCAAACAAGTCAAAATCATCAAATCTATCTCAAGTTGAACCACTTGAAATGGCTTATTGGCACGTCATTGCCATATTAATGTTCTCCTAAATTTTCAAGATCTTTAAAATACAACCCAATGAATTATCTTGAGCCTACTCTGCATTTTTCGCTAAACCATGCTACAAAAATTAATTCAGGATTTAAGTCTTTCAAGTAAATCCATTATAATTATTAACTTTTCAACTAAATCTTTGAATGAAATGGGTAGAATCTCAACTACTTGCCTTTAACCATAGCCTTTTATCTGTCCATGTTCTAGCTCTAGTTTGGAAGGATAAGATCCTTCAATTAGTTGGATTTTGGAGTTATACCTCTTCAAATGATGTCCATTGAATACAAGTTATTTTTATTATATGATAATTGTCATGTTTTAATAGAACAAAAAGGTGTAAATATTATAATTGTTGAAGGGTAATTATGTCCGAAAACCATTATTTTGACGGGCAAATATTGTTATGCGCAAAAGCACATGGAGAACTCAAGAAAAAACAAACCATTGGTGGAAAAAATTGACCATTAAAACAATTATTGATTATTTACAAAGAACAAAAGACTAATGGTCCGTTAGAACTCCAACAACAAACTCAATCTTGTGTTTGATCGTTACAAAATAGAGGTTAGAAGATGATGGAGAACAAAAGGTTTTTTTGTGTTTTTGTAATGGGGGTAATTTCGACATTTCACTTGAATTGATGGCTTTCCGCAATGACTTGCGCAAAAGCAGCCTTGGACCAACTTTTATAAAACGTGGCTTTTGGCTTCAAAATAAAGCTGCGAAAGCTATCCTAACAAACATGACTTTTGCGGCTTAATGCCAAAAAAGCTCAAAAGGTCGGCGAAGGAAGCCAGAACAAAGTCTCCGGACTTTTTCGGAAAGTGCAAATGGGTATGAGCTCCACTTAGATTATCAAAGCCCAAGCCCAGTTACAATTACTAAGCCCAAGTCCACTTAAATTGTTTTCCATAATTTTTTTAAAATTAGTTATATATTATTATAATCTCGATACATTTCTCATCCATAGTTATTTACATGGAAAATGGTAACAATTTTTTTTTTTTTTACGAAATTTTTAAGATTTGTTCATAAAATTTACCCAGTGTCGAATCTCGACATTGGAATGTATTATAGAGTCGAGGCTCAATAGTACCTATTGTCAAGGTTCGAGGTTGTGGATATTTTTCACTTATAAAAAATTTTGTTGGAAAATTTCATCAAAGTTCGACAATAGGTATCGTTGAGCCTCAATGCTATAATACATTCCAAGGTCGAGATTCGACACTGAGTAAATTTTATGAATAAAATCGTAAAAATTTCGTGAAATCAATTTTTTTTACTATCATATTTTATTGTTATAACTATGAACAAGAAATGTATCAAGATTATAAGAATGTATAAAAGATTTTTAAAAAAATGAAAAAAACAAAGGAAAATTATAAGATTCACTATTGTTCCCCAAATCTATAGTCTCTTTGGGAAACTCCAGTGACTTTTTGGTAAAGAGAACAAATCTCTCTCTATTTTGATGATATAAAATGTTGAGATGTTGAGAGGGAGGAAGTTAGAATCTAAAAGATTATGCTTAAGAGTTTAGTAGAGAAATTGTAGGTGAGGGTGTTTTTTTTCCAAAAACATGAGTTATATTAGCAAATATCCCTATTTTGAGAATTAAACAAAAAAAAAAAAAGTGGGCACTTCAATGTCGGACTCCTCATCTTAGTTTGTAATTTTAGAACAAAGATTTGTGTTTAGCAATTTATGTGCTAAGTTGATGAAACAATGGCATGACTCCACATGTATTAAAAAAAGACTCAGGATCCAATATGGTGTCTCGTTCCATTCCTATAAAATAGGAATGATGTCTACATGGCACACTTTAATTGGAGTTAAAGACATCTTGGCTCTTTAGCAAGCCTTGCACATAGTCCAATGTATTTATTCTACAACGAAAGCATGCCATGTGGACATCGTTCCTATACTTAGGAATGGGACACCGTTCCTATACTTAGGAATGGGACACCGTTGTGGATTCTGACTCTTAAAAAAACAAGAGTAATTGATTTGTCGAAATAAAATTTCAGAGTAGTTTAAATGCTTTATTCTACTTGCTTTTTCAATATACAAGACGTCATGACATTGGTTCACAGCTTTGCTCATAAATTTCAAAACGGCAAATCTTTGTTCGTGATCCGCCCCATTCTGTCATGGATTGGGTTTTGGATCTAATCTAGTTGGATAGTCTACCCTGACCCAATTACTTAGGTTCAAAGAATATAAATTCACCTCACTTGCACGTAAAACATGACAACCTAGGCAACCTGAATTTTTTTAATTTTCATTGATGATTTTCTAGAACCGAAGCCTGTTACATAGAAAATATAAGCTTAGCCATTAAAAATGTGGGAAAGATAAAATTAAAAGTGAACATATTGGAAAAAATATATACAATAAAACACACTTATGGGGTATAAACATCTCATCCAATTACAGTGGAGTAAGTCTACATTATCCTGTCTTTCCTCTTCACCCTTTCAACTTTATTGTATTTTCTCTCATATCTCCTTCTTTTTTTTAATAATATTCTTTTAATTTTATTATCTTTCCTCTTTTATCTTTTTAACCATTAAAGAGTATGCTAATGCCTACTTTACTATAGAAATAATTCTAACAGATTATTAACAAATAGAAAGTCAATTGAGATAGGTTATACACGTTTGATGAATATCTACTATACGTATTAAAAGAAATATGCTAGTTGAATTTCTGATTTTCTTCTATAATTTTCAAGAAACAAAATCTTTATATGTAGAAAAGATAAAATTAAAAATGAACACATTTGAAAAAAAAAAAAATGTAGAAATAATTCTAATAGTTTATTAATTACTAGAAAGATGATTGAGATGAGTTGGGCACATTGAATGAAAGATTGATTACGAGTCTTAAAAGAAATATGAAAATTGAACTGGTTAAAAGAACAAGACAAAGACACAAAAATAATTTGGGATTGAGATAGTGAAAGTTAATATGAACACACTTTAAATGAAAGAATGGGTGATTTTAAGCATAATGGGACGAAGGAATGGGAATTGTTTAATTGTAGAAGCCCATGGGCTTAGCTCATTCTTACAAAACCGACTTGTAAGGTGAGGATTGCCCTAGGTTTTTATATAGTGCAAGGTTATGATACTCAAGCGATGTGGGACTATCGCTCACATCCATACCTTTGTAGCCTTAAACTTCTCAAGGCTTTGTAATCATATATGATGATAGTGCATGGTCATCACATCATATGCTCAAGGGTTTAATTGTAAAAGCCCATGGTCATCACATCATATGTTGAATTAAAAAATAAAAAATAAGAATATTTATGGGTAGCAATTTTTGGTAGTAGGTTGGAGTGTATACCCCTTGAATACTTAAAGGTCATAATTGAACCCAACCCACACATACACATATCTTCTTTGAGTTGGGCCTGACCCAATAATGTTTATGGATTGACCCGACCCAACCCGTTTGCAGCCCCAACAAAACATGCACAAATACATGAAAGGCATTACAACACCCAAAATTAAATCCCTTCCCATCCAATAACTCTGGATCTAGTTCAAAGATTTGGATCCTAATAATAATTTGATCCCATAAGGATCCAATTAAATCCACCATGTCTCAATCCAATAAAATGTGAGAAAGTATGTAAATTTTGTTTAAATGTACGAAGTTCATTTATATCTATATCCTAAATTGGGTTCGGACTTGGACAAGATTCTGGTTCGAATCGGATTAGTTCCGAAGACAATCCAACCCGATCCGTTGATGAATCCTAGAGATAGAAAAATGCACAAAATAATCAACAATAGTGCTATTTATTTCCTAAATAAATGAGTCACCAATCCACATTTACAAAAGGAAGAAAATGAAGGAACGTGTGTCACAGTTCAATTTTAATGCGTGACGGAATGTGTGTCGGTTTCCTTCTAAACACAATAAAGCCTCATGTAACAACATTAATAGTAAGATTGGGGCAATTGCATCTGAGTCATCCAATTGGTGGGTCCATTTCTTTTATTTGATGTGACCCAACATCAATGGTAGTTCAAATATCATGGAACTCCTCCTCTATCCTTTAGGGACTGTTTGGCCATCCAAAAATCACAATCCACCCCTTCGATTTTTTGACGATGAGAGTGATGTGCATGTGATTGCAAAATCGAGTTTTTGAGCTCTCTTCCCAAACAAGTCAAGTTGGATTGTCATTTTTTTCGTGAGAAAATAACATTTATATATGTTACTCATTCCATCTTTTCTTCAATTTGCAGATATCTTTATTTTTCTATTTTATTTTTCTTCTTTTCATTTTAGTTAAAAGTTGTAAATTTATTTACAAGTTGGTATCAAACATTAAATCCTTCTAGATTTCATGTAAAAACTCTAATTTCAAAGGAAAATAATTATTAAAAAAATATTTTTATGCTTGATCGTAAGTGTTGAAAATGAATAGCTAACCAACTCTCAAATTTAAGACTAAAACTCAATGGTGAAAATTAACTTCTTCTTCTTTTTTTTTCAAAATTCTTAAAATCATTTTTATAACCCTGTGGAATCAGATCATGTTTTTGGATGCCACAAATTGATACAATTAGGATCCACTCCTAGGTATGTTTAATAACAAATTAGCAACATCAATTTGAATTGTATGTCATGGAACCCCACTCCAAGATTTGTTGGGTAATAAAGTTGATAAAGTAAGGTTTGGTGGGTAACAAACATTATAATGAAAGGTTTCCCTAGAGTTGTCAGACCTCCACAGTGAAAATTAGAAAATTCGTCAAAAAAATTTGATGTGCCAAGGCCTACAAATTTTGATGGTCTAAGGCCATTGAAAATTTTTATATTCCCAAATTTAACAACTTAAAGTCATCAAATGTCTCTCATCCTCCATTAATTTAATGGTTTTGGTCTGTTAAAAAAAAATCAACAATGAAAATTTTAACATCTTGGTTCATCAAATTTTATGAAATTCGATGGCCTTTGGCAGTCAAATATGAGTCTTTTTTTTTTCACGTGCTTCTAGACAGTTTTTATAATAAAAATGCAACATTAGGTCTATCGGGTAAGTCTCTCTTTGCCTATAAGAGGCCGTTTTCATGAAATCATGGAATATTAATAAATGATCTCCCAAGAAGAAAAAAAAAAAAAAAAAGTGCCATGTGGCATCATATTATGAAGTTTTGACCCACCCTTCGGTGCACTTGATACACACACTAAAGTCAATTGATTGATTATTCTTTTATTATCCTATTAAACATTTTTCATATAATTTAAAATCCAAAAGTTTTCCACTTTATATCTGTTTCAAAGGAAAGAATCATTCAAATCTAATGATTAAAAATCATTAATCACTAATTTTCAAAGTGTAGATACATCGACGAGTGCGACAAATAGATTGTGTTGTTATTGGACTCAAAAAGATTATGCCACTTATTTATATAGTTGAAAAATATCATAAAAAATAATCATATTAGCCATTATTACTATCAAACTATTTAAAATATATCTTTATTATCATCAAGGGCTATGTGCGGGTGTTGCACTTGCTCGAGGAAGGGTTCTATATGCCGTGGTTCCAACCCTGATTCATCTGGTCTTTCGAACGTAAGTCCGGACACCTCGTTATTAAAAAAAAAAAAAATTAATATCATTAACGTAAATAGCAAAAATGACCTAAATTTCTTTATTTATTTATTTTTTATGATTATTTTCTTTTATATTAAAAAAAATTAAAGGGGTAAAAATGACATTGTGCATCTTATTTAAATGGCCACTTTGTGCTCTCTCTCTCCTACTACAACTACTTCCCACTGATTAATTTAGAACAAAAAGTAAAAAATTGTTCTTATATAACTATGGGAGGATACGTGGGGTACGTCACACATTACTATTGTACCTATCTCTCCCATTCAAGGGGCCCATATTCCTAACCGTCTTATTTGTGGGTCTCATCTAAAGATTTTCTTGACCATAATTAAGCTCTATTAAATAATTTAATTTCCCAACTGATTATATATATTTTTTAATGATCAAATGTGAATGAAAAACGGTGTAAATTAGAAAAGGTCTATTATCAATACTTAGTATTATTTAATGAGTCATGATTTTCTATCGCCCCGATGTGGCATGGGATAGAACCATAGATTTTTTCTCTCGGGATACATAATTGTACATCCTCTTAAATATGTACAGTTGTGTATCCCGAGAAAAATTATTTATGATTCTGGCACATGCCACATCAAGGAGTGTATGGTGGCATGTGTCAGAGGGGAGGGGTGGGGGGCATCTGAAAATCATTATTCTTATTTAATTGAGTTAATTTTTCTTTTTTTTTTTTTCCTCCAGAATCTCTTTTACAAAGATCTCATTGATCTCAATATACTTATTCTTATTTAATTGAGTTGTTTTTTCTTTCTTTTTTTATCAAAATCTCTTTTACAAAGACCTCATTGATCTCAATATACTTATTCTTATTTAATTGAGTTGATTTTTCTTTCTTTTTTATCAGAATCTCTTTTACAAAGACCTCATTGATCTCAATATACAAATTGTCAAGTCTATGAACTATTAGATATCGACGAGATAATGTCATATTACATAACTTTTCTCATAACTCTTTGACACTTACTTTATTTTTTTTCAACATAACAAGTTTTATACTTACTAATTGGACATTATCGTAGTCCATTTCCAATTTAAAATCCAAGCAAACAAGTGTCATCATGAGAGCATCATTGATGCCAAATCAAAACCTTAAAATTCTTTCAGTTGTCGATCTTATTACAGTTGTCTGTTTCCTTATTAATATCATATACATTTAGGGTAGAATCGAATTTCCTGGACTGCAAAACTCTTCCTTCCTGTCTCATCATGTTGCCCTGGGACACATCCCATCGACGTTTCCGTGGTAGAAAGGTAAAGAGATATGAGAGTGAGGCTAGCTTTGGGGAGGGGGAAACAAGACCCTAGTTACAGTTTCATCCGTCTCCTAAATTTTTAGAATGGCATTTGAAGTTGTTTCAATAGTTTCTTCTTTAATATTTTGAGTTTGGTGGATAGTTTCGATCTTAAGGATGATTCATAATTTTTTAATTAATATTTATACTTTGTTTTCTAGAAACATATATTTGCCTTAATTTGAAAGAAAGAGTTTTAGACTTTTCATCTTCCCACTCTTCTAATTTTTTTCATTGGTCTTAGCCTACAAATATCTTCTCTTGCACATCATAAATGAGATAAAAAATTATTAAGGCAAGAAGATTACTTGACAAGATATAGCCATCCATATCTCAAGATCATGAAAATTGCGATGGCGACTCATCAAACTCCAAACCACACGATTGATCAAACCTAAAACACTGACAAGAATTGAGTGATCCCAAGTGGATGAGAGGCAGCTAAGGCAAAGTCATTGAACAAGATGATCGGGATTTATATAATGTTAGTCATTCTTATTGGCTATAAAATGAGTGAAATGAATTCCAAGTACGCCAATCAATATTAAGTCAAGTCAAAAATTTGAAAAATTATTAATTGATTTGAACGTCAGAATGAAATCATAATATACTATCAAAATTAGTTAAATGAGCCAAAGAACTAGATCTAAGAGTCATTATGAAACACACCACATGCCTAAAGATGGTGGAGGAAGATCTGTATCCCACATTTTTCGACGCTAAATATGCAAAAATACATTCCAAATTTTAAAAAATTGGCATGATACGTCTAAAGATGTCGTATGCTATGCAATGGCTAGAAAAGTGAACCAAAATGGGGGCATAAATAACCAACAATGCACTCGTCAAGCCCCTCGAAGTCCATAGCATTGGACATCGTCCATAGCCCTCATGGGATGAAGCACATGTATCGATCACTAGCTAGAGAGGACTCATTCATGAAGAAGTATGTATAAGTTACGAAAAAGATCGTAGAAGACAATCGAAGGATCACCATCAAACAAGCAACACAACTCAAGAAGTTTTTCCCCTAATACCTGAAAAAGTAACAAAACTTGAGAATAAATCAATTCAAAATAATAATAAAAATAACTAAATATAATCATCAACAGTTGAAACAGCAACAATAACAAGGAGAAATAAATAAATAAAATTAGAAACAAGTTTTTAATTTCTTTTTTCTCCCTATTAGGAAAAACAATGATCTTAAACATTAGTTTTTTATTGAGTTTCGGCCTGGTTACAAATATTATATTAATTAATACTTTTTTCGAGAAATAAAATTATATATAAATTAGAAAAATACATACTATTTAATTTGTTACATCAAACGGCACACACACATATGTAGAGAGAGAGAGAGAGAGAGAGAGAGGGAATAAGAGTCGTGTTGGGGGGATTTCACTTATCACTGCGTTTCACACTGCGATGATGAGGAGATGCGCACACAACCATAGAATCCCGAGGAAATTCATCTATAGCCACCACGGCACCACATCAATGCAGTGTGAAACGCAGTAAAAAAAAGTCCCTCTAGGATTTTCCATCTAATAATTATCATCCATCACAAATTAAAAAATAAAAACAAAACATAAACAATTACAAAATTAACTTAAAAAGAAAAAAACAAGAAGAAAAGAAATAGAACTTAATTATAATCCTAATTCAACTAAAAAAAAACCACCTTTCATGCATGAAAAACCACTCTAAACCCTAAAACTAGACTCTATATAAGCAATTCTAAGCAGAAAATTTTATAAACAAAGATACATAAAAAGCTTACCTAACTTGAAGTGATGAACCAATATTTAGTGCTACAGATGGAAAATTCCGAAGAGATCGCATGATCCGATAAATAAATTTAAAAAAAAACATTTATTATTATTTTTATAGACTTAAATCGGATCAATGCGATCCCTTTGGAATTCTTCACCTGCAACAAGAACACCAAAACAACTTCTGGTTTTGCAAAACCGCTTTTGCTGGTTGGATTTGAAGTCTGAAAAACCACTTTGGGTTCGTTTCTTTTTTATAGTGAACAAAAACTAACGGTTGGCCTTTTCCCGTTACTTTTACGCCGTTGCGTTTCACGCTTTTGGGGTGTTATTATAAGAGCGGAAGTTAGATGAATTAAATCATGAATGAAGTTTGATGAAAAGAACGCAAAAACCGACACGTCATCAAAGTACTAATTTGCCATTTTTATAATACACAAGACGAGGAATGTTTGATGTTCCTCTCCTCTTCATAGAATAGTTTGTTGCACTCCCAATTGGGCCCACAACTCCCAGTTGGGCTGAATTTACTAGGGGTGCAACTTGGTTCGGTTTAAATCGAAAATCAAACCAATTTAAAATAAGTTGTGATTCGATTCCAAATGATTCGGTTCTTATGCCAAATAGAGAATCAAATCCTTATGCAATAAATAAATATATATGTAAATATTTATTATTATGAATTATTTTAAGTGTTAGGATATAGATTAGTATTTTTTTGTGGACAAACTAATGACTTTTTATGGATTAATGATTATTATATTAAATTTTAAGTTTATTATATGTTTGTTTTTTCATTAAAAAATATTACTTATAATTTATAGATTATTGGCAATCCGTAGAACCGAAACGAACCAAATCAACTTTAGTGTCAGTTCTGATTCTTATATAGTGAAACCGACATTTGTCAGTTCCGTTCCAATTTGACCTCAAACCGAATCAAGTCGCACCCCTATTATTTACATCGTTTCACTCATTGTTGACGTGGAGGTGCCCACAAAATCATTGATGCTTTTCACTCTTATCTCAATGAAAAGCATATATGGTTCCATACACATCATGTCAACAATGTATGAAACGATGTAAGTTTCAATGTCATTTCAGCATTTTCCTTCTAAGTATATTTATTCAAGAAATAACACATGATTCCGACCTGTAAGCACAACACCCTATGATTGGGATTTTATGTGTATCCCATAATCATATCATGATGACACTTATCTCGAGGATAATTCTCAATCATTGGATTTTAAGTTTACACAATTAAGATCGTGTGTAAGTTTTTTACTCAAAGAACCCAAAATGCTTTATTGAGCCTTAGTATCCTGTAATGCTTTTCTTTTTCAATAACTCCTTTAGTTATTTCTCCATTCAGTGGAAAAGATAATGATAGTTTCTTAGTTCTACATTCGTTGCATTACTATTTTTATGAAAAACATTTGTTATATTTATTACACAAGTTGCATTCGACGGCCGACGAGCGTCATATTGACCACAACCGTTAGATCGGGCACGATCTATTTTACGTTTAAGTGGATAATTATCACATTTTCATAGTGTCATGCTTGATATTTTCAATAATTAGTTCAACCTTCGTCACAACTTAAAACCCAAAACAAAGCCCTCTCTTGTGATTTTCCTCTCCTCTCCTTTTTTCTCGGGCAAAAAATGCTAACCTAACAACTTCACACCTCTCAACCTCTCTAAATCTCTCAGATCTCCCTTTTGGGCTGAACTCACTCGATCTTCTCTCGACATCTCTCTCTCTCTCTCTCTCTCTCTCTGTGATCGAAAGCTTTTGGCCTTGATTGATTCTCTCACTCTCAAAGGGATTTCTAATCTTGGCCTATTTTCTTTAAGATTGGGTATGAGAAAATAATTTGGTTCGAGTTCAATCCTTAGAGGAAAAAACAATTATAAAATATAAAGATTATAAAATCACCAATCGAATTTTGCATTTATGTATCGATCTACCAACGATTCATTTATAAGATTATTGGAACCCAAAAATTCTTTACAAAAACTTATACATCAAGTTATTGTGTTTAAGACTACAACAAATTTGTGACTACCAATGTGTCAATGTAAATTCGCAAGCATCTAATGCCACACAAATGCATCATATTCGGACTCATAAAATGACAAAATCACCATTTAAACTTTCTTTTGTAATTAAATACCTTTTTCCTTGCAAATATTTGTAATAAGTCAAACAATAATGTATGATTTTCATTATAAAGGAAAAGAGAGAGGATTGAATATTAAAAGATTACAGGGATTAAGAAGGAAAAAAAGAAAAAGATTTACAAAATAATGATGTATTAGAATTTAAAAATAAAAAAATATTTAAATAAATTGACATAATAAATTGAGTCGTATCCTCATCCTTTGGGTGGGACTAATCCTGCAGTCACATGCATCGCCCCCTCGAAAAATCCTACATGCAACAGGTTGAGTCAAGGGTCAATCAGACCTTAGAGGATGGCCCCAAGAAATTCATAGCTTTGTGGGTTTCGAACACTTGACTTACTCTCCCCAAGAGCTTATCAAGGCTCGACATGCCACTAGGCCAAGTCCTTGGATTTAAAAAACTTCGTTCTAAATTACCTTACTTTATTTTCATGAAAACAAAACACTTACAAAAATGGTGATTCACTAATTGAATAGATTTTGTTATAAATTTTGGCATGACCCAATCAACCCACCTAGTCTAATTTTTGAAATGCTACTTTAAAGGGAAATTTACTTAAAGGACCCTTACGGAAGGATTTCTTTATAAATAGTCCTTAAGTTTTTGCATAGTAGTTTGATATGACATTTAGTAAATCTTTTATTTTCTTACTGGTCCCTCGTTCTTGGTGAACTCACTGCTTTTTTTATTTATGGTCGAGTTCATCACTTTTTATTATTATCGAACTTAACACTTTTTTATTTTGTGTCAAATTCACAATTTTTATTGTTGAACTCACTACTATTTACTGTTAAGTTAATCACTTATTAAATAAAAAGTGATGAACTCGACATTAGTAAAATCCACCCATCTTTAATTTTCTAGGTTTTCTTACTAAAATACATGAAAAGATCAAATAAAAACTTGAGATAATAATTTATTTAGATGATTTCAACCCCAAAAAAATCATTATTGATCGATTTTCATCTAAAAACTAAGGAAAAAAAAGTGGGCGAGCAGAAACACGGGCGTTTTTGTCAAGAGAAAGCAAAAAAGAAATTGGTCTTAATACACTTCCTATACTATACAATCAAGCACCTTCAATCCACATTAGAAGCATCAGGATAAAGAATAAAGGAATTTAAGCTTGATTAAGCGCAGACAGCTCTTCCTTTTTGAGAGAATTAAGCCAGGCATTAACAACCCGAGTTCAACGTGTGACTGTGGTGGGGTTATAACTCAAATTCATTTTGATAAATAAAATTAATAATGAAAAATAAAACTTCACAAGTTTATTTGACCTCTCATCCCTTCGACTAATTAGACATCGATGAAACAAAGGAATGCAGTAGTGTATACCGCTCCTAATAAGGCCTAAATCTAAAAAGTATTAGAGAGGTATGGTATACAGCACAGCAAACCCAGTAGTTAAAGAAGGCAGATGGAGACAGGGTCGATGTAATTGAGCTCAAGAAGTGACATCCAAAATACTTTTTTCAAGAAGAAATAAATGGTCTTCGATTTCGTTTAGTCGTGCTACAAGTGCCCCTCCCCACATCACGACACACTCTCAATGAAGCTCTCTTAAGGGTATAAACTCAAGTTCCCGTAGCTTACTTTCACTTTTGATCTCAATTTCAATTAACTAGTCTAGGGTTTTTTACACACATTTTCAAAATGTTTAAAAATCCCCTTAAAAATGACTTTTTCTTCTTCTTTCTTAAATCTTTTCCGATGGAATGGAGTCTTCGAAACTCAATTGAGATATCAAAATCCAATTTTTGGATGAAAACGATGAATTCGAACAATTAGGTCATTCAATCATGAGAAATGTACGAGATGAGGTTTAGGGATTATTTAGAAAGAAAAAGTTTACTAAATGTCTTGCCAAGCAACCACCAAAAACTTAGAGACTATTTAGAAAGAAACCCTTCTATGAGGGTCCTTTAAGTAATTTTTCCTACTTTAAAAGCAAATCCCAACATGAGATAAAAAATCTAAATATACGAAAAGAATTGATTAATTCTTGACAAAAACTTGATAATATATTAAATGATGAAAATCGTAATATTTTTAAATAAAGATTTCAATCATGATAATTTGATTCTCTTTTTATATATGCTCTTTATACGCTCCCTCCAAAAAAATATATAAAATTATAAAGATTTGTCCTTGTACATCCCAAAGCAAATAATCTACTGTTCTGCGAAGAAAGCGTATATAAGAAGAAAGTCAGATTATCAAGACTCAAATCATTAATATAAGACTTGAATGATGATAATTCCTAATTTGTTTATTTTTTAAGAGTATTAAAGGTCATTATTAGTTCCCAATTTTGATGTCTTCATTGTTACAATCCATGGTTAAGTTAGTCAGAGTTTCCAAATATGCATATAACGGCCGTTATAACCACAGTTGACTAAGACAACGAGTCTTGTACTCCTTTTAACTTTAAGCGAAACACTTCCCTTACTAAGATAGTAAGATCTTAAGCCTTACCATGGGTCATTTTGCTAAAATGGAGTATCATATCAGCAAATCCAACACCATAACCCTCTAAATTTCATGAAAAAAACTCAGATTCAGAAAAAAAAAATAGAAAAAAACTACCTTTAAACCAATATTTGAAAATGAACAGCTACCGAACTTTCCTATAACTCTCAAACTTAAAATTAAAATTTAATTGTGAAAAATAACTTTTTTTTTTCGAGTTCAGAGATTTTAATCTCTACAATCCCGAAGCATTGGATCATTTTATTTTTTTGATGCCACAAGGTGGTCCAAAGGACCCTTAGTAAGGGTGAAAATCTTACTAACTTTGTAAGGCTAGTGGACTCTATCTTTAACCAGTTACAAGAGCTTCTTTCAACCATTACTATTCCACCCCATCATTAAGCCATTATAACAGATTCTTTTAAATCTTATATAATACAATAAAAAAAAGTTTACATCATCATCAAGCCCTTATTTCCAGATTTGGGGATCAATTAAATGTTTATTTATTCAATTATCTTGAAAGTCAGCATTTTTAAATACAAATATTATGAGTCGTGATACTATGACTCACCCGATGGCATACTCAATCAAGTCTCTGATGTGGACAAGTTCTGGAACCGTAGATCTGTACGTCTCACGATACACGATTACACTTCCTCATAAAAAGGAGTATCTCGAGGGAATCGTGTATCTCAAAACGTACAGATCTACAATTCTCAAACTTGTCCACGTTAGAGAATCAATTGAATATGCCAACTTGGCAAATCATATTATCACAACTCAAATATTATATATATTAAAATATTTTATGATAATTAATTAAAAAATGAAATTAAAAAAAAAAAAATTATGAGGGTGCATTTACGAATTTAAGGGAGGTGCAACTGCAAGAAGTTGTCATGTAAAAGTTAATTAAAAAAAAAAAAAAAAGAAGAAGAAGAGATGATAAGTAAGGAAAAAGGTGCCCTTTGAAATTAAAAGAGATGAAGTGAGCATGTTAGTAATTATGAGGACAGATAGGCAGTATGGACTCTCTTTTTAAGGCTGGTAAGAGTTGCAATCGAACAGCTAAGGTTGATAGGAAGACTAACAGCAATCAACCCATCTAAGAAAATGACATTTTTCCTATTTTATATATTTCTTTTTTTTCTTCACTTAATTTACTATTTAATCTCTCTAAAGTCCAAACTAAAATTTTAATAAGATAAAGAAAAATGTACACGAATGAAAAGCATCTATGGTTAAGTGTGCATCTCCACACCAGATGCTAAAATAAAATAAAAGAATAATGATTTTCTCATGCTCCCATCACAAATCGTAGATCATTTGCCTCGAGATACACAAAATTATAGATACAAGCACACCTGCTTTTAGCTCGTAGTTTCACTCTCGCTTTTGAAAGAAAGATGTAAAATGACGGTCTTATTGTCACTCTTTAGAATTGGGCTAAGCAATTGCTACAGCGCGCTCGTATTAGTGTAGAACATTTCTACTCGGCTCCATCTCCTCATCGGTAGGGCTTGCTCTAACCTATAAAATATAGAGAGAAGGTTTCAGATTCATTCTAACGTATCCCTAGGCAAATGATCTATAGTTCTGTAATAGGGGTATATTGGGGTGTTAGATTATCATGACTCTAAATAAAAAGAGGACTTATTTGTGTTTGGCAATGAGTACAAAGTTACATGCCTAAGTTAATCCCAATTTGAGCAATCCAAGTATGGTTTCAAAATTCGATTTGACGTCTTGTCCATAGACAAGATTGAGTAGTCTCGAATGAGACAATCCATTTTACTTGGTTTATATTAATTGATTTACATATATTTAAATTAAAATAATTATAATTTTTTAATAAAATAAAATAGATTAGAAAAAAAATTAGTGATAAAATCATATTTTATTTATATAATAAATATTTAAATTCTAAAAAAAATTAATTATTTAAATCAAAATCTCAATTGACTCGGCCAAGTTTTACTAACTCGTCTGAGATTTTCAAAATATATCGTCCAAAATATCTCGTTTATCTTTCGAGATGATGCGAATGTTAAAACACTATGTATGTCCGTACCGTTGCTAAACGAGATTGAGACGGCTCAAGCGTCATTTGAATCTCGGATGAGATTTAAAACCATGAATCCAAGATTAACTTTTGGGCCACATGTGCTCGCACACCACGCCCACCAAGCGATTGGGTGCCTATCAACATCAATGTTCTTTCTTGCGTCCAAAGCTAACCCTAACGTCCTAACCCAACTCACCGTTGAGGCTCACGTAAATGGAACTTTGAAGAGATGAAACATATC
Source organism: Akebia trifoliata (assembly GCF_017979445.1). NCBI lineage: Eukaryota > Viridiplantae > Streptophyta > Magnoliopsida > Ranunculales > Lardizabalaceae > Akebia > Akebia trifoliata. The sequence goes on from NC_141384.1 coordinate 29,310,396, forward strand.
CAAGGTTAGAATAACAAGAACTCGATATGGATTATAGGGGCAACCCTATTTTTAGGTTTCCTAGTAAGATAATGGAAGCAATGATATGACCATGTTGAGCCAAACTTTAGTTTCTAAAATGTTAAGCAGATATAAATGAATTATTTTTATTAATACGTTAGACAGGAAATGGCATTACTAGGAAAATGCATTTTCCACGTATTTGATTTTAATTTTATTGAAACAACCATTTTCCAGAAGAAAATAATTTCCCTGTTTCAAGTTGAAGGTCATAAAAGAGGAGAGGAAGACCCAAACATGGATGGAGATATCGTCAACAATAAAAAATGTGACTCTGAGCAGAGTGGAATGGATAAACATGATTCATTTAATTGACCTCAAATCTTTAGAATAAAACTTTGTTGTTAGGGAATATTTTTTTTTGTATTTCCTTTTGTTGGTCTCCTCGACTGTCTTAATGAAATGAGTTTTACCTTATAAAGAAAAAAAAATCCAAAAAAATTTCAGGAGCATTTTCTTTAGAAATTGATTTCCCAGAGAAAGCATTTACTTAGCAATCATACTAGGTCATCTTTGTTGGTTCAAATGTCTTTTAATTGAAATACCAACTATAATAATTATCATCATCAAAGCCTTATCCTCATGATTTGTAATCAACTAAACGAGTACAAATCATGTTCCACTATTCAATAAGATTCAGAGCCACATCTTATTACATTAAAATTCCAAAATAATAAATTATTAAATCCATGAATCATGTAGAAAATAAACTTAAAAAATGGCATATAATAATAAATAAATAAAAGCTGAGAAGTCATGGTCCAGCTTGACCTTTGATTTGAGATTGAAATTTGGTGGTGCATGTGTTTCCTCTCCATTACGTGAAACAACACTGTACGGAAGAGTTCCACACACTCACTTCATCAGTCAAACCTTCTTTCTCTACATATTACAAAAAAAAAGGACATCAACATGTGAGGTGTTTGGAGTAAGGTTAAAACAACTATGACAAGATTTTAGGCAAATCAAAGCCCCACAAGCTGATCATGCGCGATCTCTCGAGATATGCTTACGCCAAAAGGTCCTCTCGATCCGGCACACGTGGGCTCTTTGTACTATGTAACACCCTCTTTTTCAAACGAAAATGGTGATGGTCTATGTAGGTCTTTTCATGTTATATCAATGACAAGGTTTTGATATCGTGAAACTGAAAAAAGAGAGGATTTTATCTCATAAAGTAACCAAGAGAAAGCGATAAGAATCTACAAGATGAACTAAGCTAGATTGAGCAAGAAAAGAGTCGTACCATATCTCGATTTGGTCGAAGAAGGCAGTAAGTTTCCATCCAAACAACATGAGCAAAAAAACAATGATCTAGTATGCGACCCCACAACTGCAATCATACCACCATTAAAAAAACAGGATAAGGACCAGCATATATGGAGAAATTATTGTAATTAATAGCTGTCAATATTAGTAATAAGATCCTGTTTTCTATTTTAAGGATGATTAATTCCCACTTCTCCCAAATACAAAAACATTGTCTTGGGAATGGTCTGTCATAAGAGCAGCTCCAATGGGGATACCCATCTCCATGTCCATTAATAAGTAATCATGGGCTTATTGATAGCCACTTTGGATATTGATGGGATATGCACTCCAACCGTGCTACCCAAAAATCACTATCCATAAATATTTTAATATTTTTTTAATTCAACCCAAATTTCAAACAGTCTGACATAGTTGAAATTTTTCCCTCAAAAAAATAGAGAAATCAAGTGTAACTAACCACGACCCAAAATGGGTTGTGGGATGGGTCTTGCATTGTAGACCGCTATTTTGGATTTCACGACCCAAAATGGCAGTTGAGAAGGGATGGGTAGTGCGATAGGTCGTGCATTGGAGTTGCTCTAAGAGTATTTTATCAGGTAATGGGTCTCAGACCCACCCTTTAATGGGCAACCAAGCCAAGAGATGTTAAGCTGAAAATCAACCCCAAGCAATGATTGAAACATTTGATCTAAATAAAGTGTTTCTCCTGGACAATTTAAAGTTTGTTCCAACCATACAAAGATTATTATAGATCTGGCAGTCGTCGTCATCTGGTCTAGTCAGCTTTTGATCAGCAAATCAACCCACATGAAAAGGAAATTGACAAAAGAAGAAAAAGGTTTAAAGTTGGTCATGGCCTTTTAATGATTCTAATCTAATGCAACAAAACACATGTAACCAAGTTAGTAAAAGATGAAATTTTAGTCATTATTGCTTAGTGAGCTGGCAACAGATTACTGAGGTTAAAACATAAAAATCAATTGAAAAAAGATTAAATGATTAACAATGATTTAGCCTTCCGTTTACTTTTAAGAAAGGAAAATATGGCATTTCTCCTAAATGGCTTACTTTCCAGTTTTCACCACAACATATAATCAATATCACTAGACGAACTCAAGATGCTAATAAGATTAAGGGAAAACCAGCATCATTTGCTGTAGACTAGACTTTGGGCTACTTGATATGTCAAAGCATTGAAAGATTTACCAATTATTCGAACTTTGAAGCCTAGAAAATGGATAACATCAAGTCAAAAGTAAGACATGACAAACACTATGTACAAGAGATGCACAATGATTTCTATAGCCAACAGTAAAGTATTTGTTATATAATCAACACATATGATCAATGACCAAATGAATAGTAAGACATTCATTTGGCTAGATTTATATGTCTGCTTCTGTCCTCAACACTCAACAGAAATCACAACAACATAGTAAGTCTCACATGGCTGCAACTGTTCACCAGAATGATGAGATCTTGATCAACTATGGTTCTCAGGACCAAAGACAACCATTTCAGGGTGTTATATTATGGACAAGATGATTGCATTACTAAAAATCATGACTCCTTGAGAATGAGGGGAAGAAAACAATATGGTTTGATACATAAATAGATAGGTGCACTTGTCTTGTGCAGTATAGACCATAGAAAAACATGCCAAGTAAAACAGTATGTATAGTTGAATTCTGCCAATCAACGGACATGTTCATAGATTGAGCATAACAAAGATGAGAATGTTGAGATGGCTGAGTGGAAAAACTAGAATGAACATATTTGTGAAAATGTGATAGCAGTCCCAATAGATGATGAACTAAGTGGAAATTGACTGAGATGTTTTGTTCATTTGTAACAAATACCAAAAACAGTTCTAGTAAGAAAGAACACGCAAGTTGAAGGTTCTAAAAGAGTGAGAGGAAGACAAAAAGGACAGGATTGAGATAGTGAGAGCATATAAAAACACATTTGAATAAACAGAAGACATGGCTTTAGAAAGAATTGAATGTAGGAACAGGTCATGTTCAGTAGGCCCAAATTTTTGGGACAAGGCTTTGATGATGGCAACAATTATAGAAGATTATATTGGTTAGCAAATTTAAGGCTAGTAGATAGATGTGATGTTTGAACTACATATAATCCAAGAGGTGTCCCACTGATGGAACACACTACAGCTCAATAATCACAGTGGCACAGAGGGTATCACATTGTCTCCTATCTAAAATGTGATTCCATTTATCAAAATGTCCAAAAACTAGGATACAACACAGAAATTGGTTAAATATTTTTCTTCAATCAGACATATCTTTTATAAAGCTATCCTAATCAGAAGTTACATTCCAAGCAATAGCAATTCCAATAATTGGACCCCACTTTAAAGGTTGTGAACATGGTTTCAGGGATCAATGATCATAAAGTTAAGAAAACATGACTCGGAATACACAAGGAATTGTCTTGACTCTTGATCATTGTAGGACTGAGAGAACTGGCCGATTCGTACCAATAATAAAGTAACGCTTTTTTGTCTTTTTTGCCAAGGATCTCTCTGGAACTCACTCCACTCTTTCTTTCATCTCCAAAACTACTAGTTTCTGTTGCAATATCCCAAGGTTTTGATCAAAGAAAAATCAATCATTAGTGCTCATTTTTCGAGGTATGTAAAATCCAATTATTTATTTTTCTTTGCTTTTAATCTCACAAATAGTTTGTATATTTCTCTCAAATGCGTTGTCAGTGTTAAATCTATAAAATACATGCATTTTCAAGTAGAATGGATATGAATATCTAGCACTATGGTTTTTCCCTACTTTTTTTGTTATTTTGTCAAATTATTCAGAATTTTCAAATATTAAATAAAAACACATTAATTTAATATTAGTAGTATGATACGAAATGTGTTGTAGATCCATGCACACCTTTTTATTTATTTTGCTAAGCAAGCAAGGGATTGGTGATTAATGGAGGTGAAGATGGGTTCAATTGGATTTGAACCTAGGTCATGGGATCAACTTTCCTTAAAAGCCTTTACCACTTAGCTAAGTGTCACCTTCAATGTTGGACCACTTATGCGCAGCCTTTCTTTCGTTCTTTTTTTTTTTTTGTGTGTGGTTATTTTGTCAATTTATTATTTTTTAAATACTATATAAACAAAGATCTATCTAATATTTTGACTTGGATCGGAAATACGTTATGAATCCACGCATGAACATTCTATTGGTGAAATTCCATTGTATTTTGACCCATTTATTATGGCTTTTCTTGTTTTCTTCTTCTTCTTTTCCGTCATTTTATATGTTTTGACTTTATACAAGTAGTTGTTCGTTTCTGTTATTCAAATATTGAACCTTTTTATTTTAAAAAAATGCCTAAGGAAGTGTACCTATTATGACTTGGATCTGAAATATGTTATAGATCCACACATATGATTGCTCGATTGGTGAATTCTGGTGTATTCTGGAGCTTTATGGAAGCATTTTATTGTTCTTTTTGTCATTACATATGTTCTATGTTTGAAGGTGCCAGCTTGCTAACTTGGTTAAAGTCCATGAGCAGTGACACCACACAGATGTGTGTGTGTGTGTGTGTGTGTGTGCAAACATTTTAGCTAAAAAGAAAAGATGCCCAAAGAAGAGGACATCGACAAGCCACATGGAACACCAATTGGTTATAGCAAAAGACAAGTTAGGTGTAACTGTAACTAATATGATAGGGATTGTATGATTTAAGAAGCATTTAGCAGTTAACAAATATACACTAGCTAGGTTGAATTAACTAGATGGGTGGTAGTATTAGCCCTTGTGATGACATCCACCTTTCCAATTCATTTAGCAAGTCCAGTGAGTCATTTGTCAGGGAAGAGACAAAACAACTCAGAATGGCCTATACAACTCGGACATTAAGACTTTATGTGAAAAGGAGCAACTGTGGCATTCTAGGTGTGGCGCCTAGTAGTTCTAGGAGGGGGAGGGAGGATTTGATGTGAAGATGTTGGCACTTGATCGAGCACAACCAAAGTAGGGATGTTTCTAGGTTCAGTGATGAAGGAAGGCAGAAGCTAGGGTAAGGGAGGAGAATGGGGTATACGAGGATGACACCAATAAATGGACAGACCCTTCCACGTACTGGTCCAAGAAGGCTACCCAGAGACAATTGAAAGAGTCATGGTGTGAGAAGAAGATTTTGATTCTTGAGTAAGGTTTGGAAGGCAATCAGAATATTATTCATATTCACTTGACCCCCTTCAACTCAACAAATAGACATCATTGCATAGTCAAAAACTATAATCAAAGGCCCTACTCCATATCATGAGCGACATGTTAAATATGGAGGTGAAAAAATTGATTGACTACATTACATCCTTGGAAAATAAATGGTCGTCATTTGAAGGCATTGTGATATGAGATGGATGGACATCATGAAACATGAACTTCACAAATCGATAAATGCACCAAGATAGAAAAGAATAAATAATAGTTGCTCCATCAGACTGAAAGAGTTATTGATGAGATGTGCAAGGAAAATGGTATATGGATTGCAATGATTAATGAAACATCATTTAAGGCCATAGGGATTTCAACCAAATATTTAAAAACTTGTAGTTACTGTGCAAAACCTATAATGCTAGTCCATTACTCTGCAATTGTATATATCATCATATGATATTAAGGATCCTTTAGTTTCCAAAAAAAATATAATAATAATATGGCCACTTTGAAGTGAATTGGATTGAATGGGAACAATTTTGTAATATTCCTCCCAACTTTATTCAAAATCTACTTTACACCCTGTGTATCTTTCAACTTTTACAGGTAACCTTCGTGGATCTATACCTGAAAAGGTCCAATCCTTTATGTACCTCCTTCTTTGACCTTTTAAAACCAGTTTTGGTATTTCCCACCCCCTTTTTGATCCTCTAGTATCATCCCTAAAACCCCAACAAGATCTTTTTTTAAAAAAAAAACTATCCTAGTTGCACCCAAAGATGTGTCAGCTTCTCCACCCTCCTATCTGCTACCACCAGAACTAGTAAACACTTCATGCTTGAATATCGGATTCATTCCTCCTCAAGGAAAGTCTAATGGCTACTTTTATGGCCATCGTCAGGCATGCTCTATCTTTCCTATAAAATGAATCACTGGACTTTTCAGATGAATTGAAAAGGTGGATGCCCTTATTTGAAGCCAACATTACCATCAATTGACATATTCAATCTACCTAGAATCGCCTTTTTCTTTTTCAATAGCCTCATTTCAACTCCACTTAGGAAGGTAATTGCATCCTTGTAATGTTTCCAATTTTCCCAAATCATCTAGTACAAGCTTTCACCTCTCTTTGTTTAGTAGCTAAATATTGCTTAAATCGTGCAATCCTCTCATACACTCCATAATCACAATAGTTTTACCTAAGTTCCAATCAATGTCATCTTCCTTAGGCATCCTTTATTTTATTAAAAAAAATATTCAATAGTCAAATATTTAAATAACAAAGGAACAAACACACTATTTGCACAAAATGCTGGAAATATCATGCATAGATCTACGAGGTATTTTAGATTCACATCATAATATATAACAAATTTATCTTTTGTTTCAATATTCGAAAAAATGGGTAACAAAAACAATAAAAGTCCCACAAATGGTCAAAATACATCAAAATTTCAACAATAGAACAAGCATTCATGGATCTACTACATGTTTCACATCCAAGTCATAATATATTAATATTTGAATTCAGAATAAATTGACAAAACAACAATAAAAATAGGAGAAAAAACGTAATGCAAGGCATTAGCATGCATTACACCATAAGAAAAGTAATGATAAATCTCACGCTGCAAACGTATATGAAAACATCTAACAAGAAATTAATAGGTCTCGTTTATTGAATACTCTCATATATCCTTTGAACAACTACAAGAGATTGTGGACCTGGAATAAGAATAGAAAATTCTTAGTTTTACCATTCCTTGATAAATTCTCACTTCCCTTCTTTCCTTGCTTCAGTCATTCGGGACACAAAAATCCCTTCCCTATATATATATACTTTATGGATTGCAGACATAACACTAAACCATCTTAGTTCTCAAATTGGACGTTAGAAACTTTTTGTTCCATGTATAAACCTAAGGGAGAATCAATGAATCATTTGTTCCTACACGGTCGCATAGCCAAAGCCATTGAGATTTTTTTATTCATTTTTTTACAACAGTATGGGATGCACTGATTATGAGGGAGTCTGTTACGACATTGTTTAGCAGTTGGTATACAAGGTTGCATATTGTGGAGTTCATTTCAATTGTAATTTTGTGGGTGATTTGGAATGAAATGAATAATAGGAATTTTTTTAAGGGAAAAGGGTAGATCTTCAAGACATTGTCCTATCAATCATGGCCATATGTTTAAGTGAGCATCAATGCACAAAAACTTTAAATGGGTATTTTCTGAGAACATTGTTTTCCAATTGGAATCTCTTGTTCATGTGTAAACTTAGTGCGTGCTTGATAGCGCTTCAAAAAGCAGCTTTTACAATTAAAACTTGATTTCGTGCCGCGATTTGCATTTGATAGCACTTCAAAAAGCAGCTTTTTTTTTTGCGGCTTTTGACCGCAGTTTTGACGAGTAGGTTATATGAGCTTCTCTCACAATTGCATTTAAAAACTATTCATGTGAAATGACCGTAATACCCTTCATCAAATAATTTATTTACAACGTAAGTCCCACGACCTAAAACCCAAATGATCTCTCTCCCTCTCTCAGCTCTTGTTTTCGTTCAACCTAAACCCCACAGCAACGGTGATCTACGATCAATGCCATTGACGAAGAAAGCATCTCTGATCGATATACACATCCTTCACTAACCAGAAACGTAAAAAAAGGGAAAAAATATTTTTTTCCGCGAACCTATTATCCCTAAGCGTCCCTGAACCAGCTTTCAAGTCATGGCTTCGCGACAATGGCTACCTCGAGATACTTGACGAATGAACCACCAATCTTGACCGCCACTCCTCTTCCAACCACCACAATCGCTCCACCTCTAACCCACCACCACCAACAACAACAATAGTTTCTTCTTCAACTTCTCTTACTTGTCCACAATCATCTCTCTCTTCACTCTTAACCCCTTCTCCAAGCTCACAACCGAAGCTTTCTCAGTTGAGACTCCATCATGGACCATTGGATTTATTGGTCTTTGTGATTCTTGCTCGTTTCCTTCATCTCCTTCAAAAACTAAACATAGGGTTCATGAGAACGTCAAACATTACTATGGCAACTACGCCACCTTATTTATTCTGTTCTTCGCTTGTTCCTTGTAATTTTTAATGAATTTTGTTCTCAAATTTTTTACCCTTTTTAGTAATTTGTGAGTAATTGTTTGAATTTGTAGGATTTGGTAATAAACAGGTATCAAATGCCGGTTGCCCTTTTGGGGTTGATATCTTATTTGGCTCTTTGGGATTTGTTGAGATTGGGTGGTGAACGGTGGGGGTTGGAGCAGTACTTGTCGGTTTGGCACGGATTGGTTCGTCTTGCTCAATGTGGTGAGCCATTGTTCTTGCCCTTTCTTTCTATTATGTGGGTATATAGGAAATGAATTAAATATATTTTGTGTAATTTTGCAAATATTGTATATGATATCGATTTTTGATTGTAGAATTTATATGCATCTGCTAGGAATAGATTGGAGGACAATTATCATGATCGATATGTTTCAGAAAAAATAAAATTGAAGAACACTACATATTATCTTGTTCATTTCAAGTCGTCCCCCCCCCCCCCCCCCCCCCGCAAAAAAAAAAAAAAAATGCTTGGACAGATATAGGGTTAATAATAAGTTATAAGCCATTACTATTAAAAAAAAATTGAGTCCTATTTTTTGTTCCTTGTATCCTCTGTTGTCCTCAATGATTCACAGTAAACGTCAAAAGACCATTACTTTGTATTATATATAGGCAATAGTGGTCAAGGACCTTAATGTACCAAGTGATCAAATTGGCTGATAATTTTTTAATATAAATTTATTATATTTATATATATAGTGTACTTATATATTTATTAGGGTATTTTGGTCATTTTACCAGAATTCAGCAGCTGTATCAAACAATAATTACCAAATTCTGGTAAACAGCACAACACTTTTACAAGACTCTATCAAATAAGCTTTTCAGTGTTCCAACTTTTTACAGCTGTTTCTGACAACTACTTCTTACAACAAAATTTGACAGCATTATCAAACGGGGCTTTAGATTTTCAATTTTTTTTTCATTGTATGTTTTTAGCTTCTTCATTCCTTCCAAGTAGATCCTCTCAACCTCCTTTTTCATGTATTTCTTTTCTCATTAATAAATTATTATGCCTAGCATAAAAAAGGGAAATTGCTTAAAATTTACAAACAAATTGTTGATTTTTCTATGATTTAAATGCTTCAAAATCACCTAAAAATGCTCTTAATACAAGGAAGGAGAATTTAAAGGTGAACAAATGAGAGGAGCAAATTTGGAAGGGATTTATGGCAAAAAGACAACATGCATTACTTTTTATTCACTGATATAGACAAGGCCAACTCGACTAATCCACAATGATTGGATGATCCTATTACTAACCAGGGTGATCTATTGTGGATCTCAAATCACATATGTTTTTTCGACTCAGTGAACGTTATGTTCGACTCGAGATCGGCCAATCCCTGAAACCATGTTAAGGACTATTAGCAAATCTAACCAAAGTTTTCTTCTTTCTATATGTATCCAATTTATCCGTATTGTAATCATAATTCCTCAATTCATATGCTCATACTCTTCTAAAGTAATCATCGATGAAAGTAACAAAATAACGAGCACCTCCAATGAAGCTTACTTTCATAGGGCCACAAACATCATAATAAACCAATTCTAGAACATTTATTTTTCTTCGTGAGTTCTTAAGAAATAGAAACTTATGATATTTTCTAATTAAAAATCAACACGCGAAGTTAAAGACACACCTTTCATGTCAAATAGGATCTGCTTCTTCACAAGAGTTTGTAGGCTCTTCTCGCTCAAGCCACAAATCGGTAAACGGATCTTTCTCCGTTGTGTTCACCTCTCCTTCATACAATTGTGTTTGTAACTTGTAGAGAATGCAACACTTCTTTCCTCTTGCTACCACAAGAGATCCTTTGGTAACCTCCCAACATCCATTACCAAAGTGATTGATGAATCCTTCCTCATCCAACTTTCCAGCAGAAATTAAGTTGAGACGAAGATCTGGAGCATGTCTCACATTTTTTAGAACCAATTTGCAACCAATATTGGTCTCAATGGTTGAGGTGTCTTCATTACCCATTCTTACAAGGCCGTGATCGCCTAGATTGTAAGATGTAAAGAAATCCTTTTGTGGACTGGCATGGTAAGAAGCATCAGTATCGACAACCCAATTTGTATCTTGAGAAGTGAAACTGAAGCAATATTGATCGCAGACAGAGATAACAATAAAATCACCATCTGAAATAGTAGCAGTGGTATCTTTATAATAATGTTTTCTTCATCTTTTTCCTTCTTTTTTTTTCTCTTGACTGCAATCCCTTTTCATGTGTCCCGACTTGCGACAATTATAACAAATAATTCTTTTCCTTGACTTGGATCTTCCTCTTGACTTCTCAAGATTGAAGGCTTTCTACTTTTGCTCCGACCCCAATTTTCTGTGATAAGAGCCTCAGATTCTGAAGGACCCAAGGAATTTCTTCTAGTTTCCTCGTTCAACAAGCTACTTGTCACTTGACTCATTGTGACAATCCCATCTGAAGCAAAATTAGTGGGAGACACCACTAGAGTCTCCAAACTTTCAGACAAGGAACAGAGGAGTCGTAGGGCCTCCAACTCATCATCGAGCACCAACTTCATGGATGAGAGTTGGTTCACGATACATTGCACTTCAGTCAAATGTTCTTCAATGGAACTTCCTTCTTTGTATTTCAAATTCACAAGCTTTCTAATCAAGAAAGCTTTGTTGCCAACTATTTTTCTTCCATACAACCCTTCCAATTTCTTCCAAAGAGTGTGTGCCGAAGTTTCTGTGGACACTTGACGAAAAACGCTACCATTGACCCATTGTGGGATGAACCCAAAAACTTTTCGATCGAGTTTCTTCCAATCTTCGTTGGTCATCTCTTTAGGTTTGGTTTCATCACCTTCTAGGGGTGCATACAAGTCTTTGCAATATAGGAGATCTTCCATTTTTACCTTCCAAATAATCCAGTTAGGTCATTTAAAGTTTAAACTAATCATACTTGTCTCCATGATTTACACAAGAACTGAACTCAAGATTGAGATAAGAACCAATAGCTCTGATAACAATTGTTGGGAAAATATTTAACAAACTTTTCCCTGTATGTCTAATCAAGGAGATGATGCAACATTAAATTAGTTCACATTGGGATAAAAGAAGGGAAATTGAAGCATGTCTGCTTCCAGGATGGAGATATAGTAGAATTTTGACCTAAAACCCCTCTTTTTCAATTGTTCTTTGCCTTCATTTCCCCACTAAAATCATGAACTAGAGAGAAAACTTAAACTGTAAAAGGAATTTCTAGGGTTTCAAAAAGTACCTTAATGAAGGATTTGAAGCTCTGAATCAAAGCTTTAATGGCGGATTCGTCTATCACAAACTGGCCGTCTCACGTAATGTATTTTCTCTCACTGTAGAAAACCACGTTACTCGTTCTCACAGTCTCACTTCGTATTTCGTACTTCGTAGAGCTGCCAATGGGCTGGTTTTGAACCGGATTGAGCTGGACCTATCGGGTTTGAACCGTTAATAATCCTAGCCCATGATTGGCCTCTCTAATGACCAGACTGGGCCAAATAAAAATCGCTTGTGATAAGCCCGGCCCTTCATAGCGCTTCAAATTTTTGAAGAAGGCAGGCCGCTTCAAAATTTTGAAGAAACCCTCCTAATTACAAGACACATGGCTTTTTGAATTTAGTTTAATTATCATAAATAAAATTAATTTACTGGTCAGGTACCCATCAGATGACCGAATGAGAGCTTATCCTAATCTGGTCATTAAGATAGTTACCCAAGACCGAACCCAAAAATGTTCAGATCTATAATAGTAGACCCAAAATGGATTAATCGATTTCGGGTACATCAGGTAATTGGGTACCCATTGACACCCTTATCACACGCATTAGTTGACTATGTTTATACCGAACAACCTGTCCAAGAATCCAACTGTGTTTGGGGTGGAAATCGGGCATTGGTGACTCATTTCAAAGAGCCAAAGTTGCAACTCCCGATCGCTTCCACTACTCCCACTACTCCTAGGTTTGGTTGTTTTCATTCCTACCAAAAAGGGGTGGCTTTGCAACTATGGCTATTTGGCATCACCACACTCACCATGTCATCTCATCGCGTATCCTTCGTCGGGAACCAATTGTGCCCATGCCTTCCATGGTATCGAGCTTACCATGGGTAGAAGAAATAATGTACATGTCGGTAGGTAAGATTAGTTGCAATAAATTAGTTTGGAATTATGAAAAAATTATGGACCGTAAGTACTGTTTTTAATTTCATCAAATTGTTTCTTCCCACATTGAAATCACTAAACCTCTTCGACGACAAGTATACGTGCGTTTGAATTGGATTTAAAAGGGGTGCAACTTGGTTCAGTTTGGTTTAGTTTGAAGTTAAATTGGAACTAAATCGACATAAGTTGGTTCCACTAAATAAGAACTATAACCGAACCAAATTCCATTGGAATCAAACCAACCCAAGCCAAAATAAAGTTGGTTTGGTTCAGTCCGGTTTAGTTCTATGGGTTGCCAATATTCTACAAATTGTAAGTAACATTTTTTAATGAAAAAATAAATATATAATAAAGATAAAATTTCATACAATGAAATTCATACATGAAATTTTTTGTTTTTAAATATTTATTTGAAAATTATAATAATCATTGATTAACAATTGGACTCAAAAGATTCCATGTAAGGTAGCCAATAGAATCTTTATCTTGGACAACAACATTGCTCATGGTATAGTGTCAATAACTCCCAATCTACATGTAAATCTAGTAATGAGTAATCTAATTAGATCCTAATCCACTGTAACTTTGCTTCTACTATTTTTGTATTTTTATTTCATAATTTCGGATGCTTCCCTTATGCGGTTTACTCCTTATTTGAGAGTTGACAATTGCATATTTTTCAAGAGTCGAACTAGAGTGACCTCAAGATTGTACTTCATATCGCACATCCTGACATTAAAGTGTGTAAGAATCATAGATGCCTTTTGACTCATATCTCAATGAAAAGCATCTATCATTCCTACACACCTTCACGTCAAGATGTGTGATATGAGGTACAATCTCGAGGTCACTTTACCATTATTCATTTTTCAATAAGGGAAACTAGGAAAGGATTCCACAATACTTAATCCATTTTTCTATTTGTTGGGATCTTTGAAAGGAGACGATTAATCGAGTTTTGAAGGAAATTAGAATCATTTTTTTAATTATTTAAAGAGTTCGCACATTGATGTGAAAAGTGACTAGGAACCGCAGATTCTTTTTTATTCACATCTCAATGAAAAGCATCTATCGTTCCTACACACTTTCACGTCAGGATGTGCAATATAAGGTACAATCTCGAGATCACTTTAGCATTATTCATTTTTCATATAAGGGAAACTAGGAAAAGATTCGACAATACTTAATCCATTTTTTAATTTGTTGGGATCTTTAAAAGGGGATGATTAATCGAGTTTTGAAAGAAATTAGAATCATTTTTCAAAAAAAATTATTTAAAGAGTTGAAGAATATCTTGTTTGAAAACTTTTTAGAGTAATGATTTTTAGACGCCCCCCTCTAACATTCACTCCCATACACCCCCTAACATGACATGTGCTAGAATCATAAATCTTTTCCCTCAAGATACACAACTACACATGTTTATGGGGATGTACAGTTGTGTATCTCAAGGAAAAAAGATCTATGATTCTAACCCATGCCACATCAAGGGGCGTATGTCAGAGGGGGCGTAAGAAAATCACAACTCAACTTTTTATACAGATAAGGAATTTGTTATGTAATTGGATGGGCTCAGATGTGGGCTAACTTTATCTTAAAAAAGCAAAGTGGATTCATGTGATAAGCCTATAAACCAATAATTATGTTGGGAACTACCAACATTATGAACAATGTATGTCTATCTTTATTCATACATTCTATATCATTTAAAGGTTTAAAAATGAAATAAAGTTCCATTATTGATTCAACCAAGTAGACATTTTCCATAATCCAGCATGTCTAGGCCCATAAATGTATTTTAGGCACAAATGTGTCTCCTATCTACTCCTATGAGAATCTAAAACACAATCTTGTATATTAATGTGTCTACGTGCACATTATGGTATCTAGCTATGACTATTGGAGAAAAGGAGACCACTCACGTGCTATCATGGAGATCTAATAGTGGTCCCATTAGAAGAATTAAATATTTGCTAGTTGCACACCAAGTCTACGTAAGCAAAGACCAAGGAAATTGTAACCTAGTGAAACATCAAGGGCGGAACCAGGATTTTACCCATTTGGGGGCAATTAAGAATGAAAAAAATTTTGTGAGGGCAATAACGACGGATTTCTTTATTTATCATAATAGCCCATAAATTCTTGATAGATTTTGAAAATTCTTGTGAGGGCAAGTACCCCATTGTAAATCTGTCCCTGTTGATCATCATTTCAAATAATATAAATTCGAAAACACACTTCTAAGGAAATTCATTTTTAGGGCATGTTGATTCTTTGGAAAAACGCTTGTGAAAACATGAATTTTGTGGGTAAATGAATTTCGTTGTTTCATTGCACCCAGGAAAATATCAAGAGGTAATTTGACTTTTAGTTTAAGAGGTTATATTGGCATACCAAATTTTATTGATAACACACCATCCTTTTGAAATTAAAGGGTGGTTTGCATTAAATTGACATGTTATAAGTCGGTGTGCTAATAAAAGCTCTCTTTAATTTAGGGCTGAGGATATAAAATCATTTTTGTCATGGGTGGAGTGGAAACATTTTCCCTCTCAAAGTTGGGAAAATGGACAATCATACATCAGAAAATCATATTTTTTTAGGAAAATATTTTTCTACCCATTTCCCATAAACGATTATACAGTCCCATAGACGAGAATCATACATACTCATAGAGAGGTGGTGGGGGTAGATAGGCATAGAGCTTTAGTAAAAGAGTCCGCCTATCCTTACTAAGTTAATAAGGGTATCACCCTTACCAAGAGTCTTTGGGCCCATCTTGTGATATCCAAAAACATGATCCAATGCTTTATGATCATTGAGTTTTAATTTTAAATTTTGGAGTCACATAGAAGTTTAGTAGCCGTCCATTTTCAAACTTAAAAGAAATTATTTATTGAAAAAAAAATTGAATCTTAGTTTTTTGATGAAATCTAGTGGGTTGTGGTGTTGGTTTGCTAATATGGTAATCCTTATTAATAAAATCACCATTAATAAGGCTTAAAATTTTTACTAAGTTAGTAAAGATTTTAAGATTTGTTAAGTAAAATATCAAAGCCCATCAAAAGATGGATGAGGTAATTGGTGTATTATAATTAAATAATAATGTGCCAATAAAGTATAGAGAGCTTCTATTAACACGCCAATCCTTTTGAAATTAATTGGTGTTTACATGTAGGTTGGTGTGCTATAAGTGAAAAATAGTGTGTTAATATAAGTCCTTAAGAAAATTCATTTTAATTTAATAAAATATATAATTAAGAATGAAAGTTTCTATTGCCACGTCAACTTTTACTAGTGCCACACCAATCCCTATGTGATGTGGCGTTGGTAAAAGTTGATGTGGCAATAGTAACCCTCTTAATAATAAAAGAAAAATAAATTCAAAAAATAATTGCGGCGTGTCACGTGTGAGGATGAAGTGTGAAGAAAGGTCTTCATGTCTGAACCCTGAACACTCAGATGCCCAAGTGGAAACTCATTAAAAATATAAAAATAAAATCATTTTTTAATAATTTAATTGCAAGCATGTCGGTGGAAAATAGAATAATATTAAATTAATAATAAAACCAATCATATATGACTATGAAGAAAGAAGAACTATTCTGAGATCTGATCTGATCAAACTGACCTAATTCTCTCTCCCTCTCTCTCTCTCTCGATTTCTGAAAATTCTCCTTCGCAGACCCTCAGAATCGATGATTTCGATCTGATCAAGATTTTGTTGTCGTACTTGATTTGATCGAGTTGAAGACTTGGTTTGGAGAGCTTCGATCTGGTTGTAAGATCTGAAGTGTCACAGGTTTTGATTAGTTTAAGGTTTCAAAACGTCGATTACTTTGTAATTTAAGCTTTAATGGAGATTTTGGGGATGTTTGAAGTAAAAAAGGTGGTACCTTTGGAAAGTTTGCAGAGCTGATCTTTCTACTTATTAGTGTTTTGTTCTTCTGGAGCTAAAACGGTTCTACTGAGTTGACTCAAAAGGTGGATCGCTTTTGGTATTTCTATCTTTTATCCCAAATCTTGATTCCTCTTTACTTATTACTATAGTTGACTTCAAGATTTAGGTTAAAGAAGCACGAATTGGAGAATAGATGTAATTTCTAGTTCAATCGGTAATTAATACTTGTAAGTAGGTTTCATTTATGATCAACTCTGAAAAAAAAAAAATTGAATTTCATTGCAGATGTGTGAGAAAGGGCGACAAAATTGCTTTTATGTGAATTAGGGATCCTAGGTGAATCATCTCTAGTGTTTATATTCAGTATTGCTTGATTAGTGTGGTGAGTGTGGAATCTTCGATCGGGTGCCATGAGCTTGAACAACAAATTGGATTTGTTTCTGTGAAGTGGAATCACTGGAGTTAGTTTTCAAATTCTGATATAAGAATGGGGTGTCAATGCTCCAAACTCACGCCATGTTGTTGGGATTCACAGTTTAAGGGATCAGTTCTTGAGGCGCCCGACATTGGTGAGTGAAGTTATCTGGTGTTCGGTTGATAATTTCGTTCAGTTTTGGTAAAAGGGCAGATAAATGTATATGTTGTGACTTGCCATGTTTGTTTGTTTTTTTTTTTTTTCAGAGAATGTGGAGAAGAGTGAGGTTGATAACTTGCCCCTGTTCTGTGAGTACACTTTTGAGCAACTTAGGATTGCAACATCTGGTTTTGCGGTAGAGAACATTGTGTCTGAACATGGGGAAAAAGCCCCAAATGTTGTTTATAAAGGGAAATTGGATAACCATAGAAGGATTGCTGTAAAGCGCTTCAATAGAATGGCTTGGCCCGATACACGACAATTCTTGGTATTTTATTGATCCTCTTTGATTTTGTGATCCTGTACTATATGGTCATAGAGATACATTTTTTTCCTAGTTTAGTGTTATATGATATCTGCTTGGCTGTGGAAATATTCAGAAATACTTCATTTTTTCATTCCATAAAGTACCTTGACTCTAAGTTCCTTGGTAACTTTAGGAGGAAGCGAGATCTGTTGGTCAGCTCCGCAACCATAGATTGGCAAATTTATTTGGTTGTTGTTGTGAAGGTGATGAGAGGCTGCTTGTGGCAGAATATATGCCCAACGATACGCTTGCAAAACACCTATTTCACTGTAAGTCTTCGTGTGCCGCTTTACAATGTTTTCCAAGCATTCTGTTGATGTTCAGAGTTCTTGTTTTGTATAATTTGAAGAAAATGCATTATCTGTGTTACTTAGAACCGCTTATAATGCATATGAGAGCCTTCAAGTTGAAGCAGATTTGATGTTGATTTGTTGGTCTGTTGGACATCTCTGAACTCAATCCTATGTGCAGCGGTCTGAATACGATATAGCTAACTTCTGTTGATTCTCTTAGGGTACTGAATTGGAATGTATATACACACACACACCCACACCATTTTTGACACACAAACATGCATCATCCTGACCACACTACCGCACATTTGCAAAAACAGTGGTCAGGGTGGTATTCCTTTTGTGTGTGTGGGTGTGTGTGTGCGCGTGCGTGTGAATACATATATCACCACTTCCATGGATTACGATTACGACATCATTACCTGGCAATTTTCTGGGATGCTGTTGTGCCAATCTCTCTCTTTTTGTCTGATCTTTTCTTTATTTAAATTACCGCACTGATCTCAGCCATACCCATTCTGAATCAAGTTGAATTCCTGAAACTCGCTGACCACCTTTCCATTCTTTTTCTTATTCTATATTTAGCATAAAGAACTTGAAAAATAAAACAATTAACATGTATGCACCTTTTTGATGTCCATTTTCCATGAATTTCTCCTTGATTCTAAGTTAGACCTGCCAACCTGGACTATCTCTTACTCGAATATTATGGAAGTCCCAGGTTATTCAGTCTTCACTACTTGCTTTCCTCTCTTCTTTCCCTGATTGAATCTGTTGTGTATAGAATAGAATTTTATTGTGTTATTTATAGAATGAGATTCTGATCACCTTCCTAACATAGGGGAAGCACAACCAATGAAATGGGCAATGCGATTGAGGGTGGTTCTACATCTGGCACAAGCTCTAGAGTATTGTACTAGCAAAGGACGTGGCCTTTACCATGATCTTAATGCATACAGAATTTTATTTGATGATGTAAGTATTAAATATAAAAAAAGAAAAAAAACAAGCAAACAACCTATCATTGATTAACTTGGCATCTCTTTTCTACGGTCAAAGTTTATTTATCTATTCCTCTCATCATGTATTGCGTTTTGCAGGTGGGCAACCCCAGACTTTCATGTTTTGGTCTGATGAAGAATAGTAGGGATGGAAAAAGTTATAGCACAAATCTAGCATTTACTCCCCCAGAGTATCTCAGAACTGGTATATACCCATTTTTAATTCAGTAATCTGTTCATGAACAAACATATTTAGATTATTGTTGATCCATTTGGACTTGGGGTGGTTTACATGTGAATCTTCATGGACTTCACTCTCATAAGTTTTCAGGATGAATTCTGTGAGCTCATCAAGTTGTTAGTCATTTTTTATGCTTGCCACAGTTTTTCTGTCAACTGGTTTGAGGTTATGATATCATGGACTTCTAAGACCTGCTTTACTGAAAAAGTAGAATTGATATTTCTTTGGTATTAGTAGGATAGATTCCAAAGAAATTGGAATCAACATTCTTTAGTTTGGGTTTCCCCACAATCAAATTGTTATTCCCAATCAGGATTCAGATATCCCTTTTTGAAGATTTTCACCCTGCCGTGCTAGAGTAGAAATGGGTCAGTTCAATGTCAAACTTTGAATCAATTACAGAATTGTATTATTCATCCAACTAGTTTCGTCTGTTTAAATGTTTAATGAAAATTGTGATGCAAGTGTTATACGTAGCAGTTATTTTGAACTTTCATGACATAGGAGAAATCATGCTCTCCTATAGTGTACATGGCATGATTATAGTTGTGATGTGTTTGCTATAACTCGAAACAGCCCTTGAATATGTTGCTCAATCTTATTCTTTAATGTGATCTTATGCATTTATGTCTGGTTTAATGCCTCCATGATTATGCGGCTACTCTAAATTTTTTTTTCATGATGCAATATTTGATCCAAAATCTCAATGATCGTGGTTGTACTTCAAACGTTTGAAATTCCATAACTGGTTATGCGATTTCATTCTCTTATTTTTATTGTGTAGGAAGAGTAACAGCAGAAAGCGTTATATATAGCTTTGGCACTCTTCTGCTTGACCTTCTCAGTGGAAAACATATTCCTCCCAGCCATGTAAGTGGTCGTTTCTTTTCGTATGGCACTGTTCTGCTAAAATATGAAATTCAATCTGTGGACCGTTTTCTTATAATGTTGATAAAAGTAAGTTATCTTGTATGTTTTGCTCATAAGAGGTGAGTGCTGGCAAGGAAACGTCAACGGAAAATTCTTTAAAACGGCAATTTTAGAGAGGTGTGACTGAAATTTAGTCTACATCTAAACATGGGAAACATTTCTGTACTCAAAGTGACTATTATATTTTGTCAGTGTAAATGTGACAACATTGAGAATAAACTGCACCAACAGTACTTACCACTGAGGAGAAAACATTAAGGAAGGTGCCACCTTGGTGAGGTGATAATGTTTGTGTGCAGTAATACCACATACCTGGGATCAAATCCCTGCCTTTACATTGTACCAACGAAAAAAAAATAGAGAAAAGATAAAAAGTGAATTAACATGAAAAATGTATTATTGGATTTGACGGAATCTGGAATACTTATGTCAAAATATGGTTCTGGGGGGCAGGAGACTGGAAAGGAGATAAGCTTGGGAATTTTGTAGTGACAGAGGTGATGACATTGTAGTTATGCAATTTAGCTAGTTTGACATGTTAAGTGTGCATATTCTTTCAAATGTGAATATTGTGAGGACTTTTGATTCTATAAAGATGAGCTCATGTTATGAATTTTGATATGGGTCATTAATATTCTTTGCTTGGCTTCGCTGTTCTAGGATATGTTTTGTGGCTCAAAGGTTCTTCTGTATATGATGAGGGGACACGTGGGTGGCGGACATTGGTACGAGGTGTCTAACACCCTTCATAGTCACCAAAGTCGCTGACTATTTCAAAAAATCGAGTTTAAATCGCGATTTTAAAGACTGACGATTAAATCACGACTTTTTGAAAAAGTCGCGATTAAAACAAAAAAAGTGTGATTTTTTGTTTTTGTTTTTGTTTTGCTGTGCAAGCTATTTTCGATTTTTTTTATTTTTTACGAATTTTTCCCTTGCTGACTTATTCCCGAACTCCGACTTGGTGATTATGACACCCTGTGCCTTTGAGAAGCCTGAAAAGTCCACACATCTGCTCACATCTTTACATTATAATACTTTTAACTATATCAATATACCATGGGTGTTTTTAAAGTAAAAAATAAGGAAAAATGTTTGTGAAAAATAAAAGAACATTTCTATATATCATAACTTAATAAAAGTACATTTCTAATACGATCAGACATGTTTAGTAATGGACGTGAATCTAGTATGTCTGCTGTCTTTAACAGTCATCTTCATCTTTAACAGTCATCTTCATTTTTGTGCTCTTAGCACCAGATTTTATTACCATAGGGAAATTTGGTACTTTCTCACAGGATTTTCAATGTTGTGATTCTTCTATTTGTTAGTGTGGTTTAGTTCATTATTATGTTCCTTCTTAAGTTCCTTAAAAGCATACCTGATTGACTTCAGTTTTGGTTTTAATCACCTTTTGTGTGTCTTATTGCTCTGCTATATTCATTATTCTGAATGCAAAAAGCTTCTATGTGACTTCCTCCACCGAACTACAATTTCTATCCCATTTTTGTTTCCTCGTTAGAATTTTAACATTGGATATATATGGGGAATGCTAATGTCCAATACGTCATGGGGACGTTAGCATTCTCCATCACACTTTTTTTCCCAATAATATATATGGGTGGCGGTTGGAGGCCCTAAAGAGAGTCAAACATTGTGCCAAACATTTTTTCAATATATTGGTTAGAAGTTCGGAATGGGCTGATTTTTTGTGAGGATGATCTTTATATAAAGATCATCCTCACAAAAAA
Organism: Akebia trifoliata; assembly: GCF_017979445.1. Classification (NCBI taxonomy): domain Eukaryota; kingdom Viridiplantae; phylum Streptophyta; class Magnoliopsida; order Ranunculales; family Lardizabalaceae; genus Akebia; species Akebia trifoliata. Next base: position 29,332,285 of record NC_141384.1, read on the forward strand.
TCAGCCCATTCCGAAACTTCTAACCCCATCAAAAGTGGAGGATGATCTTTATGATAAAGATCATTCTCACAAAAAATCAGCCCATTCCGAAACTTCTAACCCCATCAAAAGTGGTTTACAAAAATATGACGGTCCATGATTTTTCAACTTGTAAACTAGGGTTGGAAGTTTCGGAATGAGCTGATTTTTGGTGAGGATGATCTCTTCGCCATAGAGATCCTCACAAAAAATCAGCCCATTCCAAAACTTCTAACCCCTATTTTGAAAAAATGTTTGGCTCTCTTTAGGGCCTCTGAACGCTTTCCAATATATATACTTGTGTGTGTGAGTGCACGTGTGTGCTTGGAAATTTTAGATATGTGAGGAACTTTTTGCGATTTCAGAAAGGAGATTGAGAGAGAACTTGAGAACTCCTCCCCTTGAGAGGCTTTGGACAGTTGGGTCAGAGCTTGCTCCCCATCCCATCCTCCATTATCTCCAGCATTGAATTCACTCCTTGAAACAATAGATTGGGATCACCCCACCCAATTTGCATCAATATTGTTTTTCCATTTTTTTTTGATGGAGCAAGATAGTCCATATCAAATATTGTTTCCTGTATACCATTGTCACTGCTTGTGTGGTTACTTGAGCTCCTAAAGTTTGGGAGTTTCATACTGTTTTACCTGTTTCAATGAGTTGCTCTAGTCTAAATTTTACTATTATTCAAGTTTACATAGTCTATACTGGTGACATGTTTTGTCAAACTTGTACCTAGTTCACATAGAAATGTTGTAGACATCTTATATTTTTTCTTATTTTTTACTTACTTTATCATGAATGGTTTTGCGTGAATCTTATTCTTAGTTGCTTAATTTCTGTTCAGGCCCTTGATCTGATTAGGGACAGGAATATTCAGATGCTAACAGATTCCTGTCTGGAAGGACAATTTTCAAATGATGATGGGACAGAGTTAGTACGCTTAGCTTCTCGTTGTTTACAGTATGAGCCCAGAGAGCGGCCAAATCCAAAGTCACTGGTGGCTTCTCTAACTCCTCTCCAGAAGGAAACGGAGGTCAGTTATCTTTCCTTTCTTATGTGGCAAGCATTTCGTCAATTCCTGTTTCGGATTTCCCTGTTCTTTTATGCCACTTCTCTCTTTGATGCTTTTAAATGCTGCAGCTTTGTAGAATTCAATCACCAATAGTTGTGGCTCCAGTATATTGTATGGAAATCCCTTTTTTTTTTGCGGTATATTCTTTGATGCATATTTATGCTTGTATCATCTTATGGTAGCTAACCACATAGTTCTTAGGTTGAGATAGCTCTTAGTTTCTCTTTGGATATAATCTTCCTGGAATGGTACTTACGCTCATGATATAGGTCCAACCATGAGCTGCCTTGCTGGTCAGTGCCACATTATGCTAGCTTACTCTTCATATTACATCTCAGAAGGGGTAAATTTGGCAAGTGTAGATTCAAAGCATGTGTGAAGGATTCGGACTTATCTCATTAAGTAGAAGTAAATACTAAAGAATGTAATGAAGAAATGAAACATGAACAACATGTTTACAATTTTGCTGTTTGCTTACTGAACCAAAAATAAAAAATAGAAGAGTCAACAATAACCGTTTTAGGGGTAACAAGGTGATATGGTTAGGATTTTATCCAAAATAGCTCCCCAAGAGAAAACAAGAGTTCTTGGAAGGAATCTTGGACCTCCAAACAATGAGGGTTTGGGAAATAAAAAATTAATAGGGAATGCAAAGTAAAGTTAAAGGAGTTCACCAAGAACAAAGCCTTCCAACTCCAAGAACACAATCTCTTACAATCATACAAGGGGAATACGAGATTCCTCGAGATGAATAACGTGCCAGGAATCAAATCATTCTCACTCTACTGACAAGCACCCTCTACGTCTCTTTCATTTGAACAGAGGATTATTTTTAGCCTGCTAAAGATTCGTCTTGTTTTGGATGGTAAGCTAAAGATACATTGAATGTTTCTATTTAAAGGAAACTAGTTCTAGTTCTCAATGATCACTTTGCTTCTACCAGGTTCAATTTTTTCCTGGAATTGAATAATTCATCACAGACAGCTCAAGTCCCAAAGTGCTTGTCCCGGGTGTTTTTTTTTTCTGGAACCTGGGTGGGGGGGATTGTAGACAGGAAGTTTAACATTTGCTTTCAAGATGTCACTTATACCTTTTTGACCTACCTCTTTTCTTATATGCCATGTAGTATTTTATTCGTCTAGGATGTTTGCATGTAAATGATTACTAATACTTTATTTGCTGTCGTATTGGAAGAAGGCTGATATTATCTACTTCTATTTGTAGCACTCAAAATGTTTTTTTTTTTTTTTGGGGGGGGGGGGGGGGGGGGTAATTTTGTTTTTTTTGGGGGGGGGGTAATTTTGCTCCTTAAATGTGGCTACATATTTTTATTGGAGCCTATATACCCGTTACCTTATCTGTGTATTTAGATATATTGAGTTCTATCCATCTACATTCGATCGGTGCATGTTGAAGGCCCAAAAGATATGTAATCAGTTACTGGATTGCACTAGAATGTTGAACTCGTTTGAGGGTCTTTTTTTCTTTTGATTGATGGGAATTTATACTGCAGGTTCCTTCTTATGTCTTGATGGGTATACCATATGGTGCCACATTCTCACCTTTGTCCCCTCTTGCTGAAGCTTGCTCAAGAATGGATTTGACTGCCATACATGAGATCTTGGAAACTGTTGGGTATAAAGACGATGAGGGAACAACAAATGAGGTGAATGTTTTGACCCTTTAAGAATTACAGAATTATGGATTTATATTTCACTGTGTTGTCATCATCTCTTCATGATTTACTGTACTCATGTAGTGAAATGTACTGTCCCTGTATTGTGTATTTTACCAGTACCATTGACACTAAGTTGATAGATGTTCTTTCACTAACTTAACCATATTATTTTAAAGAGAGCTTCACTTGAGCTCCTCTATGGGTTGCTAAATGTTTCAAGACAACCCCTTTATATCAACTGTAAAGATGATTCAGTACTGCAATATTTCTGAATTTACAACGAGACCATCATGTCCTTACCTCACCCATCCTTTAAAAAAAAAGGTAACAGAGGGATCAAGTATATAATTCAATGTTCCCCATCATGCTTTGATGCATGATTGGTAGACCAAAATATTTCCTGGGAGTCGATGGTTTCTTTCTATTGATTTTCCTTTGTTGAGAATGTTAGAGAACTTTTCGTCGGTATATAGAAAGACTTCATTTGGACAGCAATGGATTTTTTTTCTTGTACAAAAGTATGTCATCTATTGATTGAAATTATTATATGCATCATTGCCAATTATCAACACAGATTATTGTTGAGGACATTTGGAACAAATTCAATTACCTGTAGACTGATCTTCCTCTTGATCTTGGGATTATCATATATTTCCTGTTACTTCAAAAGTAAGATTTCTTCCAGAGATTCAACATTGTGCACTTGGAACTCCTCCCGTTCAGCTATTTTTAATGTACAAGGTTTGTTGTAGTGTGTGATTCAAGTATGTTGGTTCCTTGCCTATGGTAATTTGTGGGCAAGTCATAATAACGATTAATTATTGAATTTGTTTTTAAAGCTTTTTTTTTTTCTCATTGGTTTTGGGCAAATTCAGTTTCTGTCACAGATAAGGCTCTGATTATAAATTTTATATATATATATATATATTTACACATGCATAAGATTTGTTGTCTGCAGGTTCAGTTGGGCGGCATGTCCATTTTGTACTTCATTTATTTTAACTAATATCACGCAGTGTATTCAACAATACATCGTCAATTAGTAATCACTAGATTGTTGGTTATTTATATTATCCATTGCTCACTTGAGTTCTTTTTCTTTTTTTTTCTCGTGCTCTAGCTGTCATTCCAAATGTGGACCAACCAAATGCAGGAAACACTGAACTCAAAGAAAAAGGGTGATGTTGCATTCCGACACAAAGAATTCACGGCTGCAATTGAATGCTACAATCAGGTAATTAATTATATTCTTCTACTATTAGATTTCCATTAAAATTATAGAATGTTAACGGTTCAGTCATGATTCATTCTTCTAGTTTAACAAGGGAGGATTCTCTCTCTCCATACTGACAATAAAATCTTAATTTGTTGCAGTTCATTGATGCGGGAACCATGGTTTCACCTACAATTTATGCACGCCGTTGTCTATCGTATCTCATGAGTGACATGCCCCAGGAAGCACTTAATGATGCAGTGCAAGCCCAAGTCGTATCCCCAGTTTGGCCCACTGCATCCTACTTGCAAGCCGTGGCCCTTTTCACACTTGAAATGGAAAATGAAGCACAAGCAGCACTTAAAGAGGGCTCGGCCCTCGAAGCAAAAAAGATTGCGGCTACTAGACAATAGAGAAAATTACGAACAAATCTGAGAAATACTCATCTGATGACCACGGCATTTCTTCAGTCCTTATTTGCAGGTAGAGCTATCAAACGTCATCCCTCACTAAATTTGACATTGTTTCTAACTTAAAATGGAAAATTTTGTGTTAAATGTGGAGATGTCTGTATTTGGAAATGGGTTGTGGTCAGCTTTCCCACTTATTTTTTATTAGCATTCCCCTCGGAGGGTTGACTGAATTGTCACATAGAAGAAGGATGTTTCAAAATAGTTGAGTTTTATTCAGGGATGTGCTTGCAATTACAAAAAATTGATAAAGGTGGGTGTGTGCTGGGAGGGAAAGTGAGAATTGTTGCCAGGCTTGTATTAGGTGTACAGTAACTGTCTGATTTGCTTCTTTTTCATCTGAAACTGGGTGTTTTTGTATGTTATAATCTTTTTTTTTTTTTTTTTCCCGGGACACGCCTTATTTTACTATGGAATTGAATTATCTGATGTAGAATGGAAAAAAAAGAAGAATTTTTTTTTTTTTTTCTTGATTATTTCCGAGATTTTTGAATTTTATTATTAATGTTAGAAAGCTAGCAGAAGTTTGTTTTCCTTTTCTTTTGATGTTTGTATCGGTTTTTATTCAGCCCTTGTTAATGGAAAACTTGCCATCATTACTGGGAACTAAGGCATTTGGTTCGGATTCTAGAGTCTATAATCAAATATTAGAAATTAGCTAAAATCATTAATGACATGGGTTTTTATTTATTTATTTATTTATCAATTTTGGAACTTATTGCTTGCATTTTTAAGATAAAAGTGACATTTTTGTACTTAATTCCATAGCAAAAAATGGGGTTGTTGACATAACCAAGACCTCGCTGGAGCTGTAAATGGATGCTAATCGAATCGGGCATGGTCATATCCGAATTCGAATCTGAAATCCAGCGGATCTTATGAATCAAGATTGTAAGGGTAGGCTTATTTTCTTCAGTTAATTCATTTTGGCCTCATACGTCGGGGAAGTGTCTTGAGTTTACCTCTAATGTTGAAAAGGCTTCGAATTATAGAAACAAAGATTGAATGATGGTATTTTTGCTGGGTTAACAAAAACCCATTTGTTCAGGGACACAAAATAGATTTACCTTTCTTCACAAAATAACACCCCTGAATACATGAGAACCCTCTGCTAGTATCCAAAGAATAATTGAGCTTTTTCTTTCCAACGTCTTAACACTTTGTTTGAGTTGACAGAAATGGAGCGGAGAAACCCATTAAAAGAAGAGGAGAGAGAGTTTCTCTCCACCATGTTTGGATTGACAGAATAGAAATTAGGACAACTTTGAAATTTTAAAATGTCTTAAAAGAGATACAGGAGTTGAGTTGAAATTATAAAGTATTTTACAGGGTTCTCTGTTTCTCTCCTCTTCTTTTCACTTTTTGGAGAGAGAAAACTCATCATTTTTCTCTCCTCTTCTCTCCCCCACTAAACAAACCAAACAAGAGAAATGCAGAGGAACCCATTTGTTTTCTTTCCTCTCCGTTTCTCTCAATCCTAACAGTGTAAATGTTCTTTACATCTAATTGAGAAAAGCGGTAAAGGGGTGCAGATGTTCTTTACATCCAATTGACCAATTTTTATTCAGACCAAAGTCATAAAAATGGATCTAAATTGGATGAGAGACACAGATGATAGAATAAGAGAATGGAAATTATCTATCAATTATTAAAGCATCAACCACCCCACCATCATATTAATCAGATTAAAAAAAAAAACTCTCCACACGTTTATTTGACAAAAATCTACCCAATTCAGAGGGTTTCATCAACATCTTACAGATGGTTTACGTTTGGAAATAATTATCTAAAGAATTTAAGGATTTTTTATTTGAAGATTTCATCTTTAAGTGAGACTTTCCAAGTAGGACCAAGATACAACAATTCGCACCTTGTCCACCTCAATGTTCAATTTCTTCTTTTCTCATGGTCTTAAATCTCGTTTGATACATCTTGGTATCCTCCACCAACGAGACGGATAGACAAGTAAAATGTATCGGACGAGATTTAAAACTATGGTTCATTTTTCTCATTGTTGAATGAGACAACTCAAACTTATTGAAAAACTCATCAAAGATGACTTGGTCTCATTCATGGACGAGATGAGACGTCAAAACGAGTTTTAAAACCATTTCTCTTCTTCGTAACATTGGTCTGCCCGAGCTCCACCACTGTAACTCATCTTTCTTACCCCCAGAGTTTAAGCAAAATAAGAAACAGCAACTAAAGGATAAAAGTTTCAAGCATACATGTTGATTATATAATACAAGTACATAATAACATTTAAGGGCAATCCAATGCAGATAACCCATCACCATTTTTTTTTTTTTTGGCCCACTTTTTTTCCTTTCTACACATTAAAGCCAGTATACAACTAAGAAGAGAGACTAAAGGCCTAATACATGACACTATCATAAAGAATTAGATGAAGCACAATGAACCTGTACATTTGTAAGATCTTACCAGAAAATGTCATCAACTCCAACTGATGTTGATGGATATGGTTCATCTTCTTCTTCCTCCATCTCCACCTCCAGTTCTCCTGACCCAAATTCAGCAGATTCGATATCGGCAAGATTCTTCAAATCAACTACTGAGAGCTCATCGAGCTGTTTCACCACCAAGTCCGCTGCTCCTAATTCATACATGGGGTGCTTGCTCGCGACTGCCACACACTTCATACGAGCATCATGTGCGGCCTCCACCGTCGAATTCGAGTTCCCAATCACAATGCACCTTTCGGGTATGAAGTTAAGAAGCTGAGCAGCGTAAACAAACATTTCAGGGTCTGGCTTCCCTCTATGAACATCTTCCGCTGCTACAATCACATTAAAGAACCCTTCGATCTCAATGGTTCTGATTGCGTTCTCAAGAATGGTCCTTGGACGGGTAGAAACCAATGCTATTGGGATCTTGTAGTTCATCAAAACATTCACAAATTCTCGTGAACCAGACCGTAACCTATACATCCCACCTTGCAAACCTTGATATATTTCCTCTCTTCTTGAAGCCATTCTTCGTAGTTGTGCAGGGTCCCTAGACCAACAAAGAACCTCGGAAATCGCTTGTTCGTTCTTCATCCCTTCAATTCGTCTAAGAATAAAAGCTGGGGGTGGGGATTTTCCTTCTTCTTGGGATAGAACCAACCACGCCTGCTTCTCGAGATCAGTATTATCTTCTATAATCACTCCTTCCCATTCAAAGATTGCACCCAACCAACCACAACCCATCCTTTCTTGACGAAGCAACGGGTTGTGCAACGAAGCGTTATCCGCCTTATTTAAAGGTGGCCATAAACCTTGTTTACGACGTGTACCCGTGTCAACGGGATAATTCAAATTCCTGGGTATTCTCTCTTCTTCTCTAAACGAATATGCCTCTTTTGTAAGCTCCATTGCAAGGGCCTTAATTGAAGAAACAGAACATCTATTGGCCCCCCGCCTTTCACTTCTCCGTGGGGAGGATATTGAAGTCGAGCAAATAAATCGACGGCCTATGAATTCCCTCATAGGGAGCCGACAGAAATCAAATGTCCTCCTCCTATTAGACCCATCTTTGTAAGGTGACCCTTGACATAGAGGGCGATGCCCGAGAAGAGATGTCGCAATTGAATCCACCATTTTTTAACAAATCAGAATAGAGAAAACTTTGATTTAACCCTAGTTCTATTTTCACAGAACCACCCTTTTGGTATATATTCCAAACCCCTGTTGAGTTCTTTGCTGAATTGGAGGACAGAACTAGACTAACCCCAAATCAATCAAATACACCCCAATTACTACCAGCCAAACCTACCCAATTGAGATTCTATAAATTCAATTCACACATCAATATGTCCTCAAAATCTAAAATTCTGAAGAAGAAAAAATCATTTTTTTTCCCAAAACAAAATCCCAATTTTAACCAGTAATAATCAAAATTCCACCATTAACAGCCCATTTAAAGCCAAAATGAGCAGAACCCATTAACCCAAAACACCCAAACACACAAAAAACCAAATAACTACCTCTGAAATTGAACCCAAAAAGGAAAAAAATTCAAAAACTAAAAATAAATAACAGAAAACCCACAAATTCAACAATATCCAACCCAGATACCCACCCAATTTCAGAGGAATTACAGCTATAAGTAACCTTAAAATTGAAGAATTCTACTTACAACCAATCCAGCTGAAGAGAAGCTAAAAACCCACAGTCTGATCTAAACATGAAGGAAGATCACTATATATGTACACAAATTAAGAAAGAAGATCCAACCGTTGAATCCAACTGTTGAAGATGGATAAACGGTGAGGAAGGAAGACACGTTGAACACGGCAAAAAGATAGTCAGAGAGAAGGAGAACTTTAGATTCCAAAGATGGGTGCTCTGACTCTCTCTCTCTCTTTGAAGAAATTTTTGTGGTTATTACAGAAGGTTACCTTTAAGACGGCTCTACCGGCAATGTCGGTGGAATCAAACATTTTATAAGGACACGTGTCCATAATTAAGGGGATATAATTGGAATTATTGTTAACAAATGTGCCCCTATTTTTCAACTAACACGAACTACATTTGACACAATTTTGATATACATTTACGATAATAGCCCCTTACCTTCGATGGGAAGATATTAGCTATCGTATTATACTGGGAAAATTACATAAAAAACCCTGGTGGAGGGATTTTTTTTCTAATTAGTTCATAAATTTTGGGATTTTTCTTAATAGTCCATTTAGTAAGACTTTTATTTCTAGTCAATCTCTGAACCCACGCCACACATTTCTTGCAATTGAAATGTTGAAACTATCATTACCATGTGAACTCATCATTTTCATTTAAAAAATTAGATTTTCGACGTCACTGTTGAGTTTCACAGATTCCATTCCGATGAAAATGATTTGAGAAGGAAGAAGTTATTTTCAAGAGTTTTTCAAGTATTTTGAAGATATATGAAATTGCGGTTGAAAAACCTAAGTACGCAAAAAAGATGAAAAAAGATTTAGGTATTTCAAAATATTATAATGATAAGATTGAGGGACCATTGAGAAAAGAAAGTTTTACCAAATGGACTATCAAGTAATTACTCAAAACTCAAGGAATAATTAGAAAGAAATCCCTCCGTTATGATCCTTTAAGTAATTTTCCCTATTATGTTACTTCTGGAGCTTGAAGAGCACATGATATGATGGAAGATGTTGATTGATCCAAAGTCGTATGTGCCTATAAAGGCTCGAATGCCACACTTAGCCCAAATGATAGAAGCTTAGACTTCACTACTCTTGTAAAAATGATTAAAACAAGAGTCGTGAAAAACCTAAGTATGTGAAAAAGATGAAAAAATATTTAGGTATTTCAAAATATTATAATGATGACATTGAGGGACCATTGAGAAAAGAAAGTTCTACCAAATGGACTATCAAGCAATTACCCCAAACTCGAGGAATAATTAGAAAGAAATCCCTCCACTATGGTCCTTTAAGTAATTTTTCCTATAATGTTACCTCTCGAGCTTGAAAAGCACGTGATATGATGGAAGATGTTGACTGATCTAAAGTCGTATGTGTTTATAAAGGCTCAAATGCCACACTTAGCCCAAATGATTGAAGCTTAGACTTCACTACTCTTGTAAAAATGATTAAAACAAGAGTCGTGACAATTTGACGACAACCCCCCACCCCCAACATACAGCCCCCATGATAGAACCATAGATCATTTACCTCGAGATACACAAGAAAAGATTTTTGAGTCTATGTATCCCGATGCAAATGATCTACGATTTTGTGATGGGACGTATGTAAGAGGGGGACGTCAGAAAATCATTATTCTTAAAACAAATATTTGATGGGCCCCAACATTCATTCATCATCATCAAAGCTTTATTTCAAGTTAGTTACATAGTCGTCTATAATTGTAACAGAACAATAGTCATATATCATTGTAACAAAACAATTTAACGCGCTTCAACACCTTTATTGGAGAGGTAATGGTGAAGTTGCGGTTTTGATCCCTAGTATGTGGTATTACCATACGAATTTTACCTTCTCACCAAGGTGGCACCTTAGTAGGATTTGCGCTATAAGCTTAGTGTCACTACTCTTAGGGAACAAAAAAAAAATGATTAAAACAAACTAATGATGGCCACAAAACCACAATCATCATCAAAGCTTCCTCAACTTAGTCATCTAGTTGTACCTCGACGAAACAAAGCAATCCGATGGACTTCAGCCCCTTTTAATCATATCCTGAGGAATATAGCAATTCGAGTCGTATTGCACTAATAGCAAGTTACGACTTTTCAGACATTGTGCTTCGGTGCTTATGCTTGACGTGCGAAAACACTAAATTTTAGCTTTGGGAATGAATAAGAATGAAAGTGAGGGTTTTGATATCGAAATCATGTTACCATCTCACCGAGGTAACACCTTATAAAAATACTAAACATTGTTATATTTGAAAAGAGAATAAGTTATATAATCAAAAACTATTTCAAAATTACAATTTGAATAACATCGATCAATCGATGATTAAATATGATCGAATGGTTGGGAATATGTGATTAGAAGGTACAATACAATTAAAAGTTGGCCCACCTATCTTTGACTTCTATGGACAAACTCTAGCTTGCACAAGAAGTTTGAAGTTTCTTTTCTTACTCAATAAACTGATTCTAGTTACATAAACGTAACACACACGAAAGAGTCTCAATTTCTTTTGCACTTTTTAAATAAACTAAAAATTCCTTTCAGATGGGGACTTGAATGGGAGAGATGCAATGGTCGGTTCTAATCAATCACTATAGTTAATTTTGGCTAAATTACAGTTTGACCCACTGTAATTTAGCATAATTCCATTTTAATCCCTAATGTATTGATAATTTCACTTACCTCCCTTATAATTATCTAAGGGATTCAATTACCCCTTCAGTCAAATTGCCGTCAACTTAATAATTAAAATCTTTTTATAAAGATTATTTTTCCCTTTTTAAAATATTAATTATTTTTTAGAATGCCTAAGCAGGGGTATTTTAATTATTATTTTAAAATTCATTTATTTTTAATTAAAAATAAGATAAAATAAGAGGGTAAAATAATAAAATAACATCTAAATTATAACCCATCAGTGAAAAGGGAGGTAAGTGCAATTACCAAAATGTTAGTAAGGTCAAAATGGAATTATGCCAAATTATAGCGGGTCAAAGTGTAATTTACCCTAATTTATTTGATCAAATGATTCCAAGAGGTTAATATTCAAATATATTAGTGATTGTTTAATGAGAAAATGCCGTCCCCAAATCACAAACATGCAATTATACAATGAAGGATGCTTTAGCTTAGCTTATTTTCTTGACTTTATTGTTACAAAACGTGCACACATGGGAGAACTTCTGTTGGGAGGCTCAATTCAATTATAAAACCTTATCTTAGGGTTTATTTTATTTTATTTTTTATTTTTTAATATAGAAATCTAACTTATAGGTTTGCGGGTGATCACGAGTAGAAGTTTCTTACTATTAATGGTGCAAAAAATTAAGTTTTGATCTTTTTGAAGTCGAAATAGGCAAGTAGGTTAGTGGTCACTAATTACTAGGTGAAGGTGGCCTACACCCACGTTGACTTTGAGCCTTCATCCAAGCTACGTGACTTCCTGCGTATACTAGATCATAGTTGCTCGTAACACATCTTATTAGTTTTTGTACTGTGTTACTCAGTGTAATTGCATATTATATCAACAAAATTGCCTTCAGACTTTGTTTCGTGTTGCCCCCATTTTTTTTGTATTACTTACTATATTTTGTGTGTAAGATAATTTTGACAGACTTACTTGTTGATTAACATCCCAAACGTCGCACGATCTCGTTTCGAAAGAACACGGTCGTGTAAATTTTGAATCCAGGTCGTGGTATCAATACTCACAAATCTTACCAACTTAATGAGCGAGCACTCGAGACATGATTCTAACCCTAATTTTCGTTGATTAAAATCGCATCAAAACATCAAAAGCACCTAAGCGTTATGGTACAAAATATCAAGTCCTTATCTCATCTAATCAACTAATTAGAACCCAATTATTTGTTGGCCCCCCAAGCATAAAGGAGGGTTATGTCAACTTAGTAGTACCGACTCCTAACTAAAGGAGTTATCCATGAATTTAGACAAAATTGAATGGAGGAACAAGATTCGATCTAAAGATCAAACTATGTCGGCCATGTTTAGGAAAGAAAATTCTGTCACGACGCACACCATAAGACCATGTAAATCATGCGTCCGTGTTCTATGATCTGAACTCATAGGTAACGACGATTCCATCTCGAGAGGATACATGCATTGACCATTCGATGTTTGGACGCTTCTTGATGGGCCCCATGGCAATTTTGACATGAGCGATGTCTACATCTCCAGCACTCCTAGTTCATGTAAGGAATTCCACCCATGGATCTCTACTAGTTTGTAGATTAAACAAGAATAAGGACCACAGAAACACAAGAAGATACCAACCAATTCCAAAACAAATGATTCCAAATTCTAATGGGCCCTTATGTATATGGTAAGAAACATTCCCCGAGTGTCCATATTCTAGAAGTTTTACAGAATTTTCCGCTCCATATAACATGGACAAGCCCAAGCCATGTACACAAAATTTTAATGGGTACAAATGAAGACATGTCAACAACAAGGAACAGTGGTTATTTTGGTCCTATAGCATAAGAAATATCAGCAAATATTAATATATCACTTGTGGTTCCAACTAATGATGGTGATGTTTGCTTGTAAGGTTAGATTTGCACCATGTTTGTTCAATTTTGGGTCTAGTAAAAGGAGTTTTACCAGTAAAATTTAACCTAGCAGTCGAGCACAATCATTAAGCATGTCGTCGGAATCAAAAGACAACCCCAATAATAATATCAAAAGAATGCACGATGATTTTGTGCAGAAGTAAAGCAAAACCACACAACAAAACATGGCTTATAACCTCTTCGACAGGGCATTAAGACAATAATAATACTAATTCTTTCATGTCATGATGATCTAATATATATATATATATAATAAAATACAACGGTGGATCCCACTCTCTGTCTCAAGATTTATGCCCGATAAAGAATCTCGAGGATAAATTTTACCTTTTCTCCTCTTCTTCTTTCTACATATACTCCAAACTTAATTCTCTTTTTCCTTATACACTTTTCCAATACTACCCATCCAATGTTATAACATTGTCTTTCCTCTTTCCCCCCTTTCTTAATAATACCTCTCCAACTTCTTCTTTTTTCCTCTTTTACCCCTCCTTAATAATCTCAATTTAATTTTTAATAATACCCCTCAAATTTTATTTTTTTTTCTTTTACCCCCTTAATCTCAAAGAGGACAGTACATGCAAACTCTAGTGTATATAGGGGCAGATTTACTGTGGGGGCTGTGGGGGACTTACCTTCACAAGAATTTTCAAAGTCTATGGATTAGTGAGTTATTGCAACAAATTTTATCGGTGGATAAAAAAATCTGCCACTATTGCCCCCACAAAAAAAAAAATTCTACTCTTAGTTGCCCCCACAACTATTTCTTTTTCACTCTTAATTGTTCCCACCAAAAAAAAAAAAAATTAGATGCCCCCACACGGGCAAAATCTGGCTCCGCCTCTGAGTATATATATATATATATATATACAATTCTTTGATTCAACAAAAACAGTTATAATAAGAACCGAACTCCAGAGATACAAAAAATTTCATTCCAGTTTAAAGCAAAATGACAACAAATGCAAAGATGTCTAAATTTTATATTGAAATCCTTTCAACAAGAAGATACCCATTAAGGTAAGCACTTTCTTGGAACTTTTGGTGTACATGTTGGTTTTCAAAATAAGGGTGGTTTCACATAGGTCAGACAAAAGTTGAACATGATGGAAAGACGAAAAACTCACTTTGTTTTTCGTCGCGACTCCTTCGTTACTCCACAATAGATTGGCTTACCACCCGGATACAAAATAAAATTCCAACCCAAGTTCGAACCTCCAATAACATACGTCCCTTGTATCTCGTCATCTACCAACTTCTTCTCAGAGTTGTTCTCAACCGAAGGAGGCTCAAGTGATTTCTCTTGAACATGGTCAGGATGAGGCTGCTTGCCCTGCTTTTCCTCTTGTTGCCCCTCCATGGGTTTCTGTTCATGCTTGCTTTCACTTGACAAGTGCTTCTCAAGAGGTTTCTGTTCAGGCTTGCTTTCACTTGACAAGTGCTTCTCGAGGGGTTTTTGTTCATGCTTGCTTTCACCAGATAGAGACCGGCCCTCAGGTGGTTTATTACACTTACCCATAGAGACTGTCTCAACCGTCCTTAATTTGCAACAATCCATTACAAGCTTCATCTCTGGAAATTTTAGTTTATGAAATAATTAACACATATATTTCAACTAACATAATCACTAGTTTCTTGACTCAAACTATAAGCACAAAAAGAAGGGGAGGAAAAAAAGATTGCGTAAATAGTTTATTAAAGAGAATTTCTACTGCCACACCAACTTTTCTAAGAGCACACAGAGATGTGTGCTAAAATCATATGAATTGGTGTAATATTAGGCAAAGAAGAATGTGGCAATAGAATCTCTCTTATTAAAATGTAAAGGATCTGGGAACAAGGGTTTTAAAGAAGCCAACCAAGGTCCCTAAGCTTTCAAGTCCATTGTCTTGACTCTTGAGCCTAACCTAGAAGCTTGTGCAAGAGCGTCAAGTAGGGTTCAAGCACTATTAAAAGCTGAGTTAGGCTCAAAATAAATGGGTACATAGAGCATTTCGGTGCTCATCTTGGATCAGGATCGGGTTGTTAAAATATTTTTTATCATTATTTATTATAAAATTACATCAAATTATTGTATGTGGGTGGCTGGGTGCAAAACCCATTTTATGCCTCGTGATGGTTGTGGAATCTTTTTGTGCCTGTATGTGGGAGCATGGGGAGGGAGGCTTGAGAGCCAAGCCTGAACTCAAGTCCTAGATCATGAGCCCAAGCCATGATGGGTAAAGCATGGTCCAATTAGGAAGAAAAATAAATCAAGAATAAGAGTTTGATATTAGAATTACAAATGAAACAGACTTCACACAATCACACGTACACCAGAGACCCTGCTTTTTAGTTTGTGCGCGCCAACCCTAGAAATATATCAACCATTGCCAAAGATCTATCCAGAAAATGGTCGGTGAAAGAATCTTGTTCCTCCATTAAATTCTATCTAAAGCCGCCTCTTATGTTCATTCTAGTGTTTTCATATCCACTTACAACACATCAATCCACATTCTTTTTTATCTTCCTAACTCTTTTTTAGAACCTTCAACTTGAAAATTCCTTCTAAATGGGGCTATAACTGGCCTTTGTCGCACATGAAAAAATCATCTCAATCAACTTTTTAATATTTTTCCACCTATTGGAGCTATTCTTACATTAACAAATGCGTTCATTTCTAATTTCATCTTCTTAGTTTTTCTACTCATCCACCTCATCTCCGCTATGCCCAATCTAAGTACATGTCGCTTCTTGATTTCCCAACAATCAACTCCATTTAGCATAGGATCTATTCTGGTGTTGAACAAAAAAAAAAATAGATTCTATTTGCCACACCAACTTTTGCTAATGCCACCCCAATTCACATGTAAATCACCAAAGAGAATTAGCGCACATCTTGGGGTGGCATTAGCAAAAGCTGGTGCGGTGATAGAAACTCTCAAAAAAATTTGAACATTTAATGCATACTAACTAAAAGCAACCCTTCCCCTTCAAAAGCTTGAAATTGAGTTAGCAAAAACATATCAATATAGAGAATAAACATTTGTGAACATGATATAACCATTAATGCAAAGTAAATGTGAAGCCTAAAGTATATCTCGAATATCTTACGTTTTCGAATTTCATGAGCCGCTTTACTATTTCGAAAGTCCGGGGTCCGCAAAACCTTCAAGAAAACAAAAATGTTTTTTTGATATTTTTAATAAAATAATAAACAGATGCTGAAGATAAATACAATGACATGAGAGAGATATATAGAAAGGTGAAATAGCGAATAAAATATAGGTAATATGAAGTGCGGCAAATGGGGTTTTCACTTCCTAGTGATTAATCAGAAATGTGGTGCACCATTTTGCATGTAAAGGGCAGCATTTTATCTGGCTAAAATCAGTTCATGAAAAAATAATATTTACATATAAGTAAAAAAAATCTATAACATCAAGCAAAGTATTCTGAATTAGAGAATAGAGATGCCTTAGCAAAAAAGATTTACTTTACACGGCCAACAAATTGGAAAATTCATTGGCACTTCTAAGAGTGAAAAATAATAATAGTAATGCTTCAGTTCCAATCAAGGATTTGGTCAATTTTATTAGAAATCTCCATGGGCATTGGTTGAGTCCCTTTTCCGCTAACAAGACACAAATAAACGTAAGGAGGCTTCAAAATTAAAGTAATTTGGGTGAAAATCAGGTCGACCATTGCTGGCTTTCTACCACCTCTGAGAACTTGTACAGTTGGATATCTTGGATGCTTCCTAGAAAACAATGCTTAAAGGGGTGTTACTTACAAAGAGTAAAAGCATGGAATACTGGAAGGAGAAGGGTGAACCAAATGATCATACCTTATCCAATAAATAAATAAATCATACCTGAATAAGAAAGCCTATTTGGAGGCAACCAACCTATCCCCTAAAAGTATCTAGCATTGTTTAAAAAACACCCCTCTAGGCCAAGTACATGACATTTTATTTGAGGCTTAAGCCTTCGAAGTTTTAATGCCTCACCCAGTTGAGGCATAAGACCTAGTGTGCAAGGTGCAAGGAAACAGCCCAAACAGAGGTCATAATTTACTTTTATTTTTTAAAATTTTCCCCAAAAATCATTCCCCTTCCTCCAAGTGACTTTTAATGTATAAAATGGACAAGTAAAAGGTGATTTAAACCATTTTCTTCAACGTCTCAGGTTGAAAATCTGTAAATGTTATCCTAAAACTTAATTTTAAAGATATTGTCTTCCCTTGAACTCCAAGTGGACTCTCAATTTTCTTCCTTTTTTTCTTTTCTAACTCTATATCCTTCCCAAATTCAAATTATTTTCCAACAAAACAATCCCCAAAACCATTCATCGTACTCACCCTCAATTTCCAAGCATCAATAACCCATTTTATGGAAACAAAGTGGGCAGTCTAATTGTTATTATATGTAAATCTTCTTAGAAGGCCATGGTGCGCTTGCATTTTGTCCGACAAAAAGGATCATGCCTACCAGTACCTAAATTATAAATATTTACCCATCCAATCAACCAAGTAACCTCAAACCACATCCATGTTTCACAATGAGATCTGTTTTTATCCAGATCACAATTGCACCAGTTTTGAGCTTTAAAAGAATAAATAAATAATTACTATCCATAATAAGAATCACTTATGTCCATTAAATCAGGAAAAAAAAAACATATAGACAAGCCTCAATCATCACACTCTTCAATTGGGTACAATCCCTAAACTTTAAAACCATCACAATTTTCTCCTACCCATCAAGAACACTAACCAATACCTTTAAAAAATCACTTTTTTAATGATCCATTATACAATTTTGCCTTGAAACACAACTAAAATGCACAAATTACAATGAAACCCATAAAAGGAAATCAAGAAAATTTTAATGGGGTTTTGTACCTCGATGAAATGGGGGCGAAGATCTCTAACAATGGCACGGATCTTATAGTAATTGGAGTTCTGCTTCTGGATTTCGACATTATCAACCTTTCTCTTCTTGTTCTGGGGATGAAGAGGAGGACGAGAAGCAACAGTAGGAGTGGCTTGGGAAGGAGGAAGGTTTTCTGTTGGGTTTGGAGGTTTTGGGGTTTCGACGGTTGGGTTTGGAACAGATTTTGCCTCCTCCATGGATCTGTTCAGGCCTGTTTAGTCGAAGCTGCGGGATGCTTTAGAGTATAGTCTTTTCTTCGGTATCGAGAGCTTCTATTGCCACACCAACTTCTAACCTTTGTTTGGATAAAGGGAAATGGAGAGAAAAGAAACTCATTAAGAAAAACAAAGCGAGAAGAAGAAATCATTTTCTTCCCACCTAGTTTGATTTATCCATAGAAAAACTTAAGTTTGGAAAGAAAAAAAAAAGTAGAGTTGTAATTTTTAGTACTTTTAGTTGTGAATATTTCTTTTCTCTTCATTTTTTTTTTTTTTGATTGAGAGAAAAAATCGATCCACTTTTCTCTTCGTTATTTTTTTTTCTCTCTTCACTTAACAATCCAAACAAAAGAAATGGAGAAAAACTCATTATTTTCTTTTCTTTTCTCTCCAAATCTTTCAATCCAAACACACCATTACTAAGAGCAACCCAAAATGTGTGATCATTCTTTGTTGGTGTAAGTTATATAGCATAGGATAAATCTTCATTTCATGCTTTGGACATGAAGAAATTTTGAGTTTGATACACTGTTTATTTTAATTTCTAAAACATATTTTTTTAGTGAATTAATCACTTTTATAATCAACGAATTCATTGATATAACACCAAAGATTTTGTTATATCAACGGTCTCACTGATAATTTATCAACTCACAGATTCACTGGAAAAACATGTTTTGAAAATTAAAATGAGCATTATACCGGAAATGAAGTTTTGTCATATGTTGCACAGGTTTTTAGACCCCAACTTTTACTTATTCTCCCCATTTACTATATTTTTAAGGGTGAATCTCAATTTCAAACGTTGAATATGAGAAAATTTCAAGTTTGGTATACTGTTCATTTTAATTCTTAAAACATGCATTCGTCATTGTTATAACTGTTGAACTCGTAAGTTTGTCATTTTTAACATCTACAAATATCAGCGAATTCATTGATTAGAAAAGTGACGAATTCACTCGAAATGCATGTTTTGAGAATAAAAATCAACAGTGTACTCAAACTGAAATTTTGACATAAGTTGCACACGAATTTTGAAGTAATTGGAGTTCTGCTTTTGGATTTCGACATTATCAACCTTTCTCTTCTTGTTTTTGGGATGAAGAGGAGGGCGAGAAGCAACAATAGGAGTGGCTTGGGAAGGAGAAAGGTTTTATATTGGGTTTGGAATAGATTTTGCCTCCTTCATGGATTTGTCCAAGCTTGTTTAGTCGAAGATGCAGGGATATTTTAGAGTATAGTCTTTTCTTTGGTATTGAGAGCTTCTCTTGCTACACCAACTTCTCCCCTTTGTTTGGATAAAGAGAAATTAAGAGAAAAGAAACTCATAAAATAAAATAAAAAACAAAGAGAGAAGATGAAATCCAGTTTCTTTCCGTCTTATTTGATTTAACAATAGAAAAACTTAAGTTTAGAAAGAAAAAAAGGTAGAGTTGTAATTTTTAGTGCTGTAGTCGTGAACATTTATTTTATCTCCATTTTTTTTTTTTTTTCTGATTTGAAGAGAAAAAAAAAAGAGGAAAAATTGGTCCACTTTTCTCTCAATTATTTTTCTTTTCTCTCTTCACTTAACAATCCAAACAAAAGAAATGGAGAAAAACTCATTATTTTCTTTTATTTTCTCTCAAATTCTCTCAATCCAAACACACCATTACTAAGAGCAACCCAAAATGTGCGATCATTCTTTATTGGTGTAAGTTATATAACATAGGGTGAATCTTCATTTCATGCTCTGGACATGAAAAAATTTCGAGTATGATACACTGTTTATTTTAATTTCCAAAACATATATTATTTTAGTGAATTTGTCACTTTTATAATCAACAAATTCATTGATAAAATATCAATGATTTTGTCATATCAGTGGTCTCGCTGGTAATTTATTAACTCACGATTTCACAGGAAAAACATATTTAGGAACTTAAAATGAAAATTGTACCGAAAATAGAGTTTTGTCATATATTGCGCACGTTTTTAGACCCCAACTTTACTTATTCTCAACCATTCACTATATTTTTAAGAGTGAATATCAATTTCGTGCGTTGAATATGATAAAATTTCAAGTTCGGTCTACTGTTCATTTTAATTCCTAAAACATACATTCGTCATTATTATAATCGTCGAACTCGTGAGTTTATCACTTTTAACATCTACGAATACCAACGAATTCACTCAAAATGCATGTTTTGAGAATAAAAACTATTAGTGTACCCATATTGGAATTTTGACATAAGTTGGACATGTTTTTGGAGAAAAATCCATTTTCTTTATTTTTAATTGAAATCTAATAAATAAAATTAGGGTGCCAACAACTAGGGGTGTCAATGGATAGCCGAAATATGAATTCGAATTCAAAAAATCGGATATTATCCAAAATTTTCGGATATCGGATTTGGATGTTATTTTAAAATTCAAATGAGTTTCAGATACAAATTCGGATATTGCGAAATCCGATCCGATAATATCTGCTCCGATATAATATACATATTATGTATTAATGTTTTACAACAAAACTTTTATATATGTATATATAAGTGTCGTGTATTCATGTTATACAACAAAACATAACTTTTTAACCTTTTATCTTCTCTCACGTCTTCACACACAAGAACCAGCAGCCATTAACGATCGGTGAGGGGGGTTTCGACTGTGAGTTCCATACCCATCGTCTTCTCCGGTCGACGACATATAGGTACACATTCTCTCTCTCTCTATCTTCCTCTCTCTCGCCTCTCGGTAAAATCCGACCGACGGACCATAACCATCGTCTTCTCCGACCAACGAGCTTCCAAAGATACTCTCTCTCTCGCTCTCTCACACACACACACACACACACAAAATAAAACCCTATTTTATCCGATTTGAAGACTGAAATAGTTAGAAGATTAAAAAAATAAAATAAAATCGATTTGTTTGTTTACAGATTGAGAATGGTGGTATTTTATAAGATTTTTTTATCGGATCGGATGTTATCGGATGCCTGATACATTTTTCGAAATTCGAATTTGAATGTTTGTTAGTGATATCCGATCGGATTCGGATATCATCATTTTTTGGGCTTGATATGCTTTTGATCTTGGATATATATATATGATGTTGTTTTATGTGTGTTGATTATCTGTGGGTGTTATAGAAATTGTTTTTTTTTTCTTCTTCTTTAAAACCTTTGATTAGATTTCATATCTAAGTCACTGTAGAGAATTCTATTCTTTTTGTTACTAGATTGAACCTTGAATTCTATTCTATCTATATATATATATTGTCTCTTTGAATTGCTTTCATTACAAATCAGCTCCAAAAAATTATGGAGTTTTACTCTATGGCATTTTTTATGGACTTGAATTCAACTCTTTTGATCTTTGTTGTGAAATGAACTTTTTGGCATACAGTTATTTCAGAAATCTAAGCTGTTGATTGTTTTGCATGATTCTTAAACCATTGTTTTTCATGTTTGGTATCAAACCCAACTAACTAAAGTTTTGGTATCTTTTCTTTGGTATCGAGAGCTTCTATTGACACACCAACTTCTACCCTTTGTTTGGATCGAGAGAAGTGAAGAGAAAAGAAACTCATTAGAGAGAGAGAGAGAGAGAGAGAGAGAGAGAGAGAAGAAGAAGAAGAAGAAGAAATCCAGTTTCTTTCCATCTTGTTTGATTTAACAATAGAAAAGCTTAAGTTTAGATAGGAAAAAAACAGTAGAATTATAATTTTTAGTGCTCTTAGTCGTGAACATTTCTTTTCTCTTCATTTTTTTCTGATTTGCAGAGAAAAAATTGGTCCACTTTTCTCTCCGTTAATTTTCTTTTTCTCTCTTCACAATCCAAACAAGAGAAATAGAGAGAAATTCATTATTTTCTCTCCATTTCTCTCTATCCAAACACATCGTTACTAAGAGCAATCCAAAATGTGTGATCATTCTTGTTGGTGTAAGTTATATAACATAGGGTGAATCTCCATTTCATGCTCTGAACATGAAGAAATCTCGAGTTTGATACACTGATTATTTTAATATCCAAAACATAATTTTTGTAGTGAATTTGTCACTTTTATAATCAACGAACTCGTTGATAAAATATCAACGATTTTGTCATATCAGCGGTCTCGCCGGTAATTTATCAACTCATGAATTCACTGGAAAAACATGTTTTGGAAATTAAAATGAAAATTGTACCGGAAATGGAGTTTTGTCATATGTTGCACACATTTTTGGACCCCAACTTTTACTTATTCTCAACCATTCACTTATTTTTAAGGGTGAATCTCAATTTTGTGCGTTGAATATGACGAAATTTCAAGTTCATTCTACTGTTCATTTTAATTCCCAAAACATGCATTCGTCATTGTTATAACCTTCAAACTTGTGAGTTTTTCACTTTTAACATCTACGAATATCAGCGAATTCATTGATTATAAAAGTGATGAATTCACTCGAATGCATGTTTTGGGAATAAAATCCAATAGTGTACCCAAACCGGAATTTTGACATAAGTTGCGCATGTTTTGGGGGACTAATTTTGACAGCTCTCTAAAAGTTAAAAGTCTTTAAAACACTCCAAAGGCTGCTTTGATTTTGGAGGGAAAGAAGTGGCGGGGTCGAGTGAGATTTTTTTTTGGGGGTTTCTTAATTGTTTAATTACTGCACAACAAAGAAATATCTTTGATTTGATTTCTTAATATTGGTTTTGTATGCGTGTTGAGAATTAGGGCATCGGTGGTTTGATATTAACTTGAGAAAGACTTTTATTTTTATATTTTGTTTGTTTGTATCTACATTGAGACTAATTGTTGCAATTTAAGATTAGGGTTGCAACTTTAAGAATATTTTCGAGAAGTGGTTGAATTTTAGATGAAAAAAGAAAAATCAACTTTATTTATCTTACTTACCCATTTTGTTGATTTTGGTTTTTGGGACGACGGATGAAAAATATCACCTTGTTGATGGCTACACAAATAATTGGAAAACCCTAGAGATATTGATTTCTGTGTGTGTGTGTGCGTGCGCCCGTGTGTGTGTGTTACTCTAACATAAACATGTGGGTTGTGGGTAACCATACGTGGAGTTTCTTCATTGGTCTTTCTCACTAGTTCTTTAGAAAGTTGAATCTCTTATTTTTGTAAATTGCAGGTCATCTGTTTGATTAAATTACTGAGTGAAATACTTTGAGCATATTCAGAGAAATAAAGAAAAAATGGGTAAGAATGGAAACAAGAAGGGCTCATCGGCTATTGCTTCTGGATTTCATCAAAGAGCAACATCACTTAGAGAGGAAATCACTGGTAGAAAGCAATTCAGAGGAGGAGGCTCCAACAATGTCAAGTCTATCTTGAAAATGCAACATTTGCAGAATCTGGCATTATGGGCTGGTGGGGAAGCTTCTATGCCTTCTTTGGGTGCTCTTTTTGGACACCGTTTGGCCACTTGTGGGGAGGCCATGGGGACTCCACTTGATCCATCATTTTTTCCTTGCCAGAGGTGAGACTCTTTTTGTATGGTAGTTTAATCTTGATTGAAAAAGTAATTAAAAAAAAAAAAAAGTAATTAAATTTTCAACTTGATTGACGTAGTTTAGGATCCTGGATGTCTGAAGTAGTATGATGTCTGAGCATCTGTCCTTGTGTCATTATTTTATTTGTACTCCTGTGGGGAGATTTCCATTTCTATATACACTTCGAGATATGTTACCTGGTTCTTTGGTTCGCTTGGTTCGAATTTGGGTTTGCTACTATAATAGTGAACCTGGTAACATCGACAGGGTACCATTTTTTTTCATAAAGAAAAGGGTAGCTATAAGAGTGAAGTGTGGGGTTTCGAACCCAGGTCCGTGGTATTACCAACTCACCAAGGTGGCAACTTCATGTTGGTGGGGTACTTTTTGTTTGATAAGCAAGTGGGTTAGTGGTAAGTAATTAGTAGGTGAAAGCGGGTTTTGAATGCAGGTCATGGGCCTCATGGAAATATTACTCACAGATTTTAACCAATTTGGCAAGTTAGTACCTTTTCTTCAAGCACCTTTCGACTCGAGTGAGTACATATATGTAAAAGCTCTCTTACTCACTTCGCATACCCTTTCTCTTTAGCTTCCTTCCTTTTATAGACTTACTGGCATTAATCTCACATGGTATGTTTCCAAGATTTTGACTTTGATTACCAACAATTTACCTCAGTTCTTAAACACGATGCTTTTGTGGTGTGGCAGTTTGGCCTTGAAACCTCAGTTCCCATAGCTATACTCTGTTTCATCTAAACACCATTGCCCATCAATGGTTTCAAGATCCAATCTGGGAATCGCATTTGCAATTCTAAGAAGCTTTGGAGACTCTGGAATCATGATTTGACTCTCTTCCATTTTTATCAATCCTGAGGTGGCTGATCGGGGAGTTTGGGTCAAGGATGAGACATCTTTTTGGTGAAGTCCTTTTATCTTCTCATTGTCTCATTCTAATTCCTTTGAGTTCCTTAACAACTTCTGTGGTTTGGAGGCCAAATGCCTCGTCAAAGGTTGCTTTCCTCACTTGCTCTGTTGGACAGTATCATGTCTAGGGCATAATTTCAGTTAATTTTTTTTGTTATATGTAAGGCTAGTGGTGAATCTGTCAATCACTTGCTAATTTATTTTACCTTAGCTCTTAAGGTGTGGTCCCAAGTCTATTCTCTCTTTAATATTAGTTGGTGCTTCCGTGGTTCTACCATTTCTCTCTTTCAAAGTTGAAGATTAAGAGCTGTCTTTGGAGGGAAAGGACTTATTGCACCTTTATTTTTTTTTGTTTTTTTTGTCGTGTGTTTGGGGATTTGGAAAGAGATGAAATGATGAATAGCCAAATTTTCAAGGTCTAGGAGCATTTCCTGCAGGAAACCATAATCTTTGTTATGGGATTTTATTCTTCTGGAGCAAGTCTCTGTAGATTTTAAAGAGTCTTTTTCATGAACTTTATATATGGTTCCCCCCTTCCCCCCCCCCCCCCCCCCCCCTTTTCTGTGTTTTTTTCTTGTGTTCTCTTTGACAGGTCTTCTTGACCTTCCTTTACTTACTCATTTCTTCTGTAATAAAATTTTATTTAAAAAAAGAAGAAGCTGAAAACCAAGATTTCCATTCATAGATGTTACAACTTTTTGGTGTAGTAGGTCTTTTATTTTATTGGTGTAAACAATTTAAATATTTTAGGGGCTTTTTCTTTGAAGATTTCTTGTATTGGTGGGAGCTTGTTTGTAAAAGGGTGATCCATCTCTGTTTGTATCTTTCTTCTTTAGGACAGCTTGTTATCCTTTTAATAAATCTTTCATTTATCTAAAAAAAAAAGTTACAACTTACTGTTCTATTTTCTTCATGATTTATAAAGGGCTATGTTAGTTATGCATGCATGAGAGAACCCAAAAGGAATAGTTGCCTACATACAAGGTCCTTGTTATACAGATTGGGTTATGTGTACTTTTATTTTGATAGATGGGTTATGTGTATTCTTTTAATGTATTGTTCGAGTGAGAATTATACCCAGATACTTAATTCTCTATGCACAGTGTTGAGGTATTGACGTTATATGATTACTGATGCTAGTGCAGTAGATTGCAGGGGTATGCAATATAATATATTTAATTATATCTTGTATTTTGCATACTTGAAAATTTGTCTTCCCTTATCTTACAGTGAAATTGTTAGATATTGATATTGTACAAGGAATCAACTTTGAATGAACAATCTATGTCCAATTTTGAAATTTCAATTTGGTTTTGCATACACTAGTGCTTAATACTTCACCACCTTAATTACTTATTCACTGTTCTACAGATGTGAGTCAATTCTTCAGCCCGGCTATAACTGCACTGTCCGAATTGAAAAGAACGAAGCCAAGATGCGCCAAAGACACAAGAAATCAAGCTTTCCTACCCAAAACAATGTGGTCTATACATGCCACTTCTGTTCGCACCGTAACCTGAAAAGAGGTACCCCAAAAGGTCACATGAAAGATATACTTCCTTGTAAACCAAGACCAGTTTCTGAATTAAAGCCTGTCTGCACCACTAGTGAGAAGTCTGCTTGTTCTTCGAGAGGTATAGAAAGCAACACGGAGATTAATAAGAAGATGGAGGAGATAATATTCCCATCTCAACCAATATCAGTTTCAGAATCAAAACCCAAAGATTCTGCTATGCAACCTGTTGAGAACAGTCCAGCAACTCCAACAGAGGGAATTCGAATGACTTTGTTGGATAGAAAAAGGAGAAAGAAGAGTGGGTCTGGATCTAACAAGCGGGTTGGAACCGAAAACGTATCTGCCACAACAGATTCAGGAAACACGGTTAGTGGGTCAAGTAGAAAAAGAAGAAAATCTTGGATGAGTTTGAAGGAGATTGCTGAGAACAGTGCGCGTGATAAAACCCGCAACATCACTAATTTAACGATCCCTTTCTTTATATGAATAAAATGTATCCTTTTAAATTATAGGAAAATTTCTCAATTCTATGTACATAAGAACTTAAAAAAATTTGTTTCTTCAAAACCAAGAATTGTTAACAAAAATATTAAAATCATTCATGATTTGAAGGAAATCAAAGGATCACATTGTGATACCATTTTGGGTTATTGTTCTTTCTGTAATCTGAGTTCTTTTTTAGAAACACAATTATTTACCCTTTTAAGAAGTTAATCTGCGATCGTTGCGCCCACATTGGCAAGCCACTGACCCCATGAACTTTACGCATCATTTTCAAGGGAAAATGGTATTCTAGGAAAATATGCATATGATCACTTGTTGTCGCTGACATTTTTTCAGAAAACTATTTTTCTATCGATTTCCGTCTACCATCATACATTCAGTTACAAATGTTAGTCGGGTTTGAATCAGGTCAATCTCAAAACCCGACCCATATATCATAAACCCAAGCCCCAGCTCTGGTAATCATTTTACACAACTGAGGATATCATGTATATTTCCCATAATAGGGACAACTTAGAAATATTGCCAAAAGAGGTGAAAGAAATTGTGTAGGGCTATCAATAGATTATAGATCCGGTTCGAATTATTGGTACTAACTTAGAATATGGATCGAGAATTTGGATTTCGATAAGGATCCGATTTAATAATCTATCTCATTAATTCTTAATCAACCGTATTTTTACTAAAATGTAATGAAGTAAATAAGTTGTACAGTATTTTGTATACAAATCAATTTGATCCCATCAGATAAAATTTAGATTTCTATTGGGAACATAGACCACTTGGCATCCTCCACCGTCTCATGGCATTTCCAAACAGGCTTTTAGATCCGATAACAACCCAATCTGACAAGAGTCCGACCCAATTCTTACTAATCAGTCCCGGGGTCTGATCCGATCCTGAACCGATCCGATAACCCGACCCATTTCTTCCCCTAACTCCCTAGTCAAAGAGAGACGTCTACAATCTTCTAGGCGTGTGATGAAGTAGAAATGGACCCAAAGACAGAAAAGCTGGTGAGAAGAACAACAATGGTGGCCACTGTAACTGCTTCATATTTCCTCCTCACTTCTGACTATGGCCCCCAACCCAATGTCCTTGACCCTGTAATTATTTTTTCCTCAATTTTTTTTTTCCTTTCCCCCCTTTTATTTATTTATATTTCGTGTTCTGGGGTTCTATCTAATTTGTTGGTATCAGTTGATTTTGTGTTTCTTACATTGATATTTCCTTCACATCTTAACAATTACAGACATTCTGTTTTTTTTTTTTTTTTTAATTACCATTTGGGGTATTTGATTAAAATGGGTTTTCGGGGTTCTACCTTTCTTGAAAAGATTTGTTTTTTTTTTTTTTTTTTTTTTAAATTATCTCTTTTTCTTTTTTGTTTGTTCTTCATAAACTTGTTTGGGTTTCTTTTCTTCACTTTGTTATCCTAAAACTTCTCAATAAAAGTAGTTGTAAAGCTCCTATATGATTGTAATTTCTGTTATGCAAAACTCTAATTAAGGTTTTTGTAGGGAAAAAAAAATGAAATTTCTATTTCAAGCAATTGAAATTTCGACTAGTTTTGGCTTAGAATTACCCAAGATTTATGATAATTGGATGAAATTTCAATGAAAATTTAGAGTTTTATTATTTTATTTCAATTTTATGCAGGACCCAAAATCCAAAATTGACTGTGAAACTGAAGTTTAAAACATTTCCCATACACCCTAAATCCGAAACTTAAATCATTAGTTTGGATTTCTAGTTATGGTCGAGAGAGTTGTTCGCATTTCTCTGAATTTTCCAAGGGTGTGTGCATAGAAATTCACATAAGTGTGAGAATTTATAAAAATCCTTTGAAGAAATGATCGAAAATGTTGAAATGTGGAAGTAATTTCCACCAAACCAACAAAGATTAAGGTGTTAAGGTTGGCTCGTCTCCTGATTTATTAGTGGTAAAAACTTTGAGGTGCCCATCCCACTTCAAAATTTCGGTAGAACCCTCTCCTTTATATTACACATGGTGTCTCCAAGGAGGCATCCCAAATATTAACAAAAAAGTAGGGGTCTGAAATAAGCACAAAAAATTACGTGTCGTGTTACAAGGAGGGTTCCTCCAGGCCGCATCAAAGTTGAACTCTTTAAAGTAGTTGCTAGTCCAATCTTGTATGTTGTTTGAGCTTCTGATGAGTTTAAGTTGCAATTGCAGATCAAGAAGACCATCCAATCAGCCGAGTGTTCTATGAAGAGGTTCATCTTTGGTTCTGACAAAGAATGTGAAGGCAGCGAAAGTGAAGAACCCAAATCCAATCCCACAAAAGAGAGGCCCTAGTCGTATGTACCTCCTATGTAGAGTTATATCTCACAACAAACACGGGAGATGAGATTGGGGGTAAGGTTATAGCATCGATCAATGTTCTATGTTTTTCGAGCCATAATTGGAAATTCTTCTAGTTTACGTTGTAAATTAGATACTCAAGGTCATGGAATAGATACCGCTAATTATTTTCAGTTTCTAATAGCATTCAAACTTCAGAAGACGTACAACACTACAAAGTGGAGTTAAAAGAGTGAGATATTTGCTGTTTAGTTGCAATCGTTGCTTATGATTATGTAGCGCTTCATGCCTTCATGCATTGCAAATCTAATTACTTGCACATGTACTATTGGTTGATTGAGAAAGTTGTGAGATTATTGAAACAATGATGAAGCATAAGCTTCTTTATTTTATTTGGAATCAAATCCATGACCAAAATCTTGAGTCAATTTGATACTAAATCTAGGGGCATAGCGCCTTTATGATAGTTTGAAAGGTATCGATTTGTGGGATTTGGTTCATTTCCTTTTAGTTTCAAAGTTTGGTAGGTACACTTTGATAGGTGTTTTGACTTGGTAGCTCTACAACTTTGTAAGTCATTGGAAGATATTGATTAATTTGGACATATCCCTCTAGGTTTTGGTGAATGTTTGAGATACTCTGTGAATTTTCAAATTGTTGTCAAACACCACCCCCCAGACCCTGGTCTTCTTGGAGTAACGGTCAAAAGATGGCCAAAATACACTAATCTTCAAATTCTTAATTAAAAAACCCTTGATTCTCCACCCCCCCACCCCCCCCCCCCCCCCCCCCCCCCCCCCCCCCCCCCCACACACACACACACACAAAAAAAACAAAAAGTTGAAGACAATGGAATCAAGGGTTGCCAAGTTAATTGAAGTTTTTAACTTAAAGATTGAAGTCGTGGATTTTGGGGTGGGGAATCAAGGATTTTTGGAAAGAGGTTGAAGATGAGGGTATTTTGGCCATTTCATGGGTGGACAATTCATCAGTTTGAAAATGGAGGAGTATCTTGATTATTTATTTGATAAGCTAGTATCTCGAATGTTCACCAGAAAAACAGAGGAGAATGTCTGAATTACCAGAATATAGTGCTGGTGTTTGGATGTAGGATTAAAGTGGCATCTTAAACCTAAATCAGGATTAGATCTGCAACCACCTTATAAGGCAGAGTGTATTAGTGAGATTCAGCAATGTCCACTCACCTCCAACCCAGGTAATGTAGACACTTACGGAGTGCTTGATTCTGCCTACAAGTTAATATTGAATAGAGATTTACATTGAACTTTATAGTTTGTTGATTTGCTTTCATGTTTAATATAGAATTATAACTCTTCCCACCGAAAGGATATTATTCAACAAGTGGAGTGGATCGGGGAAAGACTTGAATTTTATTACTTTAATTTTAGCTTTCCAAGTTTGTGAATGATTTCTGGATGTGAGGAGGTTTTGTGTTGGTTGCTTGGACACAAACCGCCTCCTTCATCCAGGGCTTGACCTGCAATGCAAGCTGAAAGCTTAACATTGTTATTGAATACTGACACGCCCACGCGCAACTACTCACACACACACACACACACACATGCACACACACATGCACACGCTGGAGAGAACCCGTTTGATGCATAACACTTGAAACTAAAGCTGTGAAGTGTAAACAACACAAATAAAGGTCTAGCTGCTGTGTATGATTCCATCAATCTAATTCAATAATAATTTTTAAAAGACATAGATTGATGAAATACTGCAAATTTATTGGACATATGTTTATAGTACAATAAATGTCAATCAAAAGAATTACATCTCATCTGTCAACTAACAAAACCAGTTACGGTAACTCTTCCTTCATTAGAAAGCAACCCAACAGCTTCGTTGTCTCTGAGAATGTGATGATAAAGAAGTAATACTTGATTTACTTCACCTAAACTTTATCTTTGAGACCACTAATCCTTGATACTTAGCTTCTCTAACGTAAGATCATTGCCAATAAGAGATGCTTCAATTGTATAACTATAAATGTCTTTATAGATTTCAGTTCAATTTCTGGTAAGGAAATTACCCACTTTTGAGCTCTCCTTACTAGATCCAAACATCCAAAACTTGTGTTGAACCCAAGTCCTAACATCATAAAGGGTTACAATAAGTACTTCGAAACACCATTATTGAGTACATGATATAGAAATAAGCTTCAAGACATTTAGTAGATAATCGTGATCATCGATAAAATTGTACCTGATTCTATGGTATAAGGTTGTGGCAGGTGGTGTCACAAGGATATGGGCAATCAATCTCCTTGGCGACGCTTCTCTCGAAGTACCAATCCCCAACTACCTCAGCAATTGTCTGAACGAAATGCATCAAAAGGAAATTTTCGTGAAACTTTCAAGTTAAGAAAACAAAATTTTGAAAACATTTAGAAGAATTTGTATGTTACTCAAACTCAAGAAATTAAAAATTCAATTATCAAGAAAATTTCTGTGGAACTTGCAAATAACTATAACAAAACTTCTTGGTATAACCCAACTGTTATGATGTTACAAACATTTAAATACCTTATCGTTCACTCTAGGGGAGTCAGCTGCAAACCATGTATCTTGAGACTCGCTTTGGCAATGAGCAAAGCACGAATTTATGAACATCCCTCCGTTTATTGAATATTCATAGAAGAATAGTAATGATCTAATCATCTCATATCTGAAATCTGTAGGACGGAAAATGAAGTCAACCAAATAAATTCGAATGGGCAATCTGCAAATTTTATAATTTATTTAACCTTATTCACATTTGGATAGCCCGGTCATGGAATTCTTTGTCAAATAATGTCAAGGCATCTAATTGTCAAGATGATGGGAGGAAAACCATGGCCAGAGGCATCTAAGAAGATAACTATGTAACAAAGACACATAAATATCGCTACATTTTATGCTTTATGAACTTAAATTAGTGCAATAATTTATGTTCACCTTCATTGTTATTGTCATATTGCCAACAGAGGCAAGATGGTGTTTCTGTTTCCTATAGTTGCTAGGGTCTTAACGCGTGCCATAAGGGCACACGTTAAAGTGCAATAAATATTTGGAAATAGGCATATGAGGGTATTTTGTAAAAATAATTTTTTAAGGGCATTTTCGATACAAAATACAATTTTCAAAGTGTATTTATTATACTTTAATGTGCCCTAAGGGCACACGTATACAAGATCCTAGTTGCTATTACTAACATATTGTAGTTGTGTCTAACATTAAGACCCATACCCGTGTTGAAGTTATTAAAAGCAAAAAAACAATAAGCAGAATGTTGAGTTTAGTCCTACATCGGACACTTATTGCCTTGTCTCTCTCCTTCTAAGTTCCAGGGCCTCTCCACTCATTGCCAATTGGTTTTGGGTAGGACCCCCAAATTTATCATGGTATCAGAGCGAGTCTTTCTCTCCTTCATGTCACCCAATTCATATCTCCACATACTTGGGCCTAGTCTGGCCCACACATGCGGGACGTGTTGACTTTAGGCCCACATCAGACACTCATTGCCTTGTCTCTCTGCTTCTAAGCTCCTGGGTCTCCAGTCATTGCTAATTGGTTTCGAGTAGGACCAAATTTATCACAGAAGGAGATGGTCAAATAAGATCACCCTAATAAAACTCACAAGTTATATAATGGGGGACTGAAGACTATAAATAACTAATGGAGTTGTTCATATAGGTAAAATGTACCAACCTTGTAAGATGCTTAACTGAATTGGATTACATGAGGCCGGATTAACCTTGCATCGATTCCAATATCCATGCAAATCAGTGGAAGGCGGCACTAGATGATGATGAAACTGTTGGCATAAAAAATCTTCATCATTCTTTTATAATGGCTTACAAAGACCACCCACTCAATATTCTAGTATTTCAAATCAATAAAGGCAGAAAACTCTTACCTGGAATACATCATAAGCTGAATTTAGTATGAAGTATGGTGTTGTGATGTATGGCAATGAATATTGTGGGAAGAAACACTGCATAAGAAATTGAAAATATCAAAACCATAATTCAGACAACACAAAGCAATGTTTGGTGCAACCAATAATTTGCAGGAGTTATGTAAAATTCATACTTGATGAGGATAGTAACGAGAACTTGTACAGTTTCTATCGAGATTCTGTCCTATTCCCTGTAACATGAAATTCTCATGCATGAATACCAGAAATAGAATTATATAAACTTTAAATCAAATAGTAGTTCACTGTATTAAGGAAACTGTAGCTGATTTCATGAAATAAAAACCATTGATGGAAGACAAACCTGCAAAGAAATTAGGTTTTCAAAGAAGTTCCTTGCAGTATGGTTCAAGCTTACGTCTCTTCTGAAAGAAGAAATTGCCGAACACATATCAGTATAAGTTGGAAGAAGGTTAGAACTACTAGGTTAAGCTAGCACGAATAAATACATGTATGCGTGTGTGTATTTAAGGTTAGGAGAATTTACATGTCAAGAAAAAATCCAGCGTCGCTCAAGCACTTCACACTGGCATTCCTTGGTAAAAGATTTGTGAAGTCGTCACAGTGCAAAAAGGTTGCCAGACCCCCAGCAGAGCAACCTGAGAGCAGAGCCTAGAGAAGAGATGCAAACAAAGATTCAAAAACAGTGGGAAATAAGTCTTCTTGGAGGCAGCTTACTAGTATATATTTGCATAGAATGCATTTAGACCTAATATAGGTGAATACATAATTAAAATATGCACATGTGCATATTTAATTACAAGATGTTTTTTCATCTCAGGGAGAGGATTCCCATATTAATTATCCATGAATTCTTACTCATAGTCATAGAAGTGTGAGATACAAAAAGAAGATTTCCCAATGGGTCTTAATGCATCTCAATGTGTGCCATTATATTTTTTAAGTCTCGTAGGCATTGACAAAGACTCGAGATCCAATATGGTGTCCCGTTCCTATAAAATAGGAATGGTGTCTACGTGGCATGTTTGGATTGGATGCAGCCCAATGTGTATATTCTCCAATCTAAACGTGCCATGTAGACACCATTCCTGTGTATAGGAACAGTACACCGTTCTAGATCGCTACTCATTGAAAAATGTTAGGACGGTGACATGTTGGCAAATGTGCCAGTCTCATCACACAAGCCCAACACTTCATTGGCTCCTTCATGTACAAGTTCACTTGGGCACCTTGTCAATAGCGATGTATCATCCTTAGGCATAGACCGAGTGGTCCTCCCCACCAAACCACCAGACCTTACCCCTACATCATGTCCCCGTCAATGGGGTCTGCAATCGTGCATGCCAATACATGCATTTAATGTTCAACCCTGATTGGTCAACATAGCATTTCAGTGGTCTGATTATATGTGGCATTGCATGCATATAACGTGGGGCCGAATGGGCCATCCACACTAGCAAAATTTGTATCTATATGTATGTGTGGTCTCTATGCGCAACTACTATGTGCGTCCTTGTGAGATATGTGTATGTGTTTACATATTTATATTAAGCAAATAAAATCAAAAGACTTCAGGTGAAATCTTCAAAATCTAGAATATATATATGTTATACCTTATCTGCTTGGTTCAATCCCTTAGGAAGAAGATCGAGAATGATGGCGCGCCAAATCCTTTGCCCCCTAAAATAAAGTCTTGATGTCTGCCCATCGAAACCCAATTTTCAGTATAACTACAGAACTATTTTTCTCTCAATAATAAAAGACTACGGAAATACTAAAAAAAATTATATATTTTTGTCTAAATTACCTAAAGAGATCTTTTTTTCTTAAATTTATGAAAATAATCAGATAACCGTGCTCGAAAAAAATTAAAAACAAATGACTGATTCAATAATTTTTGCAAAATACTCATCCACTAAAATGCACAAGAAGAGCACGTGGATTCTTCCAACTCTAGTCACTAGTGGGTGGATCCCATATGCCTCATTTTTCTGGATAGCCATAACGAGTCAATCAGGTGACAAAGTCTCATGCCCGTGAAAGGTATATATTTTGTCAAAAGTCTGTGCCTAACCCTTCGCAATGGGGGACCGACGTTGAACGATTAGCCCAATTCAAAATTTTGGAAGAACCAAAACACTTACCTTTATATTATATATATATATATTATATATATATATATATATATATATGGGGTCGGTTCATGGGACATATGTAAAAACAATGGTTTTTCAAAATATGGGTTAGAAGTTTTGGATTGAGCTGATTTTTTGTGAGGATGATCTCTATGATGAGAAGATCATCCTCTCAAAAAATCAGCCTAGTTTGAATCTTCTAACCCCATCAAAAGTGATTTAGAATGTGAACCATCGATTTTTTACCAATAATTAGTAATCACTTTTAATGGATTTAGAAGTTTCAGATAAGGTTGATTTTTTGTGCGGATAATCTTCTCATCGTAGAGATCATCCTCACAAAAAATCAGCTCAATCCAAAACTTCTAACCCATATTTTGAAAAACCATTATTTTTACATATGTTTTTATTTATAGGCAGATTTACCAAAACATGCACAACTTTTCGTTTATTTACCAAAACGGTATACTATTCAAAATATTTCCGAAAACGGTAATTTTACTGTTTTCGGAATTAATTTTTTTTACCAAAACAGTAAAAACAGTAAAATGTATTTTTTTATACCGAAAATACCCTTTTTATTTTTTGACTAAAATTACAAAAATAAAATTGATTTCGGTAAAAAAAAATTGTAAATACATATGATTGTTGGATTACCGAAAGAGAGTGAATTTTTTTAGTTGGATTTTCATTTTTTTAAGGTTAAAATTATAAATACATATGTAAAACAAAAAAAGGGTATTTTCGGTATAAAAAAAATATATTTTACTGTTTTTACTGTTTTGGTAAAAAAAATTAATTCCGAAAACGGTAAAATTACCGTTTTCGGAAATATTTTGAATAGTGTACCGTTTTGGTAAATAATTTCAAAAACTCTACCGTTTTGATAAATTATTCTTTTTTATATCCCCATGAACGGGTGAACCGCCCCCTATATATGTATATATGTATATTCTAATACTCCATTTTTGGTTTGATGACCATCCAAAGGTCAGGCAAACATTCATGGAATTGTGGGTCCATAAAAACTATATGCTACATGGCATTTTTTTATTTTTGATAGTGGTGTCCTTGAGTATTGAATTACCCAATGTCATAAAATGCAATTTTCCTCCTAGCATATAGAATCAACAAGAATAAAAGGAGTTTTGGTAAAAATTCACAAAGAATTTACTAAGCTTACACCATTGTAAAACATAGCATCACCGGCAAATGAGGCTCCATCGCAATAACGAAGCTTTACTCGATTCCAATTGTAGAAATCTGCTCAAAAAAGAAAATCCTTCTGAAATTAGTTTAAATAATTGAATAATTTTTAATAGAGGGAGTTGCACCTACTTAAATAATTTTTCATTTTCTTACTTTCTTTATAAATTATTTTTCTTCTTCTCCCATGAGGTCTCAGGGTTTCACCACGGCAAATCCTGTGTTCAAAATTTGGTGACCTCTTAACTTATCCTTTATACATTCTTTTTACAAAGAAACTTTCAATACCATTCAAACTTGACTAATTATCCTATAAACATACTCGTTAATGCCTTATGAACATAACCAATTAAATATTTGTCATGAAAGCATTATCATCCAAAGATTCCTATTATTCCATTTTTTTTATTGGTAATTTTGTTTTTTAATAAGTTCACTCGATGTTAACAAAATTCGAACATAAGCCCATGGTGTCATTAACCCAAAATTTTACAAACTAAGCTAATTGGCACTGCAAAGAAAAAAGAGTGCAACATGAGGATTTCCTAATAAATTAATTATCTTAAATTCTTAATGCTACTCTCGTTCAAGAATGCTTAATTATGAAGTTCAATTATTCTTTTTTTCTTAAAAATAATTTTATTCATAAATTTTATAAATATTCAAGATGTGGATTGAGGATTTGGGTTGATTCTATTTGGGAATTTAAGATCTTAACATTGAGATAAAATTAAAACACAATCAGAAAAAGTTCCAATCTATTTTTTATTGGATCAATTTTAGATTTCATTGTCCCAAATAAACTCCAATCCATGTTAAGACGTAACACACGACACATCGTCACTATCTGATATGGGTTCGACTGTAAGAGATTCGTGCACGACTTTATCTTATGAGAAGGGCAAGTTGCAATTCTATCAGATAACCATCACCATATGAATATGTGAAATTCTAGTTTTAAAACTCGATTAAAGTCATGTGAGGCTGTTTCCCACATACTTTGTGAGGCGGCGATGTCGCTGTCGTGTGTTGTGTGGAAAAAAAAGACAAAATTCTATTATTGAGTTTCGTCCGCGACGACTACTCTAATAGACTACTTTTTTCTCGAAGAGTGCGATGTTTGTCACTTTTCTATACGGGTGAATTACACTTGGACCCCTGTGGTCTGGCATAATTCCATTTTAACCCCCTAATTTTATCATAATTGCACTTACCTCGTCTTTCACTAATCGGATTAAAATTTAGATGTTATTTTGCAATTTAACTCTTTTATTTATTTTTATTAAAAAAATAAAATTTTAAACAAAAATTAAAAATTCCCCATCTAAGCATTCATTGAACCCAATTTTGCACAATATATTTTTATTTACAAAAGAAATTTAACATTAGGTTGGGGGTAAGGCCCCCTTAGATAATTATAAGGGAGGTAAGTGTAATTATCAAAACAGTAAGAGGTGAAATTGAGATTAAATCAAATAACCGGGGGTTCAAATTGTAATTTACCCTTTCTATGGTGTTGGGTACAGTAGAAAGCTACAATTACTTAATTAGTAAAAAATAATAAATTTATTCCCACAAAATTCGGCTAAATTGATTTTTCGGTCAAAGTGACGATTATGCCCTTTAGAACTAATAGGATGAGTACGAGAATGCAGTGACACTAAAGGGTAACATAGTTATTTTAACCGAAGACGTAGAAGTTAAACTAAGCTGTCTGTTTTACGGTCGATCGGTCGTGTCATGTGAGAAAAGGAAAATGGAGGACCATGAGCATGCTTCATCGTCACAATCAAAGTGACGAAAATACCCTTTTACAAATTCCATAATATTATAAATGTGGAATCTCTAGAGATAATATCATATTTGTAGCCTATCAGATTAACGATCTAGATTGATTCTAATTTAGCTCTCAATGAATTAGATGGTAACAAAAGATGTGTGTGGTGCAAGTGCCAAATAGCTTAAGAGATGTTTGGTAACACTTCTGAAGTTTGGAGTCTGGAAATTAGAAATTAGACTCTAGAAATTTCATCCAATGTCCCTCATCTCTAATTCAAAACTTTTGAATCTTAATTTTGAAATCTCAAATCTTAAATAAAACAAATAAAAATAAAAATTCGAAAGTTTGAATTTTAAAAATGGATCACCTCCATTTCAACTTCAAAAATATTACCAAACACACTTGATTGGTAAAATCTTTTGGTGATGATATTATAAACTTGAATTATATTCTCGTGATCTCGTCAACATTGAGTTATTGAATCTACTAAAAATAAATTTAACGATAAAAATAGTGTCTAGATATGTACCGGGATTTAGAGAGGCATTGTTGCTTAGGATTCCAGAGAAGACTTCAAATTTGTTCATGAATAGCGTCGATCCTCGACGAGTTGTGGATCTATCCAAACATGATACTATGTCATTGCACCACCCACCACCCTGTAAAACACATGATGTTCAATGATTACTTACCAAAAAATATATCATAATGTCTAGCAAGCTTGGGAATCAAGCAAAGAGCTACATTGATTGGATTGGCCCACAAGAGTGGGCTAAGAATCTGGGACCCACCATTTGTTGGATTCTTCTACTTTAAGGGTCTGAAGGATTGGGCATCCAAAATGGTAAGAAAATTGTTTTTTTTTCTTGAAAATGTGAATATCAAGTTCACTATCGTCCATTTCTTTCCTGAAGTGATTTTCGCCCCTAGATAGGAAAATATTTCCGCATCCCACTCGCAAGAAACTCCTAGGATTTACTCCCAATCCTTTAAGAGAGAGAGAAAGAAAGAATAAAAGGAAAAAAAAAAAATATTTATGACATTGTCCTATACTCAATTAAATATATATATATATATATATATATATATATATAGGGTCCCGTTCGCCACCCTTAGTTTTACCACACACTTTAACAAACGCGTTTTGTCTTACATGGGTTAGAAATTTCGGAATGAGCTGATTTTTGGTGAGGATGATCTCTATGGTGAGGAGATCATCCTCACCAAAAATCAGCTCATTCCAAAACTTCTAACCCCATCAAAATTGATTTACAAAAAATGGACGGTCCACGATTTTTCAACGTGTAAACATGGGGCTAAACATTTCGGAATGGGCTGATTTTTGGGGAGGATGATCTTCTAATCATAGAGATCATCCTCACCAAAAATCAGCTCATTCCAAAACTTCTAACCCATGTAGGACAAAAAACGTTTGTTAAAGTGTGTGGTAAAACTTAGGGTGCTGAACATTTCCCATATATATATATATATATATATATATATATATTATATATATATATATATATATATATATATAGGGGGCGTTCAATGGCAAACTTTTTAGCAAACTTTTTGACAAAACATTTTTCAAAACATGAGTTAGAGGTTTTGGAATGGGCTGGTTTTTGGTGAGGATGATCTCTACGGTGAGGAGATCATCCTCACCAAAAATCAGCCCATTCCAAAACTTCTAACCCATGTTTACAAGCTGAAAAATCGTGGACCGTCCATTTTTTGTAAACTGTTTTTGATGGGGTTAGAAGTTTTGGAATTGGCTGATTTTGGGTGATGATGATCTCCTCACCGTAGAGATCATCCTCACCAAAAATCAACCCATTCCAAAACCTCTAACTCATGTTTTGAAAAATGTTTTGCCAAAAAGTTTGCCCTTGAACGCTACCCATATATATATATATATATATATAGAGGGTCAGGTTCAAAGGACAACCATTTCTACACATATATAGACAACATGTTTTGTCTTATATGGGCAAAAATGTTTGGAATGGACTGATTTTTTGTGAGGATGATCTCTGTGATGAGGAGATCATCCTTGCCAAAAATCAGCTCATTATGAAACTTCTAGACCGTCCAATTTTTGTAAATCAATTTTGATGGGGTTACAAGTTTTGGAATGGGATGATTTTTTGCCAGGATGATCCCCTCATCACAGAGATCATCCTCACAAAAAATCAGTCCATTCCAAACATTTTTGCCCATATAAGACAAAACATGTTGTCTATATGTGTGTAGAAATGGTTGTCCTTTGAACCTGATATATATGGGAAATGTTCAGCACCCTAAGTTTTACCACACACTTTAACAAACGTTTTTTGTCCTACATGGGTTAGAAGTTTTGGAATGGGCTGATTTTTGGTGAGGATGATCTCTATGATTAGAAGATCATCGTCCCCAAAAATCAGCCCATTCTGAAATGTTTAGCCCCATGTTTACACGTTGAAAAATCGTGGACCGTCCATTTTTTGTAAACCATTTTTGATGGGGTTAGAAGTTTTGGAATGAACTGATTTTTGGTGAGGATGATCTCCTCACCATAGAGATCATCCTCACCAAAAATCAGCCCATTCCAAAACTTCTAACCCATGTAAGACAAAACACGTTTGTTAAAATGTGTGGTAAAGCTTAGGGTGCTGAACGGGACCCTATATATATATATATAGGGTGCGGTTCGGAGGCCATAAAGTTATACAAGTTTTGAGCCAAGTTTTCTGGACTGTTAGATGTGGACAGATCCGACGGTTCGCAAGCGTCTGATGGTTTTAAAGATAAAACAGTAAAAAATTAAAGTTGCCCCTTATTTAATTTTGTAATTCTTTAAAACTCCCTCTCTACACTCTCTTCTTCCTTTCTCTCTCAACTTACTGAAAGAGAGAGAAACTTTCTCCCCCCCTCTCTCTCTAATCTCTTGGGAGAGGAGATGAAGCAAATAAGTTTAGCTTTCATTTTTCATTTTGTTACAAAATATCTTTTTTCAAGTCGTTTTGAATCACGACCAAGCGGGCTGGACTAGCGTCAGTTATTCTATACAATAATCTCCAATCAATCCTCTAACCTTTCATCTCAAAGAATCCCACATCATGAACAAAGAAAAATTTCATCTCACATAGTAATATAGTCAAACACCTTGTGGGTTTAATGGATTCACACCAACAACAAGGGAAACTTTCTTCCATCCTTCATTACACTTACAATCAAATGGAAGCATGGCTATTGTTGAGGGTTTAGTTTGGAGAAACGCTGCCTAAGAGCATGGCTGTTGTTAAGTCTTTGAGAGATAAAAAGAGTTGAAGCTCTAACCTGGGGAAGAGTTGCATTCATGGCTTCTCCACATCTCACCTTCTTAACTAACCGTTAGGGAGAAAAAAAATCGTATTTTCTAAAGAAAAAAAAAAACACATTTTCCATTTAGCTCTTGTTCAAACCCTTTTTGAGAAAGAGAGAGAGGGAGAGAGAAAGTTTCTCTTTCTGTAAGTTGAGAGAGAGAAAGGAGGAAGAGAGTGTAGGAAGGGAGTTTTTAAAGAATTAAAAACTTAAACATGGGGCAACTTTAAATTTTTATTGTTTTATCTTTAAAACCGTCAAACGCTTGCGAACCGTCGGATCTATTCAGATCTAACAGTCCAAAAACCTTGGCTTAAAACTTGTAAAACTTTAAGGCCTCCGAACCGCTCCCTATATATATATATATATCTCTATGATGAGAATATCATCCTCACAAAAATTCAGTTCAATCCAAAATCTTTAACCCCATCAAAAGTGATTTAGAATGTGGATCATCGATTTTTTACCAATAATTTGTAAATCACTTTCGATGGACTTACAAGTTTTAGATTGAGCTGATTTTTTGTGAGGATGATCTTCTCGTCATAAAGACCATCCTCACAAAAAATCAACTCAATCCAAAATCTCTAACCCATATTTTGAAAAACCATTGTTTTTACTTATGTCCCATGATCTGTCCCCTATACAATGTAATAATAATAAATTTTCAAAATATGGGTTAGAGGTTTTGGATTGAGCTTTTTTTTTTAGGATAATCTCTATGATAAGAAGATCAACCTAAAAAAAAATCAGTCTAATATGAAATTTCTAACCCCATCAAAAGTGATTTAGAATGTGGACCGTCAATTTTTTACTACTAATTTGTAAATCACTTTTGATGGACTTAGAAGTTTCAGATTGAGCTGATTTTTTGTGAGGATGATATTTCCATCATAGAGACCATCATCACAAAAAATCAACTCAATCTGAAACTTGTAACCCATATTTTGAAGAACCACTGTTTTTACATATGTCCCATAATCCGCCCCCATATATAATATATATGTATGACATCGATTAAAATTGATTTTGATTCTCACGACGTGGATGTTTGTACGAAACCATAGATGCTTTCATTGAGATACGAGTGAAATGCACCTATGGTTATGTGTGCACCTCCACATCAGCAATGTGAGAATTGATGTACATTTTAATGTTACTCTAGCACCGACTCTTTTAGTCGTATCTCG
This sequence comes from Akebia trifoliata, assembly GCF_017979445.1. Taxonomy (NCBI): domain Eukaryota; kingdom Viridiplantae; phylum Streptophyta; class Magnoliopsida; order Ranunculales; family Lardizabalaceae; genus Akebia; species Akebia trifoliata. The sequence goes on from NC_141384.1 coordinate 29,374,980, forward strand.
ATAAAAACATCTATGATTCTATACATACATCCACGTCATCAATGTGAGAATCGATGACAATTTTAATGTTACTTAAGCATTTTCCTATTATTTTATATTAAATAAGATTAGTTTAATCAAAATCATCTAATTGCAATTAATTGATAGTCCAAATATTGATATTGAAATCTATTAAGGATCTAATCCGAAAGTATCGGATTGATTCCAGCAATCAAAACCAAATCCATTGACTATTGAGAACTAAACCGAAAAATAATAGAGCCCATGATAATAGATCCAAAACCAATTTCAAATACATTGGCCCATTGACAGCCTTAATTAAGATCTAGCATGCCATTTTGGGGGGCCTGCACCAAAAATCAATTTTTGGTGAATTTTAACTTCAATTCTAGTATAGTTAGGGCCCATGAGAAAGCTTCAATAAATCACAAACCAGACTCACTTTTGCTTATGGGTCGACTAAGAGAGTGAACCTGATGTTTATAAATCAAGTGGGCCCGAAAAGTGTTCAAGCCATGCACACAAGAGACATATAATTGGGTACCCCAAATCTTACCCAACTCCTAGGGTTCAGAGGCTTAAGTCTTAACTATGTAAATGTAATAAATAAATAAAATATTTAAATAATATAAAAAAAAAATGTAGTAGTGATTGTATACTACATGGAGTAGGATTGAAACCCAACTCACGGCCTTCTTTTCTTTGCTTATTGCACACTCCACCGGACCCACAGCTGGAAATCTAAACAAAGGTTGGTACAACCACCTTTGGAAGTCAGTTTGATTTGATTTTTTCATTTTTATTTTTGGCTCAAACTATTTCTTTCTGTATAATGGCCTACGTGAACAGACCCTGAAGGCTGAACCTATCATATTGTGTCAGTGGGCCCAAAAGAGTATCCTAAGCTGGCAAAAACCAGAAATCTTATAGTAACAAACCTCTGAAAGTATGTTATCGGTATTTTTTTTTAATAAAAGAAAGCCAATTTCCTTACTAACTAAATAAGATTTCAATCTTACTAACTACTAAGGGTAGGGTAGTTGGTCCACATAGAGCCTTCTACATTTCATAAAAAAACTACGATTCAAAAACAAAAACAAAAAGAAAATTCAAATTCTTTCTTTTGAGAAGGTGTTGAAATTGGACAGCTACCGTTCATTATTTACAAGCCGTGGCATCAGATCATGGTTTTAGATGACGAGGTGTGAGCTCACAACTATTAGTAAGATTTGAATTCTTACTAATTTTGTCAGGCTAGCCTGACTCAGAAAACAAGAAAGAACATTTGCAACTTTATCTTTTCTCTTTGTCTTTAATTTCTTTCCTTGTTTTGCTGTATTTACGATTTTACCTCAAACTGTAACAGCCAGTTACGTGCTCCAGATCCAAATCCTCTGTCGAGATGATAAGCAGGCAAGCTTCCATCCAGGCAAACTGGTCCCCCAAAAATACATTTAATTAAATTATTATTTAAAAAAAAAAAAAAAACCAACAACCGAACAAGAACAAATAATAAATATTAAATATAATAAAAAAAAAACGGTTATTTTAAGGAATTTTCATTAAAGAACTTACCTGCTCCTTGAGCTGTAGCGTTTCGAATCAGAGTCATGTCCACCAGATGCCGCCACTCCGAGTAAACTCTCCATGGTGCGCACGTTAGCATAATCAAACAAATTGTAAACAAATTCAAATTCATTCTAATCTCACAGAAATTTCGATTGAATTTCAACATCAAGTTCTTCTTCTTCTTCGAATGGAGAAAAATATTTCTATATATCACAGATATTTACGGAAATTTTCGTCAATTTAACGGAATAATGAGTTTTAAATGTATATTACTAAAAGCTGATTAAAAAAAAAAACGATTTCAACCTTCAACATAAATCAAAACGGAAAAAAATTTCTTTTTCCTTCAAAACTACAAGACCAGATGCGTTTTTGTCCAGAAAAAAGAAAAAAAAAAAAAAGCAGAAAGAAAGAACAGTTTATCTAGTAGACTTAAAACAATTTTTTCTATATTTTATTTTAAATATACAACGAAAAAAATTCAAAATAAATAAAAAACGAGATAAATATGGAAATTTGAGTTATATTTTCAGATATTTTTCCAAATAAAACAGGTAACTAGTGGTGCGGAGATTTTGTGGCTATGGTTCGAAATGAGAATGGAGACGAAATACAGAGAGCTATGTTCCAATAGAAAAGCGCGCGAAAAGTTGCCGCGAAAATTATTTATCTCTGGAAAGTGATAAAAAAACAGGGAAATTGGGAGAAATTCGGGAAAATTTTTTGAAGAGAAACACTGCGAAGAACGAAATTCGATTTGATTTGGCAAGATTTAGATATGAGTTCAGAATCTTTTGAAATTCAAAAAAAAAAAAAAAAAAAAATCAGAGCAAACTTGGAGAGAAAAAAATACTGAAATCGGATCTCACTACGAGAACCTGTGAAAAACCTCTGAAGATCGAATTTCTTTTTTAACAGAATCAAGTAAGCGAAGATTTCGATTCTTCGAGTGTTCTTGAACTTTTGAGAGAGAGAGAGAGAAAAGCGAAGCAAACTGTCTGTGAAGAAAAGAAAACTGCTATGAGTTGGCGGAGAGTCGCTCAGATGTAGTGTAAGAGAAGGAAAATTTTGCTGTGTTCGAACGTACAGCATTTTTACTACCCATAGTGGCACTATTTTAGCCATTAGAATGAATGGCCCACAGCCCACTGATTCTTGCCCACAGATTCTTTATCCACAAATTCAAGATGATCAAATTAGTTATTTCTAACCATTCTATTTGACCATTTTTATTTGTGATTGAGATCTACGTAGACAGACTTTGGTGGGCCCAAACAGGTTGACCTGGAGAACCCTTCTTCTACCAATTGCACGGCTTACTCGTTGAAGTCTCGTTTTGGCATTTTACAAGATGCAATCATGGAGTGAAGATTTTATTTATTTGTTTATTTTTTTATATTTTACATTGGACTTTCTCGTTGGTCGAAGAGTTGACAAAAATGATGTGGTGGCGCATACATAACCGTAGATATTTATAACTCGTATCTCGTGAAAAAGCATCTATAACAATGTGCGCGACACCACATCTTTTTGTCACTTTTGTGTCTCCATTTGTGTCACCCTCTCACGACTCATAAATAAATATATGTAGAAAAAATAAAATGTTATTAAATTGAAAGCATGAGAAAATAGAGGAAAAATTATAAAGTTGAAGAGATAAGAAAGAAAGACGATAAGGGGTAATGTGGATCCCACTCCATTGTAATTGAGTGAACATTTATCCCTTGTAATTATAACATGAGTAAGGTCCATCATGTTGTGTTTTATTATATATAATTTTTTGAGTTTTGTATTTTTTGAAAGTGTATTTAATGCACTTTAACGTGTGCCCTTAAGGTACATGTTAACACTGATCTTTTTTTTTTTTTTTTTAATATTATTTTCTCATGGCCCATTTTTTAAGAATTAATATTTCCTTAAAAACTTTTTCACCCAACAAACACAAGTTTCTTGTAAATGATTACAACTGTGGCTACAAGTTTTTGTCACGCTTGTCTCTATAAATCTCTTTTATCTAAAAAAGAAATGGGGTCAGAAACTTGGTTTATTTTTTTTTCTTTCTTTGTTGATGGAGACTTGCAAAAGTACTTTGATAATCAAGTTAGTGACAATATAACTAAAATTTAGATACTAATAATGAAAAATTGTATCATTTTACTATCGGTCAATTCTTTGATTATTTAGGTGTATCATAGATTTCTTTGTTTGGATTTATAGATATGTGTCAACATACCACCAAGTATGCTCATCCCTTATGCTCATGATATGTGCAAACAAATTCTAGTCAACTTAACATCTAATTTAGGTTATTGCGTCGACATTTATCCCCCGTAACCATAGCTAGAGTGGGGTCCATCGTGTTGTGTTTTATTATATAAATTTTTTTAAGTTTTGAAAACATGTGCTCTACCATATATTTATTTTTTGTGTTTTATTAACATGTGCCCTACACCTTGTAAATTTATTTTCCTATCACAAGGGTCTTAAAAAAAAAATTCCAAAAAAAACCTGCACATATTTTCAAGATGTATTTAATGTACCTTAACGTGTGCCCTTGAGACACGTGTTAATACCCCGTCTTTTTTTTTTTTTTCAAATACATTATTTTCTCATAACCCTATCTTTTAAGAATTCATATCTTCTTAAAAACGTATTCTCCCCCCCCCCCCCCCCCCCCCCCCACAATCACAAAGTTTCTTGTAAATGATCACAGCTGTGACTACTAGTTTTCATCATGCTTTAGTCTCTATAATTCCCTTTTATTTGGAAAGGACTTGGGATCAGAAACTTGATTTATTTTTTTCCTTGCCTGGTCGATGTAGACTTGCAAAAGTACTTTGATGACCAAGTTAGTGGCAACATGACTAAAATTTAGATTTCAATAATAATAAATTATATCCTTTTACCTATGATCAATTATTTATTTATAGAATTTTGAATATTTGAATGTATCGTAGATTTCTTTGTCCAAGTTAATACATACGTGCCAACATACCACCAAGTCTGCTCATCCCTTATGTTCATGAAATATGCAAATAAGTTAATCTCAACTTAATGTCTAATTTAGGTTATTGAGTGAACATTTATCCCCGTAACCATAGCTGGAGAGGGGTCCATCGTGTTGTGTTTTATCATATAAATTTATTTTTTTTTGAGTTTTATTAACATGTGCCCGGTACCTTGTAAATTTATTTTCCTACCATAAAGATCTTCAATTATTATTATTATTTTTGTTGTAAATATTAAAATATTTAACCCTCTTTTCTCAAAAAATGATAAAATTCATCGAAGAAAGGACCATTGATGAAAGAAGTGAATTGACGAATTCAACATCAATTTATAGACTAATTGCTAAATATACTAACATTTTTACCATTCCAACCTCTGAATCTAGCCTTCGAACTATGAAGTTAAGCCAATCCCATGTTGGACCTAAACATTTCTAGCCAAGCCCATTTGAGTAGTAATTTTAACGAAAGAGTGGTGCTGGAGTGACCTCAACAGGGGACACACGGGGAACACCTTGACGTGGTGATGCATGTATGTCTGTAGATGCATTTTACTCATATCTCGAAAAAAAACATCTATGAACATACGTGCACCACCACGTCAAGTTGTTCCTCGTGTGTTCTCACTGCCACTCCAATATTAATCTATAAGAAATAAACTCAAGCCAAATCAATGGGAGTATAAACCCCGTATAAGACCATATATTGGACCTAAAAGTAATTATGGCCTAGCTACAGGTCAAATAAAACCTGACACATCAGATATTTTTCACGATAAGTATTCGAACTCTGATCATTAATCTCTGACCGTCCAAAAATAAAGGTTACAGATTGAGTGATCAGAATCTTTTCGCATTAGCCAATCCCATGTTGGACCTAAACATGTCTAGCCAAGCCCATACAAGTAGTAATTTTAAAAAGTAAACTCAAGCCCGATCAATTTATCAAATGGGCCTAATCCAGCCCAATGGGAGTATAAAGTTGGACCCAGTACAAGACAATATATTGGACCTAAAAGTAATTATGCATGACTGGCCTAACTACAGGTCAAACAGAACCTGACACATCAGATGTTTTCATGACACGTGTTGAAATCTGAACACTAATCTCTGACCGTCCAAAAATAAAGGTTACAGATCGAACGATCAAAATCTTTTCGCACAATTGGACAACCTGTGGCCCAACCTTTAGTTGGTGGTAGCGGTCCAGATGGACAACCACATCACTACGTGTACTGTATAAGTCGACACGCTCAAGCAACTTTATGTCTTTTTCGTTATTTTCTTAATGCTCAAGGGCAAAATTGTAAGATGAAATATAACTACAAACAGACTTCGAAGACACACAGTTCTTTCCGGGGTGAAGCCGTACTGGTCCAGGGGTAAGAACTCCAAAGAACCAAAATCCTCATTAAATTATAAGATTGATAAAAAATGCTTCTTTTTCAAACTCTGAGTCTCTTTCTCTTCTGTTTCGATCATTTTCTCAACAATTCATGGCGTTTTCAGTATTTTAGTTTCAAATTCAATCGATTTTCAAGTCATTCAACCGTTCGTTTTCATTATTTCCCGCGTTTTCCCATCAAATTCCATACATAATCACTTCTTTTTCGTGAAAAACTTGATTTTGGTTTGATTTGAAGCCCTAAATCGTTAAATTTCAAAAAACAACTGTTATTTCTTACTCAAATTTGTTTCAGAGATGGTTTTTTCTTGTTCTTGCTTGAATCTTTTACTTAGTTCAGAAGAATTTCTTCGGACTTACATCAAAAGAGAATTTTTTTTAAGAAATTTGTTCGAAGTTTTGAAACTAGACTCTAAGTTTCGTTTTTATTTAATTCTTTTTGCAGATTGCACGGAATTCTAATTTCTGTGCCGAAGAAGAAACTCTTAAGAGTCGAAACAAGAACAATTTTGGGTTTTTATGGCAATGGAATCGATTTGGAACCTAGCTTACTTATTAGAACCCGCTTCGATTACTCTCATTTTGACCGCCATTGTTGTGACCTTCGTATCTGCATTTCGAGCTCTCAACCATGGAAAAGAAATGGAGAGAAACCACGATTTCCAAGATACCATCATCACTTTGGATTGCTCCCAAGCCATCTTGATCCCAATCCTGAGTTCATGCAGCTTGATTTTCATGTTCTATATGTTCTCGTCACTCTCGCAATTCCTCACTGCCCTCACATGCGTTGCCTCGGTCTTCTGCCTTTACTTCTGTCTCTCACCACTTGTTACCTTCTTCAATACCAAGCTTGGGTTGGTGGACCCATTTGTCTCAAATTTCTTTTCGAAGTCGTTCACCCGAAATCAAGTGATCCTTTTGTTTGTTTGTGTTGGAATTGTGATGGGTTGGCTTGTTTCCGGGCATTGGATGTTAAACAACTTGTTGGGCATTTCAATTTGTATCGCATTTGTGAGCCACGTTCGATTTCCGAACATCAAAACATGCGCTATACTTCTCTTTTGTTTGTTCTTGTATGATGTATTTTGGGTTTACTTCTCAGAGATGTTCTTCGGAACCAATGTTATGGTTTCGGTTGCTACACATCAAGCATCTAATCCTGTTCACATTATGGCTAATAGTTTGAGTCTTCCAGGGCTGCAAATGATAACGAAGAAGCTTGAATTGCCAGTGAAAATCGTTTTCCCAAGGAATTTGATGGGTGGAAATGCTCCTGGAAGCGATGCTGTCGATTTCATGATGCTTGGTCTTGGTGACATGGTATGGTGTTATCTTTTCTTTGGTGATTTTACTGCAATTACTAGTAAGCTTGTAATATTACACTGTAGTTTAAACTTTAAATCATTTTGCAATGCAATTGCATGTTGGATTTTTATTACTGCTCATAGCTTTCCATGTGTGCTTTGTCAATTTTGAAAGGAAATGTGGTGGAAGTCAGCCTAAAAGTGTTTTTGTTAGGACAATAAACATTCCAAGTAAATGTATAGGTATAAATATCAATCGATTGGTGGTAAGTGGTAACTGGGGTTCAAGCTGACACAATTATCATTCCTATGCCCCCCTCCCCTCTTTGCGTATTTTTCATTTTCTCTCTTTGATAAGGGTGTTACTTGTCCAGAAATTGGAAAAAAAAAATTCTTCATGCATGCCATTTTTGCTGTTGTTTCTTTTGTAGATGGTTATTAATGCTTGTTCATACCCAGACAGTAATTTTCCTGAACCTACCTTATTGGAAGGATTTGAGGCCCGCGATGGGTATTTAGTAGAGGCTAAATGGGTCTTATTGAATTTTTACAGATGGAAAGTTATTCAATATGATCTTATACAAAGCAATGGTTTCAATGGGTTTCCATAAATATGTTAATGTGCAGATGTTTTTAGGACTGGGGGTGGTGTGGGTGTGCTTCTATATGATGTATGTCTAAATTTGGGCATCAAAGGGGTCTTCCCTGGTGCTGGATTTTTTGCTATTAGATTGCATTTATGAAGTTCACCTTAAGCATTTTTAGGTTGACCCAAATTTCTTATGACAAATATTTAAACTTCTTTGTATTATATCCATTACTTGAAACTTTCTAGCTATCAAATTCAACATGTCATCTATAAAAAAAATAGTTATATCAATTTAAAGTTTGAAACTTGTATCCACTAAGGTTGGTTTTACAACAGTATCTCAACCAATTGAATGGTCTCTGAAACAATCAAATCGATACTAGTTCACATAGATTCTTGGGTTAGGTGAGTTAGAAAGGTCACATATGCCAGCAAATACACTAAAGAGAGAATAATTAAAGGAATGTGTGATTGAATCACCATGTAGTTTCTTATCATTTTTGTGTGTCCAACATTGGGTTGAGGTCACACATCCAATCCTTTCTCATCCAACAAGGAAAAGTTTGTCGAGGGGTTGAGGATGGCTTCCTATAACCATGGGCATGTAATTTGGGCGAGCCTTTGCCTCCTATAGCCTTTACTACTACTAATATATTTTATGTACCATTTTCTTGAAGGAAAAGAAAAAAAAAGAACATGAGGGTGATCGAGTATCAAAATAATAAGTTCTGCATTGATAAGTTCATTCTTCAATTATCTGAATAGGAATCTCTGAACCACCTATCTCTACATTGCTTGAAAACTAGGAAATTGTCAATTTTCTAATCATGGTTGTCCCATCTAAGGGACCACTTGGATTTATATAGAGGGATCACTCTCTTTTGTCTGGGTCAAAAATGTGTTATCTGAAGCAGTTTTTCAAAAAGCAGAACAGACTGACAGTTCAACTAGGATTCCAATAAAAATCAATTTGGTTCGATAGGAATCGTTGTTCAATCAACTAACAAAGGGTTGGTGAGATGGCCACCACTATGCCTCAGGAAGCAGAGGTCCTGAGTTCGAATCACTTCACCCCTTATTGGCAACCACCCTGGTGCTTTAAAAGGCCAATTACACAAGGCATATGTTGGAAATGGTGACGGGTGTCTCCATGGGATTAGTCTGACAAAGTCTGGATACCCATGTATAAAAAAAAATCAAGAACTGTCAGTTTTTTTTAATCTGATGGTTCAACCGTGGAACCATCCTCTACTAAAGACTGTTTTTGGAAATTTTAAAATATTTCAACTTTTCAACGATTCATTCTTAGATTCTCTTGCAAAATATCAAATAAAATCTTGGAAAATCTGGAAATCAATCCCTTTAGATTTGTATTGAATTTTTTATCAAATAAATATAGAAACCGATTAAAACTCTTAAGAATTATATTGATAAATAAAATCTATAAATTTACTAAATTATTTTTATGTTTTAGGGATCTTTAAATTAATATAAAAACCTTCTTAAATCTTAATTAAATAAAAAATCTAGAACGATTTTTTTACTTTTTTAGTTATCAAATGTCAAGTGAAATACTGAAAATAACATTGAATAATTTAACTATACATAATTATTTAAAACTATAGAAATTGGTTCGACCAAATTGTACCTCAGTCTGACTAGTTGAGAAAATTTTTGGTTCAATTATCGGTCTTGATCCACTGTGACAGTTGAGTAGGTAAGGCATGTTGTTACTCATCAGACTCCCATTTTTATTACATGTTGTGTTAGCAAGGAGTCAACCTAAGACAACTAAGTCAACCTGAGAGTCTGCTAAAGGGAATTGTCAGCAGTGTTGATGTGTTTGTCGTGCCTAGTATAAGCCTCAGGCCTTGTGAGACATTTTGCCTGTCAACCTTGGATCTCTCATTGAAGGCCCACCAAACCCCGGTCTCATAGTACTCCCCCTTGATTTGTTAGTCTTAGTCCTTTGATTATGTAGATGACATTCATTTACTGGATGAAACTGCTGGCGTAGGGCATGTGGTAACACACCAATGTGCCCAAGGTGTGGCATTGGCATGACAAATAGTTGGGTGATGTCGGGCGTCCTCTGTTGGCGTCGGCGTAGTGTGTTGGCTATCAGCGTGTGACCTATTGGTGTTGACATGCACGCCCTGTTTGCATCCGTACAACCTAGCTGGCATCCTTGAGGCTCGCGCCAGTCTAAATGTAAAAACGCCTTTCAATATTATCTAATATAATACAAAGACTACCCATTGGATTGTATATTGTACGTACATTTTCTAATACTACTTTATTTTGACCAATGCATTGATAGTTTTCTAAACTCTTTCTATTTTTTCATGTTTCTCATTTGAAAGTTGTTGGTAGTCTGTTGCAGGATTTACTCAAATCATTTATTTTTCCAATATTAGTCTTTCTTCACTAAAAAAGTGGTATTTTTCTAATGAGTAAACAATCAATGCAAATGCCTAATCCTTGATTTTTTTTTGTCTAGCTACCACTAGTTGGCATTGTTTCTGAGAACTTTATACTTCAAATCATGTGTTAGTTGGGCATCAAGATTTAATCAGTAGGAAAGAACTCATCCAAAACTTTTTTATGGCTTTTATAATTGATTTTTATTACTCATAATTAGTATTCAGCTTATAACAAGTTTCTTAAAATGTCCCTTAGAACCTCAAAACATCCAAAATACACTACAATGAGTTGTGCGAGGGCAATGTAAATATTTCATTTACGAATTAATAACAACATTGGGAAAAAGAGACGAGAACCTAGCGATTTTCAAAAGTGGAGAGTGATTGATATGTGTAAAATTTCACTATCTATCATAGAACAAGACTTATGTGTCACATGAAATTTTTGGGGAGGGTGATGGAGAAAGGCAAAAGGCAATAAACAATGATATCAGATAACTAGTTTGGTTTTAAGTCAAGTAACTCAACTGTCAAGGCTATCTTTTTAGAAAGTCATGGAGATGTTTTGAGAAAGGAGCCAGAATTTGCACATATGTGTATTTGGATCAGAAGAATAATATGATAGAGTCCCTGGAGAGTTAGTTTGGTGAATAGTTTGAGGTGATACACGCTGTCTCTAGTTATAGAGGATTTGCACCAATGATTTTCTCTAAGCTTGTACCTTTTTGCACTAGTAACAGATGGGTTAATTGCTCATATTGAAGGAGGGGTCTCTTCCTGTATGTTATTTGCGATCGATGTAGTGTTGGTCAATGAAACGAGGAGGGAGTAAATTCAAATTAGAATTGTGGAGGGATATATTTTAAATTGGGGGTTTAAAAAGGTAAGTTCAAGATAGAATGTATGATTTGCAATTTTCATGAGGAAACTCCTAGGGATAGGATGGTAGTTAAGCTTGATTGGCAAGAAGTCCCCCCAAAGTGACCACGCTCATTATTTTTGTTTCAATTATTTATATAGATGGAAAGGTGGGAGTTTAAGTGGAGGATCACTTTTGGAATATTACAAGACAAGAGAAAACCTGCCCTGTTTTATGCAACTGAATGTTGGGCAGTCAGGAAGCATGTTCATAGAATTAGTGTATCCAAGATAAGGATTTTGTGATGGATTAGGGATAAGATTGGGAAAGACAAAATTAGAATGAGCACGTGTGAGGGATTTTGGAAATATCTACATAGGAGAGAAATAAAGGGGAAGTAGATTGAAATGGTTAGGGCATGTATAAAGAAGACCTGTGATGAATGATTTGATGTAAGTCAAAGGCTCTAAAAATGAATATGGAGGAAGTAAGAAAATATATGAAGAGACTTGCTCAAAATAGAGTTGAATGAAAAAATAGGATTTATGTTTCCATCACCAATGTTTGGCTCATCCATTGAATGACTATTCTCCAATTGGTGTCATTTTAGCTTATTACCATATGAGAGGTGAGCAAGCAAATTGGATGGCTTTGGTTGAGCTCATTGGAAAGATCTCAGCATGAGCTTTCTAATGGATCCATTTTTATAGCACACGAAATAGGGATTAAAAGTTATGAGTTTTTGAAATTTTTCATTATATTTTTTCCAAAAAAATATTATGTTATTTTTTAAAAGAGGAATTTCTCATTAATTCTTTTTCCTAAAAGATATTTTTTTTATGGATGTCATTTTTTCAAAAGATATCATGCTAGTTTTAAAAAGAGGGATAATGTAGGAGGCACTATGGTTTCTCTCTTAGACACATTCACATTTAGTTTGTGGAAAGTTGTGAAAGGACATACATACCCTTAAGGATCAGGATCCAGAGTGGTGTCCCGTTCCTATAGAATAGGAATGGTGTTTACGTGGTATGTTTGGTTAGGAGTTTAAACACATTGGGCTCCTAACAAAGCCATTTTCTATGAAGCGTGCAGCCCGATGTGTTTAATCTCCAACCAAAACGTGCCACACAAACGCCTTGTGTTGATATAGGAATGGGACACCACTCTGGACGCTACTCTACCCTAAAAACAACGAAGCAAACAATTATTTTTGTAAGGTATCATTGGAGAAACTAGTACAAAGCACTTGTTTCTCTACCCTGTTGTCATCATCATCATTGTCTACACCTCATCTCAATTAGCATTGCCAATACCAATCCTATTCTTCAGTCAAGGCTTGTTCCTTATCTTTTCTTACTATATCCATCTATATCATTTTCGATCTTTCTCTTGCCTATCAAAGCACTCTTTATCTTATCCAATCCATTTTCTCTACAAACAGTTGTCTAATCTTGGATTGGATTGGATTGAATGATATTGAAGATGAACATGTGATTTTAGATTAATGACATGTTTTTTGTTCTGACATGTTCATCAGGAGAATATCATCTATTAATGACATGCGGCGTGTAATTATTGTCAACCATGCTTCTTAGATTATGCTTTTTATCACCTGTTATCTTATCACTTCAGTAGAACGTGCGGCGCGGGCCTTCTAACAAATCTCATAATAATAACTGAAGTTGTAAACTTTGATTTTTCTGTGATTTTGTCTCCACCAGCCACGCAATGCAGTTTGTATGTACTTTATATATATGGCATATTAGGAACTTTGCTATTTCTCTAGTCTCTGCAGGATTTAGAATCTCACTATATCTTCTGGCATTGCTCTTTCCATCAGAGCAACTTATGTTATTTCCTCAAGTAGGAAAATTTTAAGGGTAAATTACCATTTCATGAGCTGAATATGACAAACTTCCGATTTGCAAGATTGCTGATTTTTCAAATTGACGATCTCACTGATATAAAGTAGCGAGATTGCTGATTTTTTTTCAAGGTGACAATCTCACTGGTTTATATGGTGTGATCTTGCAACTTTGTAGCAAACCTGTGAGATCATCAATTTTTTAACCAGCGAGATTATCTCTTTGAAAAGAAAAAAAAAATATCAGTGAGATTGTTACTTTGAAAAACCTGCGATCTCGCACTTCAAGTTTTGGGAATTAAAATGAACAGCAAGCCGGAATAGGAAATTCGTCAAAAGTTGATCATGTTTTGGGAAATTTCTCAAATTTTAATGAGATTAATGATAAATCGACGCGGCAAAACATATGCGGTCTGTATGCAACTGATGTGGCAAGGGTACAGAACCGTTGATCTTTTTCCTTGTCTATCCCAAAGTAAAAGATCTATGGTTCTGTGCCCTTGCCACGTCAGCCGTGTATGTTTTGCCACGTCGATTTATCACGGCTCTTTTAATAAACTGCAAGTGGTTAATGTTTGTGTTGTTTTACAGGCTATTCCTGCCATGCTTCTGGCATTTGTTCTCTGTTATGATTATCGAAGGAGCAGGGATTCAATGAGCTCTTTAGTTTTTCCTTCCTTGAGGGGGCAAAAATACATATGGTATGCAATTCCTGGATATGTCATTGGACTAGTTGTCGCTCTAGCCGTTGGGATCGTGACTCACTCACCCCAACCTGCTCTGCTCTTTCTGGTATGTTTCTATTCATCCTAACCACCAGAAAAGAAAAAAAGAAGGATAAAAATCATTCTTAGCATTGATAATTGAAATTTGATTACTGAAATTTAGGAGCATCTGTTATCAGTCCCAGAGTTAACCGCTGAAAATTTTTTCTCTTTACGAATATTTGTCATATATTCTTTTTCTTTGTGCAAATTGATTGATGACATGAGAGTTTCTATTAGTAAAATTAGACCTTGTTTCTTTGGTGTTTCCGTTAGTGTTCAGTTTTTTAATAGAATGGGATTGGTAGAATCCAGGTAAGTAAAGATTATATTATTTGTATTAATTGTAGAAAGGCAAGAACATGATAAAAAATCAAAGACTATTTATAAAACAACATGATTAGAGATATGAATATATTTAATATTCACAAAGAAAAGCTTTATTGCTCAACAAACAACTGAACAAGAGTCATATTGTGGTTTAGAGACTACTACTAGTAACCAAAACGGGTAATTTATTCCTTCAAATTCTCTGAGGATTTCAGAGTCAAAAAGGCCATTGACAATTAAGAAAAAGAATGTTAACAGGGAACTAAAGTGTTTAGTGTGAAGGACGAGAAATCAAACAAGTACTTTCGTTCGTATAGATAATGCATCATTAGTCTATTTCCTATATTTACGTCTTTGTAAGATATAATGTTGATTTTTTATGTGTGTGTGTGTGTGAAGAGGTATAAACTTAATATTCTAAAATCACCAGTTCTTGCTATGTTATTATTGCAAATTTACAGTGTTTTTTTTTACTGGAATATCACTTAGTACACACTGAAAGATATGCATGTTCATGCTTGTGAATTGAAATTTCGGGATTTTACTGATTGGAGAGAGAAATTTATTAAATCTAATGATGAATTAATGAGACAGGTTTTGACATTTCTTTTTGTGAAAAGATGTTTTATTTGTACAACTGTGTTTTCAGAAATATGTTTCTAGTCTATATATCAGGTTTGCCAGGTAAACTTCTTTGCTATTAATTTGGAAGTTTGTACCATATATTTGATAAATTACAAAAGTACAACTGTAAAACAGTAAATTCTGTGTGCCTTGTACTTTTGCTATGTATAAGATATATTTCTATACGGCTAATGATAAATGCACTTGCTAAAAAATATGCGGTCTGTACGTGGATGACGTAAGGGCACAAATCTTTTTCTTGTGTATCCCAAAGAAAAAGATCTATGGTTCTGTGCCCTTGCCACGTCATCCGCATATCTTTAGCGCATTGATTTATCATGACTCTTTCTATATATGAATTTTTGGTGGGTAAATATTGTTAAGAGTTGCGATTTTCTGATGCCCCCTCTGACATACACCCCCAGACGTGGCAAGTGCTAGAACCATAGATTTTTTCTTCAGGATACACAACTGTACATCCCCATAAATATGTGCAGTTGTGTATCCCGAGGAAAAACTATGGTTCTAGCACATGCTACGTCAGGGAGCGTATGTCAGAGGGGGGGTCAGAAATCATTATTCATATTGTAAATACTAAATAGTGTGGCATACACATACTAGAAAATTGGCTAATTCTTAGACTTTGAACATGTCACAAGTGGATTAGAAGTTGAAACAATCTGGACCTGTTTCACAAAAGAATAATGCTGGAGTGACCTCAAAGATTGATGGCATTTCACACTTTCTGACGTGGAGGTGTGTGCGAACCATAGATGTTTTTCATCAAGAAACGAGTGAAGCATCTATGGTTCTGTGCACACCTCCACATCAGCAAAGTGTGAAATGAGGTCAATCTTGAGGTCACTCCAGCATAACTCCTCACAAAAAACATTGAGCCAACAGTTGGTTAAGTGGGGTCCTACAAAACTGTGTTAAAAAAAATTGTGAATGTCTTTATAAACATTACATTCATAGCTCTTATTTGCAAATTTAGAGTTAGGCAAGACAAAGTTACCAAACCAAAACTCTTTAGAAAAGAGAATGAAAATCTGATAGTGAAAAGAATTGGAGTCACTTTCAGATTAGGTGCATCTTCAACGATTTTGCTTCTCTATTCATGAAAACCATCAAACTTCTATTAGGAGCAAAATCTTTGCAGATGACGTAGTTAAATGTATGAGTTGTGCTGGACTGACCTCAAGATTGTTCCTCATATCACACATCTTGAGATCACTTCAGCATTGTATATATGTAGGAAATCCACTTCTTTGGCATTCAAAAGCATACCATAGTAGCTAGCTTTTAGAGTCTTATTGAAAATTTCGTGACTATGGTTATTGCAGGTGCCTTCAACACTGGGACCAATCGTCTTCATCTCGTGGGTTAAGAAGGAACTCATCCAGCTCTGGGAAGGAAATGGGTCAAACCTGAATGACAAGATCCGTGAATTGGAAGTTTAAATCACCCGACAGTAGTAGTGGTAGTAGTATCAGTAGTACTTAGCCTACCTATATAAGGCAGAATGCGCACGGTGGTTGGGTAGAGAAGCAGTCCTTGTTGGAATAAACATAATAAAATAATGGCAGTTTAATGTTAATTATTCTGCATTTGTTCATCTTTAATTTTATCTGTTCTTCACACATTATTATGTCTTTTAATGTCCAAAATTTCTCGGTAACAGAGATGAGCCAGATTGAATTGCAAGGGACAAGAAATCGTGTCCACACAATCTTTGTTGGCAGTCTCTTAAGCTGATGATCTGATGGTTATGAATCATCCCCTTCAAGGTAATATTGCACCATTCTACAAAAGATGGAACAAATAAAATGTTTTAAATTGGCCTTTTATTCAGGCTGTCTGGGTGGTGTAGTTGGTTATCACGCTAGTCTCACACACTAGAGGTCCCCAGTTCGAACCTGGGCTCAGACATGATTTCTTTATTATTTTCCTTTTTTGGATACGAAACTTTTCATGCCTTGAGAATTCAGATGTCTTGGTGGACACCAAACAAAATTTGGATCTCACAAATCTTTATATTTAAACTTAATATAATCATGTCATTTTGATCAAAAATAAGAAAATTGCAGTCAGACGCACGACGATCTTATAATCACGTTGGTTAATTTTTAAAATTACAAAATATATAATTTTAATCATTTAATCTTTAAAAATCTTTTAATTAATATTTTAAATTACAAATAAACACACACCTTCAACACCAAATTTTGGAACACCAAAAATGCCACACAATCTTTCTCCTTGTCAAGCTAGACATTAACGTTCTCGTGTTTATAGGGAAACTAACAGAGTAGCTGACTACCTTTCTACTATGTAGGCGCTAACTCTTTAGTGATGATCTAAATCGTATTGTGGAGGATGACGTGAATGGGTGGTCCTATGTCAGACTTTGATTGCTGATTTATTCTCTGGGTTGGGGTCCGTTTAAACCCTCGATTACCTTTTTAAAAAAAATTGATAAAAAATGGGTTATTAAAAAAAATTAATCATACATGCAGTACTTTGCACATACCACATCATGCAAACTCTGTACATTTAGCTCTTCTACCATTAATATTTATTAAAAAAAAGAAAAAAAACCCATTCTCTAAATCATGGTTTTAAAATTTGGTTTCCGTCTCATCCATGCCAGATATCGAGTCGTCTAGGACGAGTTTTTTGATACATTTAAGACATCTCGTTCAAAAACGAGAAAAATGAGCATGAAATTTTAAATCTTGTTTGAAAAATTGACTTGTCCGTCCGTCACGTCCATTTATTAAATTTTAAAGTACTATTACAAGTGTGAGAGGAACTAACTAGAAGTCTAGAACACCATTTATTTGATGTGCATGGCTTTAAAATCAGCTGAGTTGACTTGTTTGAGTCATCTTGTCTCAGTCTGTTGTAGGGTTGATAACGGGTTGGTTTGATAACAGATCAGTATCACTCAAATACCGATCTGATTTTTTAAACATGTACCCGATCCAATCCAATTAATGAATATATGAATTGAATCCGATCCGTATCATTTCATCATTAATTCGAAATCGATTTGATCCAAACACATGCCTTATTTTCAAATTATAGATGTTCAAATTTAAAAAAATAAATATAAAATCATATAAATTAAAAAAAAAATCTACTTTCCACCAACAAATATAAAGGGAAACTAAAAAGACTAAAATGTTTTATCTATATGTATTTATATGAAATTAAGAATAATAAAAAACTTATTAAAAATGTGTTTGGATCGAATTTTTTTCAAAGTGGATTGGGGTACATCCGAATCCGATCCGAAATTGTTTCGGATTTAAGATTTCAATCCGAATCTAATCCAAAAATCTGATTTTTCATATTTTTTCGGATCGAACATCGGACGTATTTCAGATCATTGCCAGTCCTAATATCTTGGATAACTCAATTGTTTAAACAGATTTAAAATTAGAGTCGTGATTTTCTGACTCGAAAATTTTCACTTTTGTCTGTATGTAGTTGACATGACAAGGAAACATAACCATAGATCTTTTCTTCAAGGTACACAAGGAAAAAAGTAACAATTTTGTGCCCTTGCCATGTCAGCCAAGTACAGACTGAGTGAAATTTTTTTGGTCAGAATATCATTAGCGTTAAAATTATTTAATGTTATTGTTAAAATTTAAATAATTTAGCTTGTTTGTTATTATTATTAAAATCAACTCGTCCCCCAATATATCCCCATACTAATGAAATCATTTATAAAGTGAGATTTCATTATTATTAATTAATCATTTATTTATTTATTATTATTATTATTGAAGAGATGATTTGAATAACATGGGTTAGTGAGCCTGATTGAGTTTTAAAACACGGTTTCTTGTGTCACCTCTGCCCCCCAAAGACCGAGTTGACTCATCATGTCATCTAAATTGAGATTATTTAAATCATTTAAATTGGTTTAATTATCCTTTATTATGGAGTGTAGATACTCAGTACCAAAATATTTTTATTTTCTTTTCTTTTAATATTCTAGTATTTTACAAAAATATAAATCAATAAAAAATGATTTCAGATAAAAAATAGGTGATCCAATAGGCCAAAGTTTCATGGACGCTGTTATTTTCTTAATATCAAAGTAATCATCTCTAATTTCTGATGAATATTCATTGTGATGGAGGCTTCACATTAATTATCTCGCGCAATTGCCTATGAGATCAGGATGGCTCGCCCGAGTCATTTCACTCTCACGGTGCAAGCATTAGAGGTGCAACTTGGTTCGGTTTGAAGTTACATTGGAACCAAACCGACATAAGTTGATTCCACTAAATAAGAATCAGAACCGAACCAAACAAAACCAAATTGAAGTAACACTATAACCCAAAATGAAAAATAAAAATAAAAATAAAAAATAAAGTCAATTAGGAACAGTTTTCAGCCGTTCCTAACTATGTATGGAATATTTTCTTATCGAGGCGTCGCTAATTGCTTGACACAGTGGAAGCGAGTTCAAAATTATTAATTTTGGAACGTTTTAAAACAGTTCCACCTATTAAACTGTTACAAATCATTGCAGATTATAATTCTGAAAACAATATAAATTGAAAATTCTTTCATTGCTTTTTTTTATTTATATTTATGGTAGGGTACATGGAATCAAAATCTTAGATCTAGTGGGATCGATTTAACCCACTACTGTTACTTCTGTTTGAGGTTAGGCATGTTGAAATAGGCTACTTAATTTTAGGCCTAAATGCATGTGCGAGCAACCATAGAAGATAAAAAATTCAGAATCACTACAAAATTTGTTACACAGTTCAGAGAACGGGTAGAAATGCACAATGCCCCATTTAGTTCTTTAGATCACTTTTTGAGGGTTTCTTGTTATTTTGCTTGAGATTTCAGAAGTCTTTAATTTTACTACAACGATAAAACAGCAGAACAGATCCCTTCTTATAAATGAGGCCCCAACAAAATTCCAAGGTTTTGAATTTAACTTTTCGAGGAAATTGGGACCCATTAAATTAATACTACCAACAACCTACTGTTAAAAGTCTTAGCTTCTATATAGAGTCAAGAAATCCTAAAGTAAACAAGGGAGATAAGCTTCTCTCTTCCCTCTACTACTACTTCACACTATACTTCCTTGATCGGAGTCGTCTTTGTAGTAATATGGGGACAATTTCCTGTCATCCCCAAATTCGAGTTCAATAGGACGCCTTCCAGTTATCAACTGTAGAATCACCACTCCAAAGTTGTATAAGTTGCTCTTCTCGTGCACTCGAAGTGTCTACGCATACTCTGCAGCAAGTTTAAGGCCAAACACAATAGATTTAATTAAAATTGGAACAAAAAGAAAACAATTGAACAGGAAATATTGAATTAATTGTGTAAGTTTGTTAGAAACAAAACAAGGGCTGATAGAAATAACTATGTAAGCTCATCAAATCGATCATACAAGCTAAGTACAAACTAGAAAATATATGTAATCAGACATTGTAGATCAACAACAATGGGAGATATTATAAGCCAATACACCATGAAAAGATTATATGGCAAATAAATTGGTGAAAATTCAAATACCCAATATGAAAAGTAGAACATAATTCAATTAAAGATGACAATGTGAAATAAATTAAACAGGTATGATGTAATCTTGACTAACCTGGTGCAATATAACCACATGAACCTGTGATCGCAGACATGGATTTAGGCCCAATGCTGATCACATCAACCACTTTGGAAACCCCCAAAATCTGCCACTTGTGCACTGAACTCTCTGTCCAACAAAACGTTATTTGATTTCACGTTTTGATGAACAATTGGAGGCACGCAATCATGATGCAAGTTGGATAACCCATCCTTTACTACTATGAAGCAAATCACCCAAGCTTCTATTTGGCTACTAATTCCAAGAGAGAGAGAGTGTTCAATGACATTCTCATGTACCTTGTAACCCTACGATACATGGATGCACCCCTAGAAAAAACCACTGCTTTTTCTGAAAATTCCAAGAAGACAAACATTTAAGTTAGCAAAACATCAATATAATCAACCACTAAGTTAATTTCTACTGTAATTAATGTTGCTGCCATTGTACCCAGCAGAGTATACTCTGGTGGAGAATGTTGATCAAGTAAAGGATGGTGGCCACAATTTTACTCATTAAGAACATATTGTTTCTGGTCAGATCAGACACTCACTAACACTAGACAATGTCTAAGCACCTTCTATTTGCACATGTATCCTTAATATGTGACCCTGAAATGAGATGCGACCATGCACTTAAACTCATGAAGTTGTGTGTATAACTAAAATAGAATATCAAGTTTGATACTAGTCTGTAACTTGAGGTGTCGAACAAGCACGACTTTGTTCAACTCGGACTTACCCAATGAATCTTGAAGTAAATGTGTCAACTTGGAGTTCCTGGAAAATCCCCAAGATCGAGGCACATGGTACCTAATAAGGTGAACATTAATCTGAAAAAGGTTATAGTAAGAAATCATTGATGGATCGAGGCACGTTCAATGACTAAAGTTTTCTTATAAGAGTCATTACCATCATTGAGTTGGGTTGGCCACAACCAACTCGACAATTTGGAGGTCGGAATGTCCCAGAATAGCTACACGTATTGCAGTTACCATTTGCACCAACAGACCATAAACCGTTTCCTCCAAAAATGCCTCACCTGTGTCACAAGTGCATAGAGGGGAAGAGTAATGCAGCTGCGAAAGACTTGAATAGTCACCCTATGAAATAAGAAACAATTCACACTTGGAAGGACCATTTGTGATGGTATGGCAGCATCTGTATGCCCCAATCTTACAACCCCAATGCGCAGACACCTGAAAAGATCAATATGATACAAATCAAAATTGTGTGGTGGTTCAACATAACCATTCCAAGTTTCTCTCACTGTCAATTAGAAGAACTCTTAAGCTTTAAACAGAGAAGGAAAAAAATATATATATCGCACAAGCTAATTATACTCACCTCCTTTTAATTCAAGTATCCCTTCTTTCAATTTGGTTGGGGATGTGAAGGGGTTTGCACTTGCAGAATGCGACGTGTGCCCTCTGATGATATTTTAAGATTGGTTCTCATGGATTAGTTTTTCTACAGATGAGGAGGCGAAAATGATTCTTTAATCTGAATCATGAAAAGAGGCACCAACCTATTGAAGCAACCAATGGTGTGTGACAAATATAAAACAGTTTCAGGACAAGAAAACATGAGCACTGAATGGTAGAATGTGCAAAAGCAAGTGTAACTCACTGTCCAAGTATCTAAGTACTACCAAGTAGCAAGATAGAGCTTTAACAGTCTCCACTAAGAATAAAATAAACATAATTCAATCGATATTTCCAATATATCAGGCAAGTCATATCAATCTCAGTCTAGAACGATAATTCACATTAAAAATCACACTCGTTTACAGTCAAGATGACTCAATCTCAAATGATTTTTCAAATCCATGGCCACAAGGCCTTTTCACAACATGCATCAAACTTCAATATTAATAAAAGAGAATTACTATTGGCACCCCAATTTTTAACTTATTACATCCCAATTTCTAAAATTATTAATCACACCCCAATTAAAGATTAAACCACTCTTCGATCAGTACAAAGGTTTGGCTCAAACTATAATTTTAACATTATCAGACGTTATAACACTCGTTCAAACAATTTCAGTAATTGTTTAGAATTATGATTAGGCTCATATAAAACCCTAACCACAATATATATATATATATATAGGGTCAGGTTCAAGGGCCATATGAGAAAACATATGTAAAAACTTTCGTTTTTAATAAAATTTTAAAATATGGGTTAGAAATTTTGGATTGAGCTGATTTTTTGTGAGGATGATCTCTATGATGGGAAGATCATCCAAAAAAAAAAAAAAATCAGCCCAATTTGAAACTTCTAACCCCATTAAAAGTGATTTAAAATGTGGACCGTCGATTTTTTTACCAATTTTTATCACTAATTTGTAAATCACTTTTGATCGATTTAGAAGTTTCTGATTGAGCTGATTTTTTGTGAGGATGATCTTTTCATCATAGTGACCATCCTTGCAAAAAATCAACTCAATCCAAAACCTCTAACTCTTATCTTGAAAAACGAAAGTTTTTTCATATGTTTTCTCATATGGCCCTTGAACCGCCCCCATACATATATATATATATATATATATAATATATATATATATATATGGGTAGCGTTCAATGACAAACTTTTTAGCAAACTTTTTGGCAAAACATTTTTCAAAACTTGGGTTAGAGGTTTTGGAATGGCCTGATTTTTGGTGAGGATGATCTCTACGGTGAGGAGATCATCCTCACCAAAAATCAGCCCATTCCAAAACTTCTAACCCATGTTTACAAGCTGAAAAATCGTGGACCGTCCATTTTTTGTAAACTATTTTTGATGGGGTTAGAAGTTTTGGAATGGGCTGATTTTTGGTGATGATGATCTCCTCACCGTAGAGATCATCCTCACCAAAAATCAGCCGATTCCAACACCTCTAACTCATGTTTTGAAAAATGTTTTGCCAAAAAGTTTGCTAAAAAGTTAGCCATTGAACACCCCCTTATATATATATATATATATATATATATATATATATATATAAGGTCCCGTTCGGCACCCTAAGTTTTACCACACACTTTAACAAACGCGTTTTGTCCTACATGAGTTAGAAGTTTCGGAATGGGCTGATTTTTGGTGAGGATGATCTCTATGGTGAGGAGATCATCCTCACCAAAAATCAGCTCATTCCAAAACTTCTAACCCCATCAAAAATGATTTACAAAAAATGGACGGTCCACGATTTTTCAACTTGTAAACATGGGGCTAAACATTTCGGAATGGGCTGATTTTTGGGGAGGATGATCTTCTAATCATAGAGATCATCCTCACCAAAAATCAGCCCATTCCAAAACTTCTAACCCATGTAGGACAAAAAACGTTTGTTAAAGTGTGTGGTAAAACTTAGGGTGCTGAACATTTCCCATACATATGGACAGCTTTATTACGATCCCTATTACGACTCACATTGCGACACACCGTTTTGTCTTATATGGGCAAAAATGTTTGGAATGGGCTGATTTTTTGTGAGGATGATCTCTGTGATGAGGGGATCATCCTGGCAAAAAATCATCCCATTCCAAAACTTCTAACTCCATCAAAATTGATTTACAAAAATTGGACGGTCTAAAATTTTTCAACTTGTAAACATGGGGCTAGAGGTTTCATAATGAGCTGATTTTTGGCAAGAATGATCTCCTCACCATAGAGATCATCCTCACAAAAAATCAGCCTATTCCAAACATTTTTTCCCATATAAGACAAAACGGTGTGTCGCAATGTGAGTCGTAACAGGGGTATACGGAACCCCGACTATATATATATATATATATTGGCACCCCAACTTTTATTTATTCTCATCCTCTCAAATATTTTCTTTATTTTTAATTAGGGTGTAATAAGTAAAAGTTGGGGTGCTAATAGCAGCTCTCTAATAAAAACAGACCCAGATGATTTGAAAACCGAGCGCAGTCGCTCCTTCTCACACTCGTATTGGGACATTAAAAACTAATTCGATTTAGTTTCAAAATACAAAACTCGTTTCCTAATAAAACTAGAGTTTCTCACTTTTTTGTTTATAAATTAAGATTGCATCTTCACTTATTTTTCTTCTCTTCTTCGATATTAGAATTAGAATTAGAATTATTTTTTAAAGATTT
This sequence comes from Akebia trifoliata, assembly GCF_017979445.1. Lineage (NCBI taxonomy): Eukaryota > Viridiplantae > Streptophyta > Magnoliopsida > Ranunculales > Lardizabalaceae > Akebia > Akebia trifoliata. Next base: position 29,399,451 of record NC_141384.1, read on the forward strand.
TATTTGGGTTTACTAACAATGAAGAAACCTCTTTCTCCTCAAGTTGTCTATCAATCTTCATTAAGTTCAATAATTGACGAAACTTTGGAGAAGGAGATGGCGATTTCAAATGAGAAAGAAATTTATGTTTCAGCTGCACTGACTTTATTCGATCATACCTGCATCAATGACGAGCCTCACCGTAAAGAAGAAGACATTTCGACGAAGAAATCCACATTGAGTGATGATGATGATTCCACTATCGACAAGAAGAAGAACTCTGTTACGCCAATCTCCATTAAACGAAAAAGAAGCTTTGAAATATGTTCCGAAGAAGAAGAAATTTTGACACAATTAACTTTGGGTTATGGTAATAATTCGAGACAGAAACAGGAAAAGATCAAATTGGGTGGTGGAAGTTTCGATCTCTCGCTTGAAGACTGTTCTCTAGCCCTTAACGACGAGATGAGCCATTCAGTTCGTCGTTGCTGCTCTTATATCTCGATATTCCCTGGAAAAAAAAGAAGAACATGTTCTATGTCAACTGTTGATGATCATATGGCCTTATTCACTATCGAGAAGAAACTCACAAGTAGTGATGTTGGAGCTCAAAGTCGACTTCTATTGTCGAAGTACTTGGTTGAGAAACACATAAAACCCTATTTCAGTGATGATCAGATGAAGAATATCGAGAGTGGGATAGGAACGAGGGTGGTAATATGGGACGATGAAACGTTATCGAAGCACACATTAACATTGAAGAAGCAGAGGAGTTCGAATAGCTACACTTTCATCAACAAATGGGTGGACCAATTTGTGGAACGGAGGAGCTTAAAAGAGGGAGATGAGATTGGAATGTATTGGGACTGTAACGAATCCTACTTCTGTTTCAGAGTTCTTCGACGAGCTCACTCATTTTTCTATTGAAGCCTGTAACGCTCTGTTTGGATTGAGAGAAGGGAAGGGAAGAGAAACTCATTAAAGGGATTGAGTCTTTAACTGATTTTTCACTTGTTCGTTCTACTTTTTTTTTCCCCTTTTGGGTATATTTATTTGGACAGAATATCAATAAAAACTAAAAATAAAATATGCATTTAGAGAGAATGAAATATGTTTGGGGATCTTGGAATGATTTACTAGATTTCAAATTGACAATCCCAACCTTCCAGATTTCATGAAAATATTCATATTCAAAAAATTTTAATTTTAATTTTAATTTTTTTCTTAACTTGATCCAATACCGGGTGAATCTGGTAAATCCGAGAATCGAACCAAACCGAAGCCTTTGGATTGGATAGGTTCAGATTGAGCTTGATTTGGTTCGGGTACGGATTAAAAAAAAAAAAACCGATTGATTTGGTTCGATTTTGGATTAGGGGGAATAATAGAATCGAACCAATTTTTATATTTATTATATTATATATATTTAAAAATAAAATATAATCTTAAAAAATAAAATGTAAAAATATCCAAACAATACTCAAAGTCTCAAATCCCTTTCTTAGTTTCTTTCATCTATTCTCTCTTCTTCAAGTTCTTTGAAGAAAACCTAATCATTTGTCTCTCTCCCCTTATCACTCAACACCTTTTTTTAGTTTCTTTAATCTATTTTCTAATTTTTTCATGATTTTTATTTTTAATGTGTTATGCGTGATGCTTTGTTTAGTATTTATTTTACTTACTTTTAGGTTTAACTATTTTAATTTTACTATTGAAAATAATAAGTATGAGAACCAAGAACCAATCTGAACCAATCCGAACCAAGGTTAGTTTGGATTGGTTCAGTTCTATAAGGTAATTGAATTGGTTCGATTCTAAATTTGTAGAACTGATAATGTTTGGCTCGATTTTAATTTTACAACAAATCGGATCCAACTCGAGCCATGTGCACCCCTACCGAGCACTCAAGTTTAAAAATAAATTTCAATGGTAAAAAATAACTATTTTCTACAACCCCATTTCATCAGATCATGTTTTTGAATGTCACAACATGATCAAATCAAAAATTTTGTTTTAAAGAATAGGAGAGAGAGAAAGGGTGTAAGGTACGTGCGTCAACCGAGGTGTTATATTATTAGTACTCTATAAATAAATAATTATGTGATAGCATGATATTGTTATGTTTATCTTTGGGACCTACTCACATTTATCTTTCAGTGAATCTATAAACTGAAAATCAGCTTAATTGGTGATTCTTATCTTTGGTAATTTTCATGGTTCATTACTAATAATTAATTTCAACAATTTTTTGATATTCAATTCTATCAACTTTACATTATTATTATTATTATTATTATTATTTTGTGAAGCTATATGTATAGGGGACGATTCAGCAGCCCTAAAGTTTGCCAAGTTTGGTGCCAAACATTTTTCAAAATATGAGTTAAAAGCTTTGGAATGAGTTGATTTTTTGTGAGGATGATCTCTATGATGAGGAGATCATCCTCACCAAAAATCAGCCTATTCCAAAACTTCTAACCCCATCAAAAGTGATTTACAAAAATAGGACGGTCCACGATTCTTCAACTTGTAAACTAGGGTTAGAAGTTTCAAAATGAACTGATTTTTTATGAGGATGATCTCTTCACCGTAGAGATCATCCTCACAAAAAATCAGCATATTCCAAAACTTCTAACCCCATCAAAAGTGATTTACAAAAAATGTTTGGCACAAAACTTGGCAAACTTTAGGGCTGCCAAACCGCTCCCATATGTATATATATTTAAATTTTGATCTTGATCTTAATTTAAAATTTGAAATTTGAAGCTTTATCCCGAACGTAGAATTATTGATAGGTGGTCACACTATCCTCGATCCAAATCATACAAAAAGGAAAAAAAAAAAACAATTATATTTGTAAAATAAAACGTAGGGTTTTCCCATGAAAACCCTATGTCTTGCATATTTTCCAATGACCAGGGACTATTCAGTTATATGAACACACAAGTAATAGAATCTTGTCAGCATTTGAGATTATCCCATGTCATGAAACCAGCAAAGAACATAGATTAGGGTGCAAACTGCAACAAATAAATATAATCAGAATGCGAGATTATTTTTTTCAAAAGCTCGAAGAGTTATTATTTTTTTACATATAGATTTAAGCATAGGGAGGTTCATACAAAATCCCTAAAATGTAAATGCGTCTATGATTATCGGATCATAAGATAACACAGTTACAGCAAGCTCCCTCAGCCTTATGCTTTTCAGAATTCTCTTATATGAACTCCAATTTTGTGATTATTTTCTTCACCTATGATCGAGATTCTTGTGCCAGCATTCTCGAAGAAGGCTGTGAATGAAGAAAATTAGTGAAGTTATACGTCATGAGTATTTTAAATTTCAAAACTCGTAAATATGATTACAATGTAACGTGATGAAATGGTTATAGGCGGAATGAACCTAAATGTCACCATTCAACTCTATCATGAACCATATATTTAGTCAAGTATATCACTTTAGATACTAATTTGATTGATTTAAGATATACTCACATCTTGATTTCATTTGGGTATAAAATAGAGGAGAGAGATGGTCGGGAATCTTCGTAAGCTCGCCAGTCCACTACCTCTTCTGGTGATTCTGCCCTATTTGAAGGTCTCCCTTGGAACATCTGCAACGACAAGACACACACTTATCCATGTAATCAAAAGAGTACACACACACAAACAATGATGCAAATGGAAATTTCATGTTGTTAATAAGTTGTTGTAAGTGAACAAGTTAAACCAATATGAAAGATACGAGGATGTTGAGATGGATGAGAGGAAAGATTAGAAAAGATAACAGGATAAAATGTAGTAGAAGCTCCAATAGCCGATAAACTAAGAGAAAAATGGGTGAGATGATTTGGGCATGATCGATTAAGGTTGATTATAGCCTCAATGAGAAGAAATATTCAAGTTGAAGGTCCTAAAAGGGTAAGAGAAAGACCCTAAAGATGGATGTGTTGGAATTTAGAGGGTTGAATTAGAAAACCCTTTAATATTCATTTAATTGCAACCATATGGTAAATCAATCTATTAACCATAGGGTATTTAAATCCCATGTTTGCTTTATGCTTTTTACTTTATTGCTTTATGTTTAGTTGAATGTTTTGATTTTGCCTTGAGAAATTTTAGTCCCACATCGACTAGGAGAAGAATTGATTTGCAATTCTTAAGTAGTTGTGCTTCTAATAGCTTTAAAGTGGATAGAAGTAGTGGGCGGGCTCACGCGCGCACACGGGGGTCCAAGAGGAAAACCCATGGTTCTAATTGGAATTTGGATCCACCGGTCCGAAAACCTTAATGCGCGCAGGGGGGGGGGGTGCAAATTCTCGGATTTACACCTCACGCATCCGCGTGCATAGGCCCGTTTTTGCTTTAATTTAAATTGAACGAACCAGCACAATGTGACTGTTCTAAAACAGTCACTTTCTCTTTTATTTATATCAATTTTTTGTAGAGCACACAACATCGTCGAGTTCGAAGTTACGTTCCAATTTAGAGTACCCTTTTGGATACGTGGGTTGTTGAATCCTGCAGAACGAACGTTTTAGGACAGTGCTTTGTGCACGCCTCAACCATTTCTTTTTAGGTAATATTTTCTTTTACATTCAATTTCGAAATATAAGGTTTGTTCTAACTTCTTCTCACTTTGCCATAAAAGAAATCAGTATTCATAAACAACAATCTAAAACGAAATTCTTATTACTGATTTCTATGGAGATAGTTTCTAATTCCGTGCACAGTGAAAAACCCGATAAATTCGATGGAAAGAATTTTAAATTCTGGCAACAAAAAATGTTGTTTTATTTAACAACATTACATTTGGCTCATATCATCACTCAAGAACCAGTTTCTTTAGATGATGATGAGGAGGACCAAATCAAAAGAACCGAATATCGGAAATGGGAACATTCCAATTTCATGTGCCGGAATTATATCCTGAATGGATTAAGTACTGTTATTAGAAGACTTGGTGTTGGATTGAGTGGGATGGAGGAACAAAATTTGTTTACCTAACCCAAAACCTTTTGGATAAAGGTTTGCTGTAATTGTAGCAATCATTTGATGATTTCTACATGTAAAAATTGTGAATAGATGACCTTTAAAACTGAAGTTCCACATGGTGAGAAATTGATGAATTTGAGACATTTCAATGTGTTTTTAATCATAAAATAGAAGAACCAATTGATGATAGAATAAAGCATAGCTTATAGAATGTTGTTCACCTCATATACTATCAAAGCAAATGAGAAGACATCGACACTCTTTGCATATGCTTCTCTACGATAAACCTCAGGTGCCATATAGTGATCTGTCAAAAGAGAAGCATTAGAGAAAACTTAAAATTTTCAGAAAAAGCTTAATTTTCAAGTGGTTAAAGAAATGGTATATCTCAAAGTCTGTAACCTTAAGGTGCCCTGCTTTATCTTGTAAGACATTTCTGTAAAAGTAACAGAGGATAAAAGGAAATGGTGTCATGAGAATTTTTTTTAAAGCTTGCACTGAAATTAATTCTCCGAGGTAACAACAGAAGTTTAATGCATAATGCTCCAAGTTGCAGTACCTTGGTGTCAAATCCCAGTGGATCACAGCATGTGGCTTATGCTGGTGAAGATAATTCATTCCTCTGAAGAATTTTCATAAAGAAAGAGTTTGTAATAGCAGATAAATGTGTCAAAACTAGTTAACAGCAATTGAACAACACATAATGGATACAGAATGAACAATATATAATTTTTTTTTTTTAAAAGTACTATTTACAATTATCAAGCTGACATTTGTTTTTTTGTATCTAAATGGATCCCTGATCTGAAGCACTTGGAACTAGGGGTGCAACTTGGTCCGGTTCAAACCGAACGAAACCAATAGCTTTGGGTTGAGAAAATGGAGAACCAATCAATTCGATTCAATCTCAGTTCAAGATTTGTATAGAACTGAACCAAACTGAGACTCTAACCTTAATGAATTACTGCTTTTGAGGAGTTAGGAAATGGATTAATGACTTTTTGTCATGGAAAGATTACAGACATTTTTTATGGATAGATTAATGACTTGTTAAATGAAATTTCATGTTCATTATTTATTTATTTTTCATTAAAAATATGTTGCTTCCGAGGAACGTTATAAAATATTGGGAAGCCATAAAACCGAACCAAACCAGACCGAACTTAGTTCTGTTCAGTTTGGTTCTGGATCTTCTTTTGTAGAACCAACCTATGGTGGTTCGGTTCTGATTTGGCCCCAAACTGAACCAAGTTGCACCCTTACTTGGAACCATGGTCAAATAAAACTCACAGATTAGACATTCCTCAGCAGTTCTAGCAGATACAAAACATATGTCTAAGCAGTCCTCATTTGTTTTAACAGAATTGACTGTTGTATGATGCCCTAGTGCCTTGTATTATAATGAGTTAAATAGAACTATAAATAGCAATTACATGGAATGCAAGTGTACAACTGTTGCAGTCAATTATTCATCAATGAAAAAGTTTTTCAACCGAAATGGAAAGTACCGTTTATGAATTTATATTGATCTAAATTTAAAAACAAAGTCTATGTCAATAGCAATTAAAACATGTTCATCGATTGAGATTGGAAGAGATAAGGTTGGTGAAATAGAGGAGTGGAAAGACAATGAAAGATTTAAAAAAAAAGGGGGAAATTCAATTGAAGTAGGAGTCTAATTAAGGTTCTAAAAGAGCAAGAGTAAGAGATTAAATGCCACGGGCTGAGGTACTAATAGAAGATACGAACACACTTGAATTAATAGACGACATGCCTTTGACAATGTTGAATGGAACAATAGGATGCATATGCATAAGAAAGAGACTTGCTTACCTTGCAAATGTCTAAAGCATAAGCTACGGCTGTGGTAGGCTCAAGTCTCCCTTTTCGGCTTGTTAGTGTAGAAACTCACATTGCAAAGATACTAAGTGAGGAAGATCAATCTGTCAGAGTGCTTTAGAACACCTACAAATTGCACTATGCTCGTGTGGCGCAACCTTTGCCATAAGGCCAGTTCCTTGTATTCCTGACCAACGAACCCAGTACACCACAGTACCACACATGTTATCAGTTTATTTATACTAGCGAAGAGGCACAAATGATGCATTCATGTAATAATGAATTATCATTAGTCTTCACTGTCTTCGAAAATACCTCGAAATTTTGACTAGGATAATTACATTTATGGGGGAAAGCCATTAGCACAAGAAGAAGAACACAAATGATTATTCCAAATTCAAGGCAGAATGCCCAGGATCATATTCATCGTTCAATTTCCACTAAAACCATTGACAAGAATTCAAATATCAACTGAGTTTTGCATTCTGTAATTTGTTATAAAATTGAAAGTAACATTTTTTTTAATGAAAAAATAAATATATAATAAACATAAAAGTTCATACAATAAATCAATAATTTAGTCATCAAAAAGTCGTTAATCTATATCTTAACTCCTAAAAAATTCATAATATATATTACATAGAGGTTCAGTTCTTGGTTTGGTTCGATTCTATACAAGTTTCATCTGAGAATTGAACCAAATTGACCGATTCTCCATTTTCTTAACTCAGAACCGAAACGTAACTTGTTCCGAACCTAACCAAACCATCCCAAAGTTATTGGTTGGTTCGATTCTCAGTTTGAACCAGACCAAGTTGCACCCCTAGTTGATTCCCTTGAGTCACCTTGTCTCATAGAAATGAAATCATTTACTCTATTTTAAATCAATAGAAAATTATTTCATATATATAAAAAAAAAACAGGTGATCCAATGGGCCAAATTTTCATAGTTTCTTACTATCATAGGAATCATCTCTAATTTCTGATGAATATTAATTGTGATGGATGGTTCCCATTAACTGTCTCACGTAATTGCCTGTGAGATCAGGATGGCTTGCCCAAGTCATTTCAGTCTCACGATACTAACATTAGGGTGCAACTTGGTTCGGCTTGAAGTCAAATTGAAACCAAACAGACATAAGTTGATTCCACTAAATAAGAATCAGAACCGAACCAAACAAAACCAAATCGAAGTAACACTACAACAAAAAAAAGTCAATTAGGAACAGTTTTCAGAAGTTTCAGGTGTCATATTATCACAACTCTATTTTTTAATTCAGTCGATATTTCCAAAATATCAGGTAAGTCATATCAATCCCAGTCTAGAACTATAATTCACGTTAAAAATCACACTCGTATATGGTCGAGATGACTCAATCTCAAATGATTTTTCAAATCCATGGCCATGAGGCCTTTTCACAACATGACATCAAACTTTAATATTAATAAAAGATGATTACTATTTGCACCCCAATTTTTACTTATTACATCTCAATTTCTAAAATTATTAATCACACCCCAATTAAAGATTAAAACACTCTTCAATCATTACACTACAAAGGTTTGGCTCAAATTATAATTTCAACATTATCAAACGTTATAACACTCGTTCAAACAATTTAAGTAATTGTTTAGAATTATCATTAGGCTCATATAAAATCCTAACCACAAAAAAAAAATCTAGAAAAAAAATATATATAAAATCAAGAGATCTTATATTGGCACCCCAACTTTTATTTATTCTCAACCGTTCAAATATTTTCTTTATTTTTAATTATGGTGTAATAAGTAAAAGTTGGGGTGCCAATAGCAGCTCTCTAATAAAAACAGACCCAGATGATTTGAAAACCGAGCGCAGTCGCTCCTTCTCACACTCGTATTCGGACATTAAAAACTAATTCGATTTAGTTTCAAAATACAAAACTCGTTTCCTAATAAAACTAGAGTTTCTCACTTTTTTGTTTATAAATTAAGATTGCATCTTCACTTATTTCACTTATTTTTCTTCTCTTCTTCGATATTAGAATTAGAATTATTTTTTAAAGATTTTATTTGGGTTTACTAACAATGAAGAAACCTCTTTCTCCTCAAGTTGTCTATCAATCTTCATTAAGTTCAATAATTGACGAAACTTTGGAGAAGGAGATGGAGATGGAGATTTCAAATGAGAAAGAAATTTATGTTTCAGCTGCACTGACTTTATTCGGTCATACCTGGATCAATGACGAGCCTCAACGTAAAGAAGAAGACATTTCGACGAAGAAATCCACATTGAGTGATGATGATGATTCCACTATCGACAAGAAGAAGAACTCTGTTACGCCAATCTCCATTAAACGAAAAAGAAGCTTTGAAATATGTTCCGAAGAAGAAGAAATTTTGACACAATTAACTTTGGGTTATAGTAATTATTCGAGACAGAAAACGGAAAAGATCAAATTGGGTGGTGGAAGTTTCGATCTCTCGCTTGAAGACTGTTCTCTAGCCCTTAACGACGAGATGAGCCATTCAGTTCGTCGTTGCTGCTCTTATATCTCGATATTCCCTGGAAAAAAAAGAAGAACATGTTCTATGTCAACTGTTGATGATCATATGGCCTTATTCACTATCGAGAAGAAACTCACAAGTAGTGATGTTGGAGCTCAAAGTCGACTTCTATTGTCGAAGTACTTGGTTGAGAAACACATAAAACCCTATTTCAGTGATGATCAGATGAAGAATATCGAGAGTGGGATAGGAACGAGGGTGGTAATATGGGACGATGAAACGTTATCGAAGCACACATTAACATTGAAGAAGCAGAGGAGTTCGAATAGCTACACTTTCATCAACAAATGGGTGGACCAATTTGTGGAACGGAGGAGCTTAAAAGAGGGAGATGAGATTGGAATGTATTGGGACTGTAACGAATCCTACTTCTGTTTCAGAGTTCTTCGACGAGCTCACTCATTTTTCTATTGAAGCCTGTAACGCTCTGTTTGGATTGAGAGAAGGGAAGGGAAGAGAAACTCATTAAAGGGATTGAGTCTTTAACTGATTTTTCACTTGTTCGTTCTACTTTTTTTTTCCCCTTTTGGGTATATTTATTTGGACAGAATATCAATAAAAACTAAAAATAAAATATGCATTTAGAGAGAATGAAATATGTTTGGGGATCTTGGAATGATTTACTAGATTTCAAATTGACAATCCCAACCTTCCAGATTTCATGAAAATATTCATATTCAAAAAATTTTAATTTTAATTTTAATTTTTTTCTTAACTTGATCCAATACCGGGTGAATCTGGTAAATCCGAGAATCGAACCAAACCGAAGCCTTTGGATTGGATAGGTTCAGATTGAGCTTGATTTGGTTCGGGTACGGATTAAAAAAAAAAAAAACCGATTGATTTGGTTCGATTTTGGATTAGGGGGAATAATAGAATCGAACCAATTTTTATATTTATTATATTATATATATTTAAAAATAAAATATAATCTTAAAAAATAAAATGTAAAAATATCCAAACAATACTCAAAGTCTCAAATCCCTTTCTTAGTTTCTTTCATCTATTCTCTCTTCTTCAAGTTCTTTGAAGAAAACCTAATCATTTGTCTCTCTCCCCTTATCACTCAACACCTTTTTTTAGTTTCTTTAATCTATTTTCTAATTTTTTCATGATTTTTATTTTTAATGTGTTATGCGTGATGCTTTGTTTAGTATTTATTTTACTTACTTTTAGGTTTAACTATTTTAATTTTACTATTGAAAATAATAAGTATGAGAACCAAGAACCAATCTGAACCAATCCGAACCAAGGTTAGTTTGGATTGGTTCAGTTCTATAAGGTAATTGAATTGGTTCGATTCTAAATTTGTAGAACTGATAATGTTTGGCTCGATTTTAATTTTACAACAAATCGGATCCAACTCGAGCCATGTGCACCCCTACCGAGCACTCAAGTTTAAAAATAAATTTCAATGGTAAAAAATAACTATTTTCTACAACCCCATTTCATCAGATCATGTTTTTGAATGTCACAACATGATCAAATCAAAAATTTTGTTTTAAAGAATAGGAGAGAGAGAAAGGGTGTAAGGTACGTGCGTCAACCGAGGTGTTATATTATTAGTACTCTATAAATAAATAATTATGTGATAGCATGATATTGTTATGTTTATCTTTGGGACCTACTCACATTTATCTTTCAGTGAATCTATAAACTGAAAATCAGCTTAATTGGTGATTCTTATCTTTGGTAATTTTCATGGTTCATTACTAATAATTAATTTCAACAATTTTTTGATATTCAATTCTATCAACTTTACATTATTATTATTATTATTATTATTATTTTGTGAAGCTATATGTATAGGGGACGATTCAGCAGCCCTAAAGTTTGCCAAGTTTGGTGCCAAACATTTTTCAAAATATGAGTTAAAAGCTTTGGAATGAGTTGATTTTTTGTGAGGATGATCTCTATGATGAGGAGATCATCCTCACCAAAAATCAGCCTATTCCAAAACTTCTAACCCCATCAAAAGTGATTTACAAAAATAGGACGGTCCACGATTCTTCAACTTGTAAACTAGGGTTAGAAGTTTCAAAATGAACTGATTTTTTATGAGGATGATCTCTTCACCGTAGAGATCATCCTCACAAAAAATCAGCATATTCCAAAACTTCTAACCCCATCAAAAGTGATTTACAAAAAATGTTTGGCACAAAACTTGGCAAACTTTAGGGCTGCCAAACCGCTCCCATATGTATATATATTTAAATTTTGATCTTGATCTTAATTTAAAATTTGAAATTTGAAGCTTTATCCCGAACGTAGAATTATTGATAGGTGGTCACACTATCCTCGATCCAAATCATACAAAAAGGAAAAAAAAAAAACAATTATATTTGTAAAATAAAACGTAGGGTTTTCCCATGAAAACCCTATGTCTTGCATATTTTCCAATGACCAGGGACTATTCAGTTATATGAACACACAAGTAATAGAATCTTGTCAGCATTTGAGATTATCCCATGTCATGAAACCAGCAAAGAACATAGATTAGGGTGCAAACTGCAACAAATAAATATAATCAGAATGCGAGATTATTTTTTTCAAAAGCTCGAAGAGTTATTATTTTTTTACATATAGATTTAAGCATAGGGAGGTTCATACAAAATCCCTAAAATGTAAATGCGTCTATGATTATCGGATCATAAGATAACACAGTTACAGCAAGCTCCCTCAGCCTTATGCTTTTCAGAATTCTCTTATATGAACTCCAATTTTGTGATTATTTTCTTCACCTATGATCGAGATTCTTGTGCCAGCATTCTCGAAGAAGGCTGTGAATGAAGAAAATTAGTGAAGTTATACGTCATGAGTATTTTAAATTTCAAAACTCGTAAATATGATTACAATGTAACGTGATGAAATGGTTATAGGCGGAATGAACCTAAATGTCACCATTCAACTCTATCATGAACCATATATTTAGTCAAGTATATCACTTTAGATACTAATTTGATTGATTTAAGATATACTCACATCTTGATTTCATTTGGGTATAAAATAGAGGAGAGAGATGGTCGGGAATCTTCGTAAGCTCGCCAGTCCACTACCTCTTCTGGTGATTCTGCCCTATTTGAAGGTCTCCCTTGGAACATCTGCAACGACAAGACACACACTTATCCATGTAATCAAAAGAGTACACACACACAAACAATGATGCAAATGGAAATTTCATGTTGTTAATAAGTTGTTGTAAGTGAACAAGTTAAACCAATATGAAAGATACGAGGATGTTGAGATGGATGAGAGGAAAGATTAGAAAAGATAACAGGATAAAATGTAGTAGAAGCTCCAATAGCCGATAAACTAAGAGAAAAATGGGTGAGATGATTTGGGCATGATCGATTAAGGTTGATTATAGCCTCAATGAGAAGAAATATTCAAGTTGAAGGTCCTAAAAGGGTAAGAGAAAGACCCTAAAGATGGATGTGTTGGAATTTAGAGGGTTGAATTAGAAAACCCTTTAATATTCATTTAATTGCAACCATATGGTAAATCAATCTATTAACCATAGGGTATTTAAATCCCATGTTTGCTTTATGCTTTTTACTTTATTGCTTTATGTTTAGTTGAATGTTTTGATTTTGCCTTGAGAAATTTTAGTCCCACATCGACTAGGAGAAGAATTGATTTGCAATTCTTAAGTAGTTGTGCTTCTAATAGCTTTAAAGTGGATAGAAGTAGTGGGCGGGCTCACGCGCGCACACGGGGGTCCAAGAGGAAAACCCATGGTTCTAATTGGAATTTGGATCCACCGGTCCGAAAACCTTAATGCGCGCAGGGGGGGGGGGTGCAAATTCTCGGATTTACACCTCACGCATCCGCGTGCATAGGCCCGTTTTTGCTTTAATTTAAATTGAACGAACCAGCACAATGTGACTGTTCTAAAACAGTCACTTTCTCTTTTATTTATATCAATTTTTTGTAGAGCACACAACATCGTCGAGTTCGAAGTTACGTTCCAATTTAGAGTACCCTTTTGGATACGTGGGTTGTTGAATCCTGCAGAACGAACGTTTTAGGACAGTGCTTTGTGCACGCCTCAACCATTTCTTTTTAGGTAATATTTTCTTTTACATTCAATTTCGAAATATAAGGTTTGTTCTAACTTCTTCTCACTTTGCCATAAAAGAAATCAGTATTCATAAACAACAATCTAAAACGAAATTCTTATTACTGATTTCTATGGAGATAGTTTCTAATTCCGTGCACAGTGAAAAACCCGATAAATTCGATGGAAAGAATTTTAAATTCTGGCAACAAAAAATGTTGTTTTATTTAACAACATTACATTTGGCTCATATCATCACTCAAGAACCAGTTTCTTTAGATGATGATGAGGAGGACCAAATCAAAAGAACCGAATATCGGAAATGGGAACATTCCAATTTCATGTGCCGGAATTATATCCTGAATGGATTAAGTACTGTTATTAGAAGACTTGGTGTTGGATTGAGTGGGATGGAGGAACAAAATTTGTTTACCTAACCCAAAACCTTTTGGATAAAGGTTTGCTGTAATTGTAGCAATCATTTGATGATTTCTACATGTAAAAATTGTGAATAGATGACCTTTAAAACTGAAGTTCCACATGGTGAGAAATTGATGAATTTGAGACATTTCAATGTGTTTTTAATCATAAAATAGAAGAACCAATTGATGATAGAATAAAGCATAGCTTATAGAATGTTGTTCACCTCATATACTATCAAAGCAAATGAGAAGACATCGACACTCTTTGCATATGCTTCTCTACGATAAACCTCAGGTGCCATATAGTGATCTGTCAAAAGAGAAGCATTAGAGAAAACTTAAAATTTTCAGAAAAAGCTTAATTTTCAAGTGGTTAAAGAAATGGTATATCTCAAAGTCTGTAACCTTAAGGTGCCCTGCTTTATCTTGTAAGACATTTCTGTAAAAGTAACAGAGGATAAAAGGAAATGGTGTCATGAGAATTTTTTTTAAAGCTTGCACTGAAATTAATTCTCCGAGGTAACAACAGAAGTTTAATGCATAATGCTCCAAGTTGCAGTACCTTGGTGTCAAATCCCAGTGGATCACAGCATGTGGCTTATGCTGGTGAAGATAATTCATTCCTCTGAAGAATTTTCATAAAGAAAGAGTTTGTAATAGCAGATAAATGTGTCAAAACTAGTTAACAGCAATTGAACAACACATAATGGATACAGAATGAACAATATATAATTTTTTTTTTTTAAAAGTACTATTTACAATTATCAAGCTGACATTTGTTTTTTTGTATCTAAATGGATCCCTGATCTGAAGCACTTGGAACTAGGGGTGCAACTTGGTCCGGTTCAAACCGAACGAAACCAATAGCTTTGGGTTGAGAAAATGGAGAACCAATCAATTCGATTCAATCTCAGTTCAAGATTTGTATAGAACTGAACCAAACTGAGACTCTAACCTTAATGAATTACTGCTTTTGAGGAGTTAGGAAATGGATTAATGACTTTTTGTCATGGAAAGATTACAGACATTTTTTATGGATAGATTAATGACTTGTTAAATGAAATTTCATGTTCATTATTTATTTATTTTTCATTAAAAATATGTTGCTTCCGAGGAACGTTATAAAATATTGGGAAGCCATAAAACCGAACCAAACCAGACCGAACTTAGTTCTGTTCAGTTTGGTTCTGGATCTTCTTTTGTAGAACCAACCTATGGTGGTTCGGTTCTGATTTGGCCCCAAACTGAACCAAGTTGCACCCTTACTTGGAACCATGGTCAAATAAAACTCACAGATTAGACATTCCTCAGCAGTTCTAGCAGATACAAAACATATGTCTAAGCAGTCCTCATTTGTTTTTAACAGAATTGACTGTTGTATGATGCCCTAGTGCCTTGTATTATAATGAGTTAAATAGAACTATAAATAGCAATTACATGGAATGCAAGTGTACAACTGTTGCAGTCAATTATTCATCAATGAAAAAGTTTTTCAACCGAAATGGAAAGTACCGTTTATGAATTTATATTGATCTAAATTTAAAAACAAAGTCTATGTCAATAGCAATTAAAACATGTTCATCGATTGAGATTGGAAGAGATAAGGTTGGTGAAATAGAGGAGTGGAAAGACAATGAAAGATTTAAAAAAAAAAGGGGGAAATTCAATTGAAGTAGGAGTCTAATTAAGGTTCTAAAAGAGCAAGAGTAAGAGATTAAATGCCACGGGCTGAGGTACTAATAGAAGATACGAACACACTTGAATTAATAGACGACATGCCTTTGACAATGTTGAATGGAACAATAGGATGCATATGCATAAGAAAGAGACTTGCTTACCTTGCAAATGTCTAAAGCATAAGCTACGGCTGTGGTAGGCTCAAGTCTCCCTTTTCGGCTTGTTAGTGTAGAAACTCACATTGCAAAGATACTAAGTGAGGAAGATCAATCTGTCAGAGTGCTTTAGAACACCTACAAATTGCACTATGCTCGTGTGGCGCAACCTTGCCATAAGGCCAGTTCCTGTATTCCTGACCAACGAACCCAGTACACCACAGTACCACACATGTTATCAGTTTATTTATACTAGCGAAGAGGCACAAATGATGCATTCATGTAATAATGAATTATCATTAGTCTTCACTGTCTTCGAAAATACCTCGAAATTTTGACTAGGATAATTACATTTATGGGGGAAAGCCATTAGCACAAGAAGAAGAACACAAATGATTATTCCAAATTCAAGGCAGAATGCCCAGGATCATATTCATCGTTCAATTTCCACTAAAACCATTGACAAGAATTCAAATATCAACTGAGTTTTGCATTCTGTAATTTGTTATAAAATTGAAAGTAACATTTTTTTTAATGAAAAAATAAATATATAATAAACATAAAAGTTCATACAATAAATCAATAATTTAGTCATCAAAAAGTCGTTAATCTATATCTTAACTCCTAAAAAATTCATAATATATATTACATAGAGGTTCAGTTCTTGGTTTGGTTCGATTCTATACAAGTTTCATCTGAGAATTGAACCAAATTGACCGATTCTCCATTTTCTTAACTCAGAACCGAAACGTAACTTGTTCCGAACCTAACCAAACCATCCCAAAGTTATTGGTTGGTTCGATTCTCAGTTTGAACCAGACCAAGTTGCACCCCTAGTTGATTCCCTTGAGTCACCTTGTCTCATAGAAATGAAATCATTTACTCTATTTTAAATCAATAGAAAATTATTTCATATATATAAAAAAAAAAACAGGTGATCCAATGGGCCAAATTTTCATAGTTTCTTACTATCATAGGAATCATCTCTAATTTCTGATGAATATTAATTGTGATGGATGGTTCCCATTAACTGTCTCACGTAATTGCCTGTGAGATCAGGATGGCTTGCCCAAGTCATTTCAGTCTCACGATACTAACATTAGGGTGCAACTTGGTTCGGCTTGAAGTCAAATTGAAACCAAACAGACATAAGTTGATTCCACTAAATAAGAATCAGAACCGAACCAAACAAAACCAAATCGAAGTAACACTACAACAAAAAAAAGTCAATTAGGAACAGTTTTCAGAAGTTTCAGGTGTCATATTATCACAACTCTATTTTTTAATTCAGTCGATATTTCCAAAATATCAGGTAAGTCATATCAATCCCAGTCTAGAACTATAATTCACGTTAAAAATCACACTCGTATATGGTCGAGATGACTCAATCTCAAATGATTTTTCAAATCCATGGCCATGAGGCCTTTTCACAACATGACATCAAACTTTAATATTAATAAAAGATGATTACTATTTGCACCCCAATTTTTACTTATTACATCTCAATTTCTAAAATTATTAATCACACCCCAATTAAAGATTAAAACACTCTTCAATCATTACACTACAAAGGTTTGGCTCAAATTATAATTTCAACATTATCAAACGTTATAACACTCGTTCAAACAATTTAAGTAATTGTTTAGAATTATCATTAGGCTCATATAAAATCCTAACCACAAAAAAAAAATCTAGAAAAAAAATATATATAAAATCAAGAGATCTTATATTGGCACCCCAACTTTTATTTATTCTCAACCGTTCAAATATTTTCTTTATTTTTAATTATGGTGTAATAAGTAAAAGTTGGGGTGCCAATAGCAGCTCTCTAATAAAAACAGACCCAGATGATTTGAAAACCGAGCGCAGTCGCTCCTTCTCACACTCGTATTCGGACATTAAAAACTAATTCGATTTAGTTTCAAAATACAAAACTCGTTTCCTAATAAAACTAGAGTTTCTCACTTTTTTGTTTATAAATTAAGATTGCATCTTCACTTATTTCACTTATTTTTCTTCTCTTCTTCGATATTAGAATTAGAATTATTTTTTAAAGATTTTATTTGGGTTTACTAACAATGAAGAAACCTCTTTCTCCTCAAGTTGTCTATCAATCTTCATTAAGTTCAATAATTGACGAAACTTTGGAGAAGGAGATGGAGATGGAGATTTCAAATGAGAAAGAAATTTATGTTTCAGCTGCACTGACTTTATTCGGTCATACCTGGATCAATGACGAGCCTCAACGTAAAGAAGAAGACATTTCGACGAAGAAATCCACATTGAGTGATGATGATGATTCCACTATCGACAAGAAGAAGAACTCTGTTACGCCAATCTCCATTAAACGAAAAAGAAGCTTTGAAATATGTTCCGAAGAAGAAGAAATTTTGACACAATTAACTTTGGGTTATAGTAATTATTCGAGACAGAAAACGGAAACGATCAAATTGGGTGATGGAAGTTTCGATCTCTCGCTTGAAGACTGTTCTCTAGCCCTTAACGACGAGATGAGCCATTCAGTTCGTCGTTGCTGCTCTTATATCTCGATATTCCCTGGAAAAAAAAGAAGAATATGTTCTATGTCAACTGTTGATGATCATATGGCCTTATTCACTATCAAGAAGAAACTCACAAGTAGTGATGTTGGAGCTCAAAGTCGACTTCTATTGTCGAAGTACTTGGTTGAGAAACACATAAAACCCTATTTCAGTGATGATCAGATGAAGAATATCGAGAGTGGGATAGGAACGAGGGTGGTAATATGGGACGATGAAACGTTATCGAAGCACACATTAACATTGAAGAAGCAGAGGAGTTCGAATAGCTACACTTTCATCAACAAATGGATGGACCAATTTGTGGAACGGAGGAGCTTAAAAGAGGGAGATGAGATTGGAATGTATTGGGACTGTAACGAATCCTTCTTCTGCTTCAGAGTTCTTCAACGAGCTCACTCATTTTTCTATTTTAGCCTCTAAGGGATTGAGTCTTTAACTGATTTTTCACTTTGTTTTTTCTATTTTTTTTTTCCCGATTTTTCACTTGGTTTTTTTCTACTTTTTTTTCCTTTTGGGTATATGTATTTAGAGACAATATCAATAAATAAATAAATAAAAAATCTATTAAGAGAGAATGAAATATGTTGGGGGATGTTGGACAGATTTATTAGATTTCTAATCGCTGGGCCCACATTGACAATCTAACAATACACAGCCTTCTAGATTTCATGAAAATATTCTTATTCATAATCAAAAAAAAATTAAAAATAATTATTTTCTACAACCCCATTTGAGCTTGATCCAAAATATTGAAAATAGATGGCTACCGAGCACTCAAATTTAAAAATAAATTTTAACGATAAAAAATAACTATTTTCTACAACCCCATTTCATAGGATCATGTTTTTGAATGTCACAACGTGATCAGATCAGAAAGTTTTTTTTTCTAGGGTAGGAGAGATAGAAAGAGCATCACGGACATGCGTCAAAAAGGGCATTATATTATCAGTACTCTATATATAAATAAAATTATGTGATACCACGATATCGTTATGTTTATCTTTGGGACCTACTCACATTTATCTTTCAATGAATCTATAAATTGAAAATCAGCTTAATTGGTGATTCTTATGTTCGGTAATTTTCATTGTTCATTACTAATAATTAATTTGAACAATTTTTTTTATCAACTTTACATTATTATTATTATTATTAGTATTATTATTTTGTGAAGCTATTTTTTTTTCCAATTTTGATCTTGATCTTAATTTTAAATCTGAAATTTGAAGCTTTATCCCGAACATAGAATTATCAACAGGTGGTCACTATCCTTGTTCCAAATCATACAAAAAAAAAAAAACAATTATATTTGTAAAATAAAACTTAGGGTTTTCGTGAAAACCTTCAAGTCTTTTATATTTTCCAATGACCCCTGGACTATTCGGTTATATGACACGCAAGTAATAGAATCTTGTCAGCATTTGAAATTATCCCATGCCATGAAACCTGCAAAGAACATAGATCAGGGTGTAAACTGCAACAATAATCAGAATGCGAGATAGTTTTTTTTTCAAAAGCTCGAAGAGTTTTTATTTTTTACATATAGATTTTAGCATAGGGAGGTTCATACAAAATCCCTAAAATATAAATGCGTCTATGATCAGATCATAGGATAACACAGTTACAGCAAGCTCCCTCGGCCTTATGCTTTTCCGAATTCTCTTGTATGAACTCCAATTTTGTGATTATTTCTTCAAATGATGGTCTACGATCGGGATTCTTGTGCCAGCATTCTCGAAGAAGACTGTGAATGAAGAAAATTTGTGAAGTTAGACATCATGAGTATGTTAAAATTCAAAAGTCGTAAATATGATTATGATGTAACGTGATGAAATGGTTATAGGCAGAATGAACCTAAATTTCACCATTCAACTCTATCATGAACCATATATTTAGTCAAGTATATCACTTTAGATACTAATTTGATTGATTTAAGATATACTCACATCTTGATTTCATCTGGGTATAAAATAGAGGAGAGAGATGGTCGGGAATCTTCGTAGGCTCGCATGTCTGCTACCGCTTCTGGTAATTCTGCCCTATTTGAAGGTCTTCCTTGGAACATCTGCAACAACAAGACACACACTTATCCATGTGATCAAAAGAGTACACACACATACACAAACACTGATGCAAATGGAGATTTCATGTTGTTAATAAGTTGTTGTAAGTGAACAAGTTAAACCAATATGAAAGATACAAGGATGTTAAGGTGGATGAGTGGAAAGATTAGAAAAGATAAAATGATAAAATGTAGTAGTAGCTCCAATAGCTGATAAACTAAGAAAAAGACGTGTGAGATGATTTGGGCATGATCAATGAAGGTTGATTATAGCCTCAATGAGAAGAAATATTCACGTTGAAGGTCCTAAAAGGGCAAGAGAAAGACCCAAAACATGGATGGGGATAGTGAAAGCAGATATCATATAATTTTCTCAATATTAGAAGACTTGGTGTTGTATTGAGTGCAGGGGTGGAGCCAGGATTTTCTTGTAGTGGGAGCAAACTATGGTTAGTTATATAGTTGAAGAACTTGAAGATGAATGGTTTTTGGGAGAAATTCAGAGGTTTTTGGTTAGAAGTTGAAAAAAAGGATATTTAGGTCATTTTCAATTAGTATATGAGAAGGCCTGGTCAAGAGGCAATGTCATCAACAAAAACTTGAAGGGGGGTACAAAAATTGGAGGGAGTGAGGCTGTGGGGGCAAATGGGGAGAGAGGTGAGGGAGTGGGCACAAATGGGGCATTTAATTAGTTGAAAATATAGGGGTGTCTCAAAGTTCTGTGGGGGCAATTGCCCCAACCAGCTTCGCCCCTGATTGAGTGGGATGGAGGAACAAGATTCGTTTATCTAACCCAAAACCTTTGGGATAAAGCTTTGCTGTAATTGTAGCAATCATTTAATAATTTATACATGTAAGAATTGTGAATGGAAGACCGTTAAAACTGAAGTTCCATATGATGAGAAATTTCAATGTGTTTTTAATTATAAAATTGAAGAACCAATTGATGATAGAATAAAGCATAGCTTATAGAATGTTGTTCACCTCATATACTATTAAAGCAAATGAGAAGACATCAACACTCTTTCCATATGCTTCTCTACGATAAACCTCAGGAGCCATATAGCGATCTGTCAAAAGAGAAGCATTTAGAGCAAACTTTAAATTTTTGGAAAAAGCTTAATGTTCAAGTAATTAAAGAAATGGTATATCTCACATGAACCCGTTCCTCCAGTCATTTTGTAACCATATGAATCTTTTTCCTGAGCGATCTTGCATAATCCAAAGTCTGTAACCTTAAGGTGCCCTGCTTCATCTTGTAAGACATTTCTGTAAAAGTTATGAAGGATAAAAGGAAATGGTGTCAAAAGAATTTTTTATGTTTTTATTTTAAAAAAAGCTTGCACTGAAATCAATTCTCCGAGGTAACAGAAGAAGTTTAATGCATAATGCTCCAAGTTGCAGTACCTTGGTGTCAAATCCCGGTGGATCACAGCATGTGGCTTATGCTGGTGAAGATAATTCATTCCTCTGCAGAATTTTCATAAAGAAAAGAGTTTGTAATTGCAGTTAATTGTGTCAAAAGTAGTTAACAGCAATTGAACAACACATAATGGCTACAGAATAAACAATATATAATTTTAAAAAAAACCACTATTTAAAATTATCAAGCTTACATTGTTTATTTTATCTAAATGGATCCCTGATCAGAAGCACTTGGAACTAGGGGTGCAACTTGGTCTGGTTCAAATCGATAGCTTTGTGTTGGGTCGGTCCGGTTCTGTTTGGGTTGAGAAAATGGAGAACCAATCAATTCAATTTGATCAAGGTTTTAGACTTGTATAGAACTGAACCAAACCAAACCCTTAATGACTTACTACTTTTGAGGAGTTAGGAAATGGATTAATGACTTTTTTTCGTGGAAAGATTAATGACATTTTTTATGGATAGATTAATGACTTGTTATATGAAATTTCTTGTTCATTATTTATTTATTTTTCATTAAAAATATGTTGCTTCCAAGGAGGTTTATACGATATTGGGAACCCATAGAACCAAACTGAACCAAGTTGCACCCCTACATGGTCAAATAATACACGAATATTAGAAATCTTCCCCAGCGTTTCTAGCAGATAAAGAACATATGTCTAAGCAGTCCTCATAAGTGCTTCTGTTCGTTTTCCTTCTTCTGCTCTCTTTTTTTTCCTTTCATTTTTTTAACAGAATTGACTAGACACATGTACACTACACTGTTTGGTGTTCCTGTACATGTAACTGTACTTTGGGCTCAGTAGGGAGTACTGTTGTATGATGCACTAGTGCCTTTTATGATAATGAGTGCAATAGAACTATAAATAGCAATTACATGGAATTAAAGTGCACAACTGTTGAAGTCATTTATAAAGGAAAGTACCCTTTATGAATTTATATTAATCCAAATTAAAATAAAGTCCATGTCAATAGCAATTAAAACATGTTCATCGATTGAGAATGGGAGAGATAAGGTTGGTGAAATAGATGAGTGGAAAGACAATGAAAGATAAAACAAGAACGCACTTCGTGAAAATGAAGGACTAGCCCCAGTAGGCGAAAAAGTAGGGGAAAAACAATTGAGGTAAAGTCTAACTAAGATTCTAAAAGAGCAAGAGTAAGACAAAAAATGCCACGGACTGAGGTACAAATAGAAGATACAAACACACTTGAATTAATAGAAGACATGCCTTTGACAGTATTGAACGGAACAATAGGATTTGTCCAGAAGGCTTTGACGATAATGATGACTTGTTATGGTTGTGGACATAATAAACATTTACTTTAGTATGTCATTTTGCATTTTCTTCAATGCATGGATATCTATATTCATATTGCACACCAAAATATGCATCAAGGGGACGCACTATTGGTGTAAGGTCACATATCATTGCTCAGATGATAGATTTTTTAACATAAAGTAAACTTAGGTTAATTGATCAATATGGTAAACTTTGTAAGGGAAATGAATATATAATAATTTGGATGGCTGAAGAAGACTAGAAGAAAACAAAATAAATTCCTACTATTATTAGAATTTAGAAGTGTGACTCAACCTGTAAAAATTAGGGATGCATATACATAAGAAAGCGACTTGCTTAC
This sequence comes from Akebia trifoliata, assembly GCF_017979445.1. Taxonomy (NCBI): domain Eukaryota; kingdom Viridiplantae; phylum Streptophyta; class Magnoliopsida; order Ranunculales; family Lardizabalaceae; genus Akebia; species Akebia trifoliata. The sequence continues at coordinate 29,422,816 of NC_141384.1, forward strand.
CTTGCAATGTCTAAAGCATAAGCTACAGCTGTGGTAGGCTCAAGTCTTCCTTTTCTATTTAGGATATCATACAAACTTCCCTAGCACTCAGCAGAAAGCAAAGATCAGAAACTTAAATTCCAAAGGCCCACAGCTTGTAAGTGTAGAAACTCACATTGCAAAGATACTCAGTGAGGAAGATCAATCGGTCAGAGTGCTTTAGAACACCTAGAAATTGCACTATGTTCGGGTGGCGCAACCTTTGCCATAAGGCCAGTTCCTTCATAAAGGTATTCCTGTGAATCAGCAAAATGAAAGAAATATATCAATAGAACATAATACAGAAAATGTACAAATTTTGCATAAAACAATCCAATTTAAATTTAACAAGTGGAGCAAGTCTGAATAGTTTTATATGAACTAGTAATGTAGATGACAGCAAAGAAAACCCAAAATTTAATTACACATCACAAGATGACATAACTCACCTCACCCGCTGATTTGATGCAATGGAAGAGCGAATGGTTTTTGCAGCAACTTCAGTACCACGCCACTTCACTAAATAAACTTCACCATATGCTCCCTGCTACACTTCATAATGTATTTTAAACAAAAGCATCTCCCAACGAAGAAGTAAATCATAAAAATGTTTAACAAAAAAAGATTAATGTTTCGAAAGATCAATTTTTTTTCTACATAATTGAGAGAATAAAATTAGTAAATTCAAGCCCTTCATTCTAAATATTAGAATCAAGAAATTGAAAGAAAGAGTAATCACTTCTCCAATAAGAGTTGCTCCATCCATGTCCACCTCAGTGTGATCAATCTCATAGCATGGGTTCTGGTTGTCAAGCCCCACCTATACAAAAAGGAATTATGTAAGGCTCATTGATCCATGAAGAGATTTATAAAGATTCGGCGCCACTAATTTAATTAGATGCAGAAATCACTACATTAGTGCACAGTATGATTAAATATTTTAACCTGAGAAAAAGTTTGAAATAAAGTAAAAATAATGAAATACCGGGTCTGTTCCACCCCGTTCCTCCAGTATCTTGCAAATCTCCTCATGACGAAAGCTACGAGCATCTGACAATGGCTGCAAATCCATAATTAAATCAGTATCTCTAGAATACAGTTTACTGTTGATTATAATTTCAGAGGCATGAGTCACATGACAAATTTCAAATTGCATTAGATAAAGAAGTGAGCGAATAAACTATCAAAATTTACAACTAAACAAAGAGCTCGTAATTGTAGAAAAGTGGCCTAAAGATATAGAAAGAGTTAAATAATCCCCAATTTCAATAAAGAAACACTGAAACATTGATTATATCCAAGTTATGTGAACATGTATTGTAATTTGTGGTGCCTTGCCATTACATGTTCAAAACTAATCAAGAAGAAGTAAGTTTTCTTCACTTAATGCATTCATTATTAAATATCTGTAACGAAATATAGATTTGAATGTCCAAATAGGATTCATGTTGTGGACCACAATGTTTGTGATAAAGTATGAAGATGATGATGAACCCCTCGTTCCAACCTTCACATATTTGTTGGAAGAACAAGAAAAAGTTCAAGAAAATATCAAGACCTCTTTTTAGGAATAATTAGAACTTTGTGATCCTCATAATAAAATTAGAAAATAAGCTAGAAGGAAAAAAGGAGAACCAACACTTGCCCAGAATAGAACTTAGTAATAAGGAAAAGAAACAAAAATACAAGACAATAGACAATGAGGAAAAGACTCCAAAATTTCAACATACAATCTTAGAGAAATAATATTTAGATAACTGAAATTTTAAAAGGATGAAATCTTGGGTAACAATTAAGCTAATATATTATAATATTATTTTTTATGAATGCAAAGAGTCAGGCATGGATATGAAGAATCAACACATTGACCCCAGTACACCACAGTACCACACATCTTAACAGTTTATTTATACTTGCAAAGAAGCACACATGATGCATGCATGTAATTCATGTAATAATGAATTATCATTAGTCTTCATTGTCTTAGCAAATACCTCGAAATTTTGAATAGGATAATTACATTTATGGGGTAAAGCCGTTAGCACCAGAAGAATATGAATGATTCCAAAAAATATATATAAATTGAATAACTTATGAAATTAGGTTAATTTTGTGTTAGAAATCCTTGGTGTCTCATTATGGTCAGTCTTGCATTTGTGCAGGTCCTCCCACTTCATTCGTTGCACATGACTCACACATATAATAGCTGCAACCTACATTTGATGGATCTATCAAAAGATCAACATCATTCAGTTTTATAATCCTAGATGTCCAATATATCAAAAGCATTCCACTATTCATGAATGCACAAATGATCTACAAAAGATCTTATAGATTCATTATTACTAACATTGGAAATTTAAAATTCAAATAACTAATAGAAATCCATAGTTTAGGTAAAAAATAGATAGTGATTACAGGGGATATATAAAGGACTTTCAAATTCAAGGCAGAATGCCCAGGACTATGGAGGTTTTTGAGATATCCCCATGACCACAAGATTATATTCATCATTCAATTTCCTCTAAAACCATTCATTATCTATACATTGACAAGGATTTCGAATCACAACTGAGTTTTGCATTCTATAATTTGTTAGAAATGTTCATGCCAAACGCCATACGGGGCAGTTCATACATGAATTCAAAATAAACAGAAGAATTTCTTTTCATTGAATTAGTTATGAAGTGGGGTCTTGAATATGATCAGTGTTGTCCCTCTTGGAAAGAAGAAACCATTGCAAGCTTCATATTGTGCGCTTATCAAGGGGGGGGGGGGAGGGGAACTTCATATGGTGCACTTCCAATTTTTTAATTTAGGTCCATATCATTTCTAAAAATCTCATTCTAGAGAAGGTTTAGGGAGATACAACATAATACTTCCCATGAGTTTCTACTGGGGAAATAACAGCTTAAAAGGAAGTTTGAAATTTCCCATTAACAAAACTAAATAGTGAACATATTTTATTGATTTGGTTAATAAATGTCAAAATCTCATAAAATCTTTCAAGACATGATAATTTAGGGTAATCTATTTCATGCAGGATGTCAAATTTCTATAGAGAAATTCAAGTTTGCAGTGTTTCTTAAGATTCTACAAATAAATAGTAGAATTTTCAAAAAATGTAAGATGCCAAACATCCTGATGAGTCTTGATCATAGAAAATACACATAAATTTGAGAGGAACGAGCTAATTGAGAACTTACGGTGCGACCCCATCGATCTACAGAGTTCACATCAGCTCCTTTCTCAAGAAGCAAATCAACAATTTCAGTACAACCTTCACAAGATGCCAAATGAAGTGCAGTTCTCTTATCGTAATCTGCTAGGTTAGGTGATACTCCTTTATCTATCTCTTGTAGAACACCTTCCTTATCGTCCTTACTCGAACAATAAAGAAGCCGATATGGACCTTCCAAATCCACCATTTGTTGTTGGGTCCGCTATTAACAATAGCAATTAAGTTTTAAAATCTAAATTAATCTTACTCAAAACAAGTGAATAAAGGATCTGTTCAAACTTCGAATCACTTTGCGCAAAAATTAAAATTTCTGATTCAAAAAGATGGCAATCCGACAAACATTTACAGAATTAATCAGCAAAAACTCACCTTTGATGTTGGCGATTTACAATCTTCTTCCATAGATTCAACCAAAAGCGAAGAATCAAAATTAGAAGAAACTGAAGTTCAGATTCAAGAAAACTATAGCGAGATCGACACTCGAAGAACTGAACACAACGTCGACAAGAACGAAGGATTGGATTAAACACAGTGCAGAGTTGAATCAATTGAGAGGCAAAAAGGGGAGAAAAATCCAATAACGTCTTCATCGAATTAGGGTTCCGGAGTAAACAAAGATGTGTCTGTTTTTGTTGGATAAATATAAAAAAATACTTCGTGATCTCCACCTCGTTGAGCCAATGAAATTAGGGTTAGGGTTTAGGATTTTGTCATCTCGACATTAACAGCTAAGCCGTTCTATGTTATCGTTCGGCTTCGAGACTATGACGAGAGAGTCATTTTTAATTCTCTTCCCGCCTTTGTTTTTTGGCGGTTGGAAGTTATGGGAGGATTCGGCTAGTTGACTTCGATACAATAACATGTATCAGGATTTTGATGCGTACATCCATGTAAATGTTACGTGTCACCCATGGATTTGTTGGCCCGGACTTGATGAACCTACAGACCAAAAAAATTTACCAAAAGTCATTCATCATGGAAATTAGTCAAATTCAAAACTGATCTTATCTAAAGTCTAAACAATGTTTTAAAACTTGGTTTGACAAGACGAGACAGTCCATTAAACTCGGTTTATATGGATTGATTTACCTATATTTAAATTAATATAATTATAATTTTGTAATAAAATAAGATAGATTAGGAAATAAATCATAAAATCATGTTTTCTTAATGTAATAAATATTAAAAATTTAAAAATAATAATAATTTTAATCAAAATCTACAAAATGCCAATTGACTTGGTCGAGTTCTACTGACTTGAGCGAAAATTTTAAAATATCATCTGAGGCATCTCGTTTATCTTGCGAGATGATGTGAATGTTGAGACATTGTGTATATTTGTATAGTCACTGAACAAGATTGAGATCAAGATCTCGATCTCGGACAAGATTTAAAACCATGCATCTAAAGCATCAAATGGGAAGCATTAGAATATATTTTCGGATTGAAATTTTTGATTGTCACGACTTACGATCACATTATAAAAATTTCATCTTTAACAATACTATTTTAAAGAAATTGATTTAGGAATCTAAATTCATAATCATTTTTGGTCTATTTATTATTACGGTTGTATACAAAATATTATATGATAAACTTAAAAAATAAATAAATAAATAAACATTTCTTTAGACGTCTTCTCGATATCATTCACAAACAATATGATTTTACGGATTATCAATAAGTTTCAAATTGCACAACATCTTCTTTGACAAACAAGATGACTTGGACGATATCATAAAAATCTCAATCAAATCAACCAACCTCATCAGAGTCAATTGGGATTTTATATACGTAAATCAAGTTAAATAGTTTCTCATTTGAGACAAGTCAGCTTCATACGACTAGACATCAAATCAATATTTGCAAACATGATTATGGGAGAACACTTTTTAAACCTAAATCCTACATTATATCAAACCGTAACTTCTCGAGTAGGTGGCATGTGCAAATTCACATGTATTAAAAAAAATTACGATTGGTGTATAATTTTTTTTTTTTATATTGGCTCCAAAATTTTACATATATTATTTAATTTTATATCATTTAATATATTTAAGAATCGTGATTTCCTTACAGCCCCCCTCTGAGATACGCCTCTATCACAAAGCCGTCTATCATTTGCCTTGAGATACACAAGAAAAAGATTTATTATTCTATGTATCCAAGGAAAATGATCTATGTTATGGGGGTGTATGCCAGAAGGGGTGTCAAAAAATTATTAGTGTATATTTAAAGATCTATTAATAATTTAAAATATTAATTAAGATGACTGATTTTGAAGATAATATATTAAAAGAATACTTTTGAAATTTTAAAAAACTGATTAGTGGTATTATAATTTTATTTATTTTGACAATAATAATCTTGATGTATGTGGGGCATTTTTGGTCTTTCAAATATTGGTGTTGAACCACTCATAGCATAAGATCCACTCCTGCAGTCCCACCTACTCTCATACTATCAAGTCAACATTATAGTCAAACCAACATTGGCTCGACTTCATTATCAATTAGTTGGTATTTGGTAGAATGAGGCATGCATACATTAGATAGTCTTCCAAGACAATTAAGACTAAAATCATAGTTACAGAATAAATACAAGTTTCACGACACGATCTTCAATTATGAGGGTCACTTTAAAGTTTAAATGAAAGTGGCTAATATAATTCAAATCGACAGTATTTTACAGCTGATCACTGTGTCATTAGAGGCTAATTTGGGTATGGAAGAGCCTACCATCACGCCTTGGAAGCTCTGGGCCTTGCTCACATCAAACGCCACCGTACTAAGTCCCTTGCCAATAAGGAAAATGATCTTCCCAATTGCTGCAAGTCGACAAGGCGGCTTTGTCAGCTGTGATGACAGCCTACCCACTGCCACCCAATCCCTAGTGTCCTTCCGCCACATCATCAGCTTGGTTCCTAAACTCTGATCCAATACATAGAGTGTCCCATCTACGACAATGGCGGGACCACTCCACCCTGAAACCATGTCCTTGTCCACTTGCTGCCACGTGTTGCTTGATGGTTCATACAGAACTGAATCAACGTGAGGGGGTATGATACAAGAACCACAATTGATATAAATTTTTCCATCCATCACAACAGATTCTTCAATGTTAGCATTGAGGACAATATTTGGGTCAGAGTGAAATGTCCAACTGTTTGTACATGGATCGTAAGTGTCCCATGTGATTGCATCGCTTGAATTCAATCCAACTCCTCCAATAGCATAGAGTTTCTCGTTTAAAGATTCACAAGCAAAATAGCACCTGAAATTAATTAAATGTCAGAAACTTACGAAATCTTTTGAGGCGAAAAAGACTCTCTGGCTTAGTGGGTTGTAAACACTGATGTAAATTGGAGTAGCCCTTAGATGTCCCAAACAATCACATATAGTAAAGTGTTCGACCCTAGGATCAAGAACCTGCATTTTGAGGGCAGAAAAATCTGGAGCTATATTGGGCAAAAAATTTACAAATTGATTTTCAGTCCATGTGGTTTGGGATTATGGGGTGATCCACAAATGAACAGTAGGACACATATACCCAAAAAATAATAAAAGATAAGAAAGTTACAAGCTTAACCAATCCAAAAAAAAAAAAAAAAATCATGTGGCAATTCTGACAAGATCTCTCCTTTAGTTGGGGGAAGAATCCGCACGAATCGGATTTTTTAGGAACGTATCGATCAAGTATAATGGAATCATCAAAGATTTGATCTTTTCAAACTTTAATTGCAACTCACTAGAGGCTCAGGAAACAAAGAGAAGATGTGTACAAACTAGATATTAAGTAATAAGAAGAAGGAAAATGATTGAAAAGAGGATCTCCCGAGCATTTGGTGATCTTAGATGTACCCCTATCAATGGATCGGGTGACAGTTTGATGTAGATAGGTTTGCCGACACTTATCTCAATGCCTATGATCGATGCATCGAAGAAAGAAATCAGCCCTATTTACCGAGTCAAATTAATTTAACCGAGTCAACCCGATCCAATCTTTAATAGGTCCTCAAGACCTAATCCAACTTCTCTTAGGACTCTTTCTTTTATTGAGTTTCTATGTTTTAAGTTTCTTAAATAGTCCTAGTAGGTTTCTATTTCAATTTTAAAAAGTTTTTCTTCCTAGTTAGTTTCTAATTTGTTTTTATGTTTAAAATTCGTTTTTATTCTTTAAATTATAATTAAAAATTCTTTTAGATGTTCAAATTGAGTTCTAATAGAATTACAAGGTTAATAATATGTTATAGATAGATTAGGAAGTTATTTTTTAATATTTTAGAAGGTTTCTAAGTTGTTATGAAGGAGTTATCTATATAAGGAGCTCCAATACACAAATTCAGTAGTGAGTTAGTTTTTTTGAAGATTGATTAATAAAATATACAAGAAGAGACTTCTTCTGTTTCTTTATTTTTTTTTATTTCGAGCATAAGAACCCGATATTGGTTCTTAATTTTAGTGTTTGCGATTAATTTTCATCAATCTCAAACCTGGATTGAAGTTTCTAGTCTATTTTGCTCGACATAGAGATTCTTCAATACTCCTAGTTCTTGGGATTTCACCCTAGAATCAGATTTTTAACATAAAAAGTTTTGTGTGTTCTACCCTACATCACAGTCTAAACCAATATAGAAAAGGATAAAATTATGAATTTTCCAAAAGAAGAAACATGTATCACCACAAAAGAATAAGGAGGTGCTCCCTTCAATGTGTGGGTGCATGTGCCAGGGAAGCGGATCTACATCCACCATTATGTGGAACAGAGAATTTATAATAATAAAAAAAGTCCTATAAAGTGAAAAAATTTGATTCCATCAAATGATCTTTAACCATTTATCAGTTTAACTAGAAGGCTACACGTGTGACGAACTTTTTCGCTGCACTCCCTTTTGGAAGTGAGTTTCATTTCGCATAAAAAAAAAAAAAAAAGCTTATTCTAATCAAATTATAAGATGCGTGCAATGACAAGAACTACAACATCTACAGGAGCACTCTTGCAAGTAATGGGTAAAGCCACTGTAGATTTAACAAATATCTTTCCTAGCAGAAAGAAATATCTCAGGGCTATCCTTCCCCTTGCCACAAGTTGGGGTATATGGAAGGAAAGGAACAAACAGATTTTTCAGGGAAAGGAGCAACCGACTCGAGAAGTGATTTTGGAGATTCTTGGTCTTCTCTTCTATTGTGCAAGTTGATTAAATATTTTGAAGGGGTGTTCTTCGAGGATTTTGTGTTTAGATGGGATGAACTTTGTTTTTAGTTGGAGCCCTTATAAGTGGGGTGGTTCTCTTTTTTTTTTTTTTTTTTTTTTTTCTTGTTTGTTGTTTTGGCTTTGGTGTATGTTTTTTGGAGACCCACTCATCCTCTTCTTTTTGAATGAAAATTTATACTTATTAAAAAGAAAAGAAAAAAAAAATTTAACAAATAATAAACAAATTGCAACTAATGATACCTATTAGTAGCATTCATAGACAAGGTTTAAAAAATTCATATCGATTGAACATTTCGGTTGATGAAAAAACCAATACAGTATTGGTCAATAAATTCCCGAAACATTGAATGTTTCGGGGTCAATGTTATGTATTGGTCTTGGTATTATGAGCCGATACATTCCAATATTTTAAATCATGAATCTTAGAGTTAATTTGAGAAAGACTGAAAATTTTGAATGGGTTACCGGGCAGTCGACAAGGGAGCAGCTTCATCCCAAGTGTTCTTAGAAGCATCATAGCAATAGACTTCATCTTTGGCATCTCCAAACCAATCCCAGCCACCCATCAAGTAAACTTTCTTCCCCAATACTTCAAAACTCATGCCTTTCCTCTTCAAGCACTGAGATGGGGGGCCATGTATGGGCTTCCAACACGAGCTAGATGAATTGGGATCCAACACATAACAGCAAGCTTGCTCGGATTTGTCTCTACAAAACGCATAAATCCAAGCCTCGTCTAACTTGAGCTTTCGACGAAAAGAGTACCACTCTTCACTACACACCAAATCTCTCCATCTCTTCGACACACATTTGAGTAATGTATGGTACCTTCGTGGAACCCTAGCTAAGCAGAAGAGAGCAATGTGGTCGGGAAGCCCATGTATAAGTGGCATATGTGTTGGCTCTATTTGACTAAAATCCGTTGATTCACGTTCATCCATTACAATCGAAACACTCTTGACTACTCGAAACACCTACCAAAAAACAAAAACAAAAATTGGAAAAAAGAGGAATTTTTTTACTGCCAATTGTGATTATGGAGAATGTAATTGCATAAATAGATGCATCAGAGATTTATTTTTTCCTGTAAAATGAAATTAATACGATTGTAATAATGCAATTGTGTTGCAGGGTTAAACAATTTACCAGATACAGATGTGAGAGTGCATATTCAACAATAGCGACGAAAAAAACCCTAAATCCAAAGTCCTAATTCCACAAAACCCCTACCAGAAATCAAATTCTTCAAGAAAGGTAATTAATACCCTAAAGAATCAAATAATCTAAAGGGAATGCTTGGAACACCATTCTCTCATCCACACACACACACACACAAAAAAGGAACAATTTTTATTTTATTTTTTGGTTCAAATAAGCTCTTAAACCCAAAAAATAAAAATAAAAAACTTGTTTGGGGCGCAAAAACAGGGATCAAAAAATGCCCTAGTTTTTTTTTTTTTTTCTGAGATGCAATGAAACCATAATTTCATCCAAACAACATGACAGAAACCGATCAAAAAGGAAAAATTGCAGAAACAAATTGAGATTCAATTAAAGAAGAAAAAATCACAAATTTCTTGAAAAAAAAATACAAAACAAAGTAGGATTTTAGAGTTTTAGATAAAATACCTTAAAATTATTAGGCTGGTTTGGGCTTTGTTCTTTGTTTGCAGATGGGAAGAGGGGAAAAGAAGTTGTGCTCATATACAAAGAGTAAGGATCCTGTACTCTGTGGAGTTGTAAACACAATCAACATCTAGGGTGGGTCTATTTGCACACACCACGAAATGGCTTATTTCACCCCACTTAAGTGACTTCTGTACAATAAAAATAAAAAAGAGTCGTGATAATCTGACTACCCCACATGGCAAACTCAATCGACTACCTGACGTGACCGGTTCAGGAATCGCAGATCTATGCTCATTTGGATACACAATTCCCTCAAGATACATTTTTTTTATAAGAAAGTACAATTGTGTATCCCGAGGAGCAAAGATCTATAGTTCTTAAACTTGGGTGTCAACTTATTTTATGAGAGAAGAATGGTTGTTTAATGATTGATTAATGTGTCAATTTATTTTAAGTCACATAGTATAAATTTAGATCGACCAACTGTATCGATGTATAATTGATCCCTTGTTGAGCCTACATACAAAAAATGAGTTTGATCGAAGATGTGTATCTATTAGATCTAATTATTTTATGGAAAAAAAAAAAAAAAATCTAATGGTGATAAATCATTCATATGTCAAAATAAATAGTATTTTAGAGAAGTGATAAGTTATTTTAGAGGAGGGGTGGGTTGGAGTTCCAAAAATGTTTAGATGGGAGAGTCCTCCAAATATGGGGATCATGCACTTTTGGAAGAGCATCATAGAGGCAAGGGCTCATCCCCAACACCATTCTTTAAAGCATCTTTTGTTAAATAATAATAATAATAATAATAATAGTAAATAATAAAAGTTATTTTACAGAATGTAAAATTTGATTTAAACTGTAATAAACTCAACACTTCTTTCTTTATTCTTAATATTTAATATTATTTTATTTTATAAATAAATATTTGTCAATAGAGTCATGATAATATGAACCACGTGCCCCTATGATTATGTGTATCTCGAGGCAATGGATTTATGATTTTGTTATGGGGGCATAGGGGGCCATTAGAAAATCAATACACTATATTAAAACCTAATTAAATCCTACTAAGGGTCTTGAGCTCACATCTTGGTATCAAAAACATGATTTGATGCCACGGGTTGGTAAAGAATGAAATTTTAAGAATTTTTAAAAATATATAAAATAAAATAAAAATATTATTTTTCGTCGTTAAATTTAAATTTTAATTTTTGGAGTTCGACAACTATCCATTTTCAACACCTTGGATCAAAGTTTTTTCATGAAATCTAAAAGGATGTGTTGGATTGCCAATGTTATAAACCATGTGAGGTCTACGGCTCTTAATAAAAAAAAAGATTTCATTTTTTTAATATTAAAATAACTAATCTTGAAGACTTTCTCCATGTAAAGAGGAGAAATTCCCTCTTTATTTTAACATTTACGTTTAAAGAGGCTCTTGGAGACGGATTTTCCACCTAAACTTTAAAGAGTTGTAGGAGATGCTCAAACATGTTAGCCACAAATCGAATTTTAGAGAGCATATCAAACGTACCGCTGAGATGGATGGATATCGTAGGAATTCTCCAAAGATGTATCGCAATTTTAGAGTGTATATAGCTAGAAAATTTGTACTATATCAAACGTTGATTGAAATCCAAAAAGGTTGATAAATGAGTTCCATTTGTCTGAGCCCGGGTTCGAACCGGGGACCTCTAGTGTGTGAGACTAGCGTGATAACCAACTACACCACCCAGACGTCATGTTAGACTTTTGCATTTAGTATCTATATTTCAGGAAAAAATTTTAAAATTCACATTGACAAACCGGCTGATAATATCATAGGTGTGGAGCCTAGCTTAAGCATGTTTTCTCATATGGAACTCTAATGAATCTCAATTTGAATCTTTGAACACCTATAAGGAAATTTATAGACACCATATATTGGGTCTTTTAACGGTCAAGGGTAAACATTTCTGTCATACAGATGTTGAAAATAAAGGCTCACTGGCAAGAGGTTGAAGATAAGGGTATTTTGGTCATTTTATAAAAATGTAATTACTCATAGAAGACCAAAGTCAAGTTTCAAATTATGCCCAGAAGCCTTTGATGAAAGAATTCCTTTCTTCGAGGATGTTTTAATAGTGTAGATTTGCCACTCCAAAATCATGTACATTTACTCTTGAATGAATCAAAAGGCATTCGCAATCCAATATGCTTTGAAATGTTTGGTTTGGGTAAGACTTGCTTGATCTGACTAGCAATATTCACGATGAATAAGACAAGCTCACACTCGCAAGTTACAGAAGTCAAAGTTTTTTTATAAAAAAAAAGATCATATATTACAGACTTGTAATAGTTGTTGATTATCTTCCACTAATACAATGATGCCATGTCGTAGAGAGCAAAAAAATTAAGCTAGAGAGGCGAGAAACCCCACATAGTTAGAAATACAAGCTAAATGGTGAAGCAAAATAAGTCAAAGAAGAGTTACAAACAGGACTGTTTGCAATAAAAATGATTTCTGCTTTACTGCCAACGTTTGCCGGACTTGACTGCAGAAGAGCTGCCAGTAGTTGGTTTTTTGGAACCTGGGAGGAGAAATTAGTAGCAAACTATAAGAGATGACTAATCCACCTTTTAAAAAAAAGGCATTATGGGCATAGATTGACATAATAAAAATAACTTATCTAACGAATACTTACTTGTTGACACCTTCGAAATGTCCTTCAACGATGATGGTCGAGTCAATGTTGTTTGCCCCTGCTTTAGTGCTGGTCGAGGAATTTTGGATGCTACTTTTGGCCTATAAACAATAGTTTTGGAATTTTAGCACATCAGATGAAGTCACACACACACACACACACACACACACACACATGCATATGGAAAATAATATTTTTACATGGTTTTGTTCATGTATTATTTTACCTACCCAAGCTTGTCGGGCCCACATCAATATGATCAGCACATTCAGAAACTTCGAACACGATCAAAGTTGGATCACAATTCCAGATTTCATGAGGTTAGAAGTTTCAGAATAAGTTGATTTAGTAATTCTTGATTTGTTTAAACAATCAACACAACCATTATTTCCATATAAATGCAATGCGAACACACTTTATGCATATATATAATTTGATAATCGTCCATCTAGAATGTTTTTTTTTTTCCTGTTTAAGTGTTTTAGTAGTTACCGACTTCATAATTTATGCAATCTAACCATCTGTAATAGTTGAGCTCAAGTTTTGAATTCTAACACACTCCTTGTATTCATCTACAAATGTGACAATGTGCATCAATCTCAGATAAAAAATAGCCAGAGAAATTTAACATTCGGAAATGTAACCAAGAGAACCAATACACATGAGGTATTGTAAATAATATAATGCAGGTTGTTTAAAAAGTTTAGGAAAATAATGAGATAATATAACTACATTTTTCTCATTAGAAACGGAAAAAAAAAAAAAGAGAGCACACTTAGCCATGTTATAAAGGGAGAAGAAACAGCACCCAAATTCAAAACCTGTTGCAAATGCAGCTAAAGTGACCAAAAGTATACTTCCAAGCAAAAGCTACTTTTACAATTCATGGAGGTTCTGAAAATACAAAAAGTTTCATAAAACCAAAAATAAATAATAAAAAAAACCCAGCAAGTACCCAAAGCCTCAAGGAAAATACTTACTTCTCGGTGGTCTCAGCTGGTTTTGAACCTTCGGGGAAAAGCGTGAACTCAACGACACTGCATATTGAGCCATCAGTTTCAGTTCCCATGGAAAGTTCACCATCAGATATATCACTTAATCTCTCCTCAGAATCTGCATCACCGAACCCTAATAGTTCAACATCTGTAGGAAGACCCTGACTTGCATCCACTACAGATGCTAGCTTTGACTGTCGGAAAAAGTCCTTCTGGTGCCGAAAGTCGTCCATAGACTGATGTGAACCAGTTTCAGAATGCTTGTCACTATACTCCGAGCAATTGTCCTGATCCGAACCTGCTTTGTCAATAAGCCCAGAGCCCTTCCCACCAGACAGTCTACGGCTTCGTTGTGAGGTCCCACCCAAAGAATGCCTACTTGGAGACCTTAATGAGCTTATTCCGCGCTTCTCACCATTCGCATTGAGGGACACGGTTCTGAGATCTTTCATAAGTTGTAATCTCTCAATCTCCTCATCTTTCTTTGCAATTGTGTCCTTGAGAGAAGCCACCTAAATAATGTAAATTACCAAGTGAGTATCAAAATGGATAACAAAGAAGTAAATAGTCATAAAACATCTAACTTTACACAGAACAGAATACAGGGCGTAATTATGTCAAAATCAAAAAAGAATAATAATAATAATAAAGAATTCCCTGGTGATTTTAAGACCCTTACGGGCTGTTATCTGAAGACATGGAAAGGGATAGTTTTAGTTCAACTGTTCAACAGAAGCCAAACTCATGTAATTGTTCATCTAGGAGTGATCGAAAAATATAGTCCAAGTCAATCAAATATCAAATGAATCCTGACAAATGATGACCGAGCATCTCTTTGGAATTTTAGAACCACAAAATGCTTGGATGAAATGGGAGAGAATCCAATCCATGCAGTAGCATCATTTTGGGTCTGTTCAATTAGAATTGGTAATTTCTCCAAAATGATGGCTTTTGGAAATCTTTATTGATATTCCATCTCATTGATCATTTTCCATTACAAAGTCCACAAAATCAATTCACGATTTCATCAAACCTACAAAGTCAGGATTTAAAAAAAAAACTATTATGCAGATAAAAGTTCCCAAGAAGTTCATGTGGTTTAGTAAGTTAACAGTGACTTGATTGAGTAATTAAACTTTCCATGGAAGAGAATACAACAAAAATTATGTTATATGATTGCACATTATCAAATCCACTAGATTGAGTCAAGCTTTGGTCGCTAAACTAGTCAATTCTGAGTTCTGTTGTGTTAATATATCATCCAAAGAATAATTCTGAATGGGTTCATGTGATGTGTTCTAAGGCAATACAAATGCATATATATAGTAACTTTGAGTTCATTTACTTGCAATCTGGTGGTAAATAAACTTAGAATACAAAATTACATATTCGTAATTTTGAGTTCAATTTAATAATCATGGGGGAAAAAATCACTTAGCATAGAAATCTGATTGTTTTTCAAATTTTCAATAGTCATGCTCACTGGCCCCTGATAAACCATAAAATTCCTATTTGTATTAGTAATTTTTAGTATTATTTCATACTTGCTTGATCTTCAAAATAATTAAGTTCCATTGATTCATTTGCAAAGAATATGTCCAAACCCATAACAGCATAATAATAATAAAAAAAGGTAGCATTGAAAAGAACAGACCTGGTCCATTAATTCTCGGACATCCCTGCCCTCTTTGTTGCTCCGCGCAGCACCTAACTCAACTCCAGATACTCTTTCAGCAAATTTCAAGGTACTTACAGTCTCAAGGTATGAATCCACATCAGGATTAAGTTGTACAAACATGAGGGTCTTCGCCTGACCACCTGAAGCATGAACCACGAAAGGAAATCAAATAAACTTCCTAGAGAGCAATCTGAAGCAGGTAATTACAATCGGAACTAAATAACAGATGAGAGTACCTAGAGAGCTCTGAAGAACTTGAGTCAGTTTGCTATTTCTGTATGGTACATGAGGACCCTTTTGAGCTAAAGCAAAGATAACATCTCCAAGTGCAGATAGTGATTTGTTTATATGTTGTGCTTCCCTAAGCCGATCTCCAGTTGCCTCGGAACGATCTACTCTTTCACTTCCAGCAAGATCAACCAAATGAAGACTACCACGCAAAGCAGCACCATTCTCCAAGTCCGTGCCACGAACGTGAACCGTGAGAACACTGTACACAAATATTATGAAAACCAAACCCAAAGAAGTAATTCATCTGTACACCAACATAATGACTATTAAACAGGGGGAAAAACCTGTGGGACCGGCTACTTCTTTCATTCAGGGCAGTGGCACCTACAGCTCGGTTATTTAGTCCAATTTGCATTAATTCCAAGACGTCCGTGGTTGAGTTAACAGGGTGAATGCTGGCATCAGGGACAGCTAGTCCATTGGGTTGGGAACCAGTCCAAATCCCAAGTGTGTGCAAGTCAAAGAAAACAAAGAAAGATAATGAAACACCGTCTTCAAAATTTTAAAAGAAACACAAGCACGTCAGATTAAGATGATAGTCAAGAAAACTATACGCACACAGGAATCTACAGAGTTTAAGCAAAAAAAAAAAAAAAGTGTTTGGATAAATATATCTCATCTATAAGTACTTCTTTCTAGCTGAGAACAAACATAAATAATCAATTGGAAGGATATTTTTTTTGTAAACCGTCACTTGAGAGCAAATCACGAACTTGTTCGTTGTATATTTCAACCATTTGAACACTAATTTCATATATAAAGGAGCTTCTCCTATTTTGAGAGATTTGGAAAAGATCATTTAGAGCTCGATAGTTGACCCCCCAGTCCTCTTTAGATGATGCATTGGGCCCACTCTGTGAAAGACAATTAAGTTGCATAAGGTTCAAATTCAAAGTCATCATCAAATACATATTGTGGAACAAAGCACAAGCAAGCAAGAACAGAACTACTATGAAAAAGGAAACATAAAGAGGGTCCATACCATTGTGTAAGTCTTTCCTGAACCAGTTTGACCATAAGCAAAGATGCAAACGTTGTATCCATCAAGAATAGACCGAATTAATGGCTGGGTGTCCAAAAATACCTCCTCTGTCAACATTGAATAAGGCTAACTATGAGCAAAAGGTAGCACATTTTTCCCTAAGAAACACAATCAAGTATAACTAAAATGTGAGTACAAAAATTTATTCGATTCAAGTATAGACCATCAAAAAGTATCTACCTATGCACACCAATCTAATATTTCAAAAAAGGGAAACTAATCTAGGCAACTTTTTTGTACACATCTACAAGTTTTGTTTAACTTATATTCCAACAGTAAAGGTTCATGAACACCATCTCAGATTTTTATTCACTGTAATAGCATGACATGAACCAGATAGGCGGGACCTAAGCTACAGCCTCAACCTCAAAATGGAGGATTGGAGGGCTTGTCTCACTCCAATAATGGAAGCCTCAGAAGCAATAGGGGAGAACGAGACCCCAACATTCAAATGGTTGGGAAGCAATGCTTTTACCCAAAACCTTGATACAAGGACCACCAAATCTCCCAAAAGTTAGAATAATGCTGTTTTCTCAAGACGCCAAAATAATCCCATTCTATAACATAACCAAGAAATACCTTTCTCTTTAGCATAATTACTTTCCTACTTGCACCACCCTCATTGAGTTGAAGAAACTCGGCCCTACCAATTAGTTGATGACATCTCTAGCTTGGGTGAGGTTGTCGTGATATGCTAGATATGTGCCCCACAAGCTGGTAATGATGGCCTTGATCTTTTGGGGAATAGTCAGTAATTTTGGAAATGATACAAAATGAGTCTAACATGGGTACAACATCCATTTCAAAATGTACAATTAACAAAGAGGATGATCATGCAAGACACAAACACATGTAAAAAATGGATTTAATCATATAAGGATTGGAGGATTCATGTCCATAATTTATGGCTCTCATGCTTCACTAGCAAGCATATGAAGGCTATTAGTTCCATGTTAAGAAGCATAAATTAAAAAATCAACAGTCATAAAGTTTAAAACCTTGAGAAGCTGCTGGACCAAAAACTTTGTTGAACTTGAACAATCGATGACTTTCTTTTCCTTGTTTGGAGGGATTTGCAACAACCAACTCCCCATTCTCACCAATGTACTCTATGGTTGTCTGTTTTTTATTTTGTCCAGGAAGAAATGGCCTTATCCGACAGTACACTCTAATATTTCCTATCCAAAAAATAAACAAATCCAAAATGAGCAAAGGAGTGACAAATATTTAAGACCCAGGAATTAAAAAAAATTATGTGCCAAGCAGTTGCACCTTTTAAGTCTTGAACCTCATTATACAGCTTTCGGTTTTCTGCAAGAACCGTATGATAATTTTCGGCTGCATCTGCTAAACCTTTAAGCTTTTCACCTGAACAATGTTAAAGTAACGTAAAAACGAGAACATGTAACCGAAAGTTAAAGATGGTAATGCACCACCATTTGAATAACAAATCCCACCCAAGTGAGTAAATTCTTCTGAATAGCTCCTATGAGTACTGATAACCTCCCGTTTGATGGACTCAGAAGACACCCTCAATTCCTGAATAGTTCGTAAGTTTCAGTCGTATATCACTTCAAACATTATGCCAAGAAAACCTAATACCATGGTTAGATAGGGCATACCCGCAGCGCTTGGAATTGAAAATTTACAAAACTTTGGTAGCTGAGTTCTTTCCTCTTCCAACTCTGAGCTTTTGATTCAGAAAATGTCTCAAGTTCCTGCTTCTTCTCCCTTGATTCCCTTAGGAGGGATTCAAGTTCCCTTAACTTCCCCTCTAAATCAACCTGAGCTACCTTAGATTGTGTTTCCAATTGCAGGCAATGTTGTTCATAGGTTTTCTTGGTTGCTTCTAATTCTTGCTTCAGAGTTGATATTTCAAGATCGACATGATCCTTCTCTTTCATCAATCTAACCACATCTTGTTCCTCAAGTTTCTTCCTCTCTTCCATTTTGATCTTTTCAGTCTGCAATGAACAAGATAACCCATGAAGTTGGGAACATAAAATTACATCAATAACAACTAAATGCAAATCAGATATCTGTCGCTTCATAACAAATTGTATCTTAAATGCACCTATATCTCATACGTAATTTTGGGACCTTAGCAATAAAAGGCACCTTAATAATTGGGAAGTAGAGGACTGTGGCAGGGTGATTCATCTTATCACAAAAACTTCTTTCTTTATTGGTTTAGAGAACAAGAGAGTGCGGAAAAGGAGCTGAAATGGTAAATATTCTGTTAAATCATTGTTCAATTAGTTTGTGATAGTGAAGGGGTGCCCTGTACGACTCCAATCTTTTGCCATTTAAAGTGGCATTTTTTGTTTGGGCAGCCGCTTTGAATAAAATCCCAATTACTCATGATCCAAGTGTCCAATCATTCACAAAAGAGTTAATGGAGTAAAAAAAATTCTCATACGACGGTCATATATCATGTCTTATGAAGCCTTGACAAACAAATAGCGAGACAAGTGGTCTATGTTCTCAAATCCCATCAGGCCTAGCTTATTTCATAACTTTTTACTCATAGATCTGATTGGGAAGATTCCAGATGCATTACAAAGCTCGTTCACAGGTCTACATCAACTATATAGTGGCTTTGGGTCAAATTCTGATGTTTTAGATGTCAAAAATATATTGAAAGTTTTGGTGCATTCAAAGTGACAAAATTTGGTGGTCTTTTAGGTATTAGTAGGAAAATATTTATGTTATTTTGGATGAATGGTTAAGATTTGTTTCTTTGTCCTTAAGTTAGGTTTTAGGAGTCTTTTTTCCGATAAATAGTTGGTTATGAGAATATGTAAGAAGACTTTGATTGATTAATAATATTTTGATAGCTTTACTAGATTTGGTTAACCTAAATGTTCCTTAGAGTTAGCTTGTGGAGAGATTTTGGTGGGTTACCTCTTGATTCAATCACCTTGGAAGACTATTTTCAGTCTCTTCATTTCAATTATACTTTATTCAAAACTTCCCCAATTCTGAGCTCTTTCTATCTGTTTGTCTTCTACTTCTTTTTCATTTCAAGGTTTATAGGTCTTTTTTACAAACTTGATGTTTCCCGCAAAACCATCGTTTCAACCTCTAGGGTGAAATTTTTGCCATTCAACCTAAAGATTATATATGCTTCAACCTCCAAATCTCAAGAACAATATAAGGTTTTAAGGGAGTTAGAAGTTGATGGATTTTCAGTAAGAAACCCAAAAACATCATTTTATGATCCCTGGAATTTTACTGAAACTTTCCTGGATTTATATTGAATTAAACCAAATTGACCCCTGACGGATAATTGCCGAATCCGAACTTGGTTACTACAGGAATCATTAATAGGAGATAATTGTCAGGGCCTGGTTCTAGTGGGGACTTTCCTTGTATTCTTCTTTTTAGTTTCTTGCTAGGTCACCTCAACCAACTTCTTGTTTGTTTGAAGTTCTTGTTGTTTGTTAATGAATCCTTCTACATATAAAGGGGCCTATTTCATTTCTACCATGACTGGCGATATTGCTATGCAACTGGCTATAATATATATATATATATATGGGTTAGGATTGGGGGACAACTATTTGTTACAACTTTTTTTACATCGCTCAGATGACATCCATTTTACAAGATCCAACGGCATCCAGCAATTTTGTAGAAAGCATTGAAAAAATGGACAACATCCAGGCGGTGGTGTAAAAAAAGTTGTAACTAATAGTTGTCCCCCATCCCAACCATATGTATATACAGGGGCGGAGCTAGTAAGGAGCTGGTGGGGGCAATTGTCCCCGCAGAACTTTGAGACACCCCTATATTTTCAACTAATTACATGCCCCATTTGTCCCCACTCCCTCACCTCCCTTCAATTTTTGCCACCCCCCACCTCTTCAATTTTTTGTTGATGACATTGCCTCTTGACCGGGCCTTCTCATATAATAATTGGAAATGAACTAAATATCCTTTTCCTCAACTTCTAACCAAAAACCTCTGAATTTCTCCCTAAAACCATTCATCTTCAAGTTCTTCAACTATACAACTCACCATAGTTTGCCCCCACTACAAGAAAACCCTGGCTCTGCCCCTGCGTATATATATATATATATATTATACTGTTCCCTTATGCATTATATCACAACACCTGGAGGAACGTATTACAGTTTTCTGTAATAAGAAAATGAAGTATTTCGAAGAAGAAGAAAAAAATACATTAGAGCTAACAAACAGGAAGCATTTCTTTTAACAAAAAGCTGATTTTAAAGATTACTGACGGACCTTTATCTGCTGGAGCTTGTTCATTACAATCTGTTACAAGAAAAATGATGCACTATCAAATCAATTGAAGGAATACCGGGAAGAGTATTTATATAACCCTATCCATTCAAAATAGATGATTAGAAATTACCGAAGAAGTACCTGAGTCTCTTCACTAGTCCCAGTTGCGAGGGTTTCAAGCACTCTGAGTCTCGACTGATATTTCTCTTCACGAGCCTTATACAGATTGTTTTGCTGTACGTGCACAAGAACTAAGAAATGTCTAAACGGTAATTAAAAAAAAAGTTTTTTTTACAAGAATTAAACTCGGTAAAAGTGCATTACAGTTCTTATATGTTCTGCTTGAGTTGAAATTCGACGCTCAATCTCTTGCACAACTTTTCTCAATAGGCATGCAACACGCTGAGCAAAAAAAATGTAAATTCTCTCATCAGAGATGCCAGAATTAAACTAACTTTTGGATCAAAGAAAGAAAAAAATTATGATGAAGAATTAATTCATGCATGCTTTAGTATAACATCCATGTGCCGTCTTTCTAACATACATGAGGTATTTCACCATTCTTCCGGTCAATGCTTTCATCTAGAATCCCATTCACAACACTCAAAAGTGATTGAGTTGGGGCATTCTGCAAGAAAGAAAAGCCATTAAAAAAACATCCAAATGATAGATCTAGGAAAACTAAATCAAGCCAAATTATGAGGTCAATTCATAGAAAAAAACTTCCGGAAATTACATCTAAACTATTTGATTTCATCATTTCTGAAATCTTTGCAGCAGGAAGATCAGCATAACGTCCTTGTTTCAGTTGAAAAACCTCATGGAACTTATGTCCGACATGATGAATCAATGCAGCCGATGGCTCTACAACGGAAAAAAATAATCAAAAGCTTCAACTATTTGAATGATAAAATAGCATGCAGAACTCAATGAACGAGATAGAGACAACAGCTGTATTTAAGGACATTTTAGGCATCATTTAATTTTTATATATAAATTGGGGACCGTTCAAGGGCCAAACATTTTGCCAACGTGTTTCATCCCATATGGGTTAGAAGTTTTGGAATGGGCTGATTTTTTTGTGAGGATGATCTCTATGGTGAGGAAATCATCCTCGCGAAAAATTAGCTCATGTTGAAACTTCTAACCCCATCAAAAGTGATTTACAAATAATTGACGATCCTATTCTGAAACTTCTAACCCTATATGACCTGCGAAACTATTTAGAATCTCTATGGATGTAAAATATAGTAATGTGCCCTTCACCTAAATCTTCTAGAAGGAACCCATACCATGTAGTCATTTCCTTACAATCCTACAATAGGTTCTGTTTTGAAAGTTGAGTCCAACTTAACCAAATATAGTGAGAAAGAGAAAGTAATGAGCACTCATCAGGTAAAAATGGATCTGCACCCGTGAGTGTTGAAAACACGTATCTAGCGACTTTTAAATCATGAATATCAATTGCTTCTGACCAGTTGGTTAATAAAAGAACTTATCCAAATGGAAATGGTCATTAAATCACATAGACGGGACTAGAGAAACATATTTTATCAGTTATGCGACCGGAGAAACATATAGCAATAGACCTCATACTAATACATCTACAATTGGCATTCTGATAAGAAATCTTCACTCCCTCGGTTCAAATAACTTTATCTTCCTTTTTTGACAATAGCCACAACTCAGCCATACCTGACATAATGGGACTTCGCAAAACACGTTGAAATTTCGAGTCTGATAAATTCTTCCGTCTCTCTTCTCCAGATAATGTAGAATTCTGTCCATGTGAAGAAAGATTCATTTGGGAACCATCAATTCCCTCCAAACGTTCTACTTCTGAGACTTTCCATCTCTTCCTTGGTTGGTTTCCAGATTTAGTAGTTAAACTTGTAATAGTATTATCTCCCCCCAAATTAGAGTTAAAATGTGCTTTAAGTGCCCAAAGGCATTCCAAAACTGTCGTCATGGATCCCTGCACGATATACATACCATTTAACAATGTGTGAGAAAAAAAGAGGGGGAAGAAGAGATGTTGAAAAGCTTAAAGACTACATGGAGCACAAACCACAAATAAATAACGGACAAGATACTCTGCAGCATAATACCACTAGAATTATGCCTGTGTGCATATAACACGTATATGCATTGTTAATGAACCGTACACCTCCAACATTATCTGCATGAGAGGCGTACTCCTCATGCATAATGGTGCACTTCGACACATAGGCATCATGCGTATGCTTATTTTTAACTAATAATCTTTCAAAGCATCAGATAATATTTTATATTGAATATATTTTTATCAAAATAATCTGGGAGTGTGAGGCTTAAGTAACACACCATGAGTTTTAGCACTCAAAACCTCGCCTCATACCCTTTGAGTTTAAAAACAGTATATATTGTTATTGAGCATATATTTTCCTCCAATCTCGGGCATGTCATACCCCAATGAAGTCCCATGACCCAATTATATTCATAGTTCTCCTCTCCAATAGATCGGTCTTTTGGAGTAGTTGGTTGGTTAACATGGTATCAGAATGCTAGGTTCATATAGGTCACAATTTTGATTCTTTCCATATTTATGGGTGAGGGTGAGTGTTGAGTGTATATTTTCCTCCACTCTCAGGTATGTCATACCCCAGTTAATCCATGTGACCTTCTTATATTCATAGTTCTCCCCTCTCCAATAGATCGGTCTTTTGGAGTAGTTGGTTGGTTTGTATGGTATCAGAGCGCTAGGTTTGTATGGGTCACAGATTCGACTCATTCCACCCTTATGGGTGAAGAGGAGTGTTGAGTGTATATTTTCCTCCACTCTTGGGTATGTCATACCTCAATTAAGCCCCGTGACCCTCTTATAGTCATAGTTTTCCCTCTCCAATAGATCGGTCTTTTGGAGTAATTGGTAGGTTAATAATTGTATGCATGTTTATACATATGGATGAGTGAAAATGTGCATATGCAATCATATGAAACCAAATATATTGGAAAGCGCACATTCAAATCCATGACCATGTTGTTGCAATTCTTGCATCCTACCCGCTAAAAGATTAGTCACATCTCTGTTTACATAGTTCCTCACCAAAAAAAATAACAATCAAAAGTACTTGGGAGGAAAAAAACAACAGCTAGGGTACCTGCTCTATGTCTGACAATTCAAACCTGGGCAACCCCATTTCATCCATTGCTGTGAGGAACTTTTTGACGTAACCCAAATATGGCTTGGAAGGAATGTCTGAAATACCATCCTACGAAAGAAAATTATCGAATTAGATGAGAATCCAAGAATGCCAAAAAAAAGAAAATAAAAAATTAATAATAATTCTCAAATCCATACTACTAGCGGGATTCAATAGAACATCAAGTCAACTGAATTCAAACTAACCTCATCTATAGATCCAGGACTCAGCCTATTCAAAATACTACAAATTGCAGTCCCGTCAATCAAACGTGCTCTCAGTTCCTCTTCAGAAGCTTCCAATTGAAGCCTTAAATAAGGAACCATATCATTTAACCACTCAACCAATTCTGCTCGCTGCTTACCCTCAACCTCAATATTCGTATTTTGCAACGATTCAACAATGTTCCCAATACTAGCTGAATTTGAGCTTGGGGCTTCACCATTTTCAATTTTACGGTATTCGGATTTGGAATTCATTAGAAGATCTCCAAAACGAGGCATCAGACTTCAGAGATCTTCCAAAGAAGAAAAACCACTTTTTGTTCACCAAAAAGATCTCCTCAATGTGGAATGCAGCATCAATAACCTATTGGGGCAAAAGTATGATCCAATAATTATCATAAATGTACCCTAGATTCCACAGAAGAACAAAATTCAAAGCATAAAGCCATCAGAAGAAAAAAAAAAAAAAAAAAACGTATAAATCCACATACCTATACCGCACGAGGCAGAATAATAGTCCTCAGAATCACACAAAAAAATCGAGGAAATTGAGAATCCTCCTTCTCCAAGCTCCTGGAGCTACTTCTAAATAATTCGACACCATGGGAATAAACTGCAACATAAATACATCAAATTCAAAGAAACCAAAACCAAAGAAATCTAAAATGGTTTATAAACGTAAAAAACACACTTTGAAACCCAAGCAAACTCCAGAAAATTTATAATTTAGCTCTCAAATTTTGAAAAAGAAGGTACATTTTCGAAATTCAAAACGAAATTACATCAAAATAAGGCACATTTCAACCCCAAAGCAGAACTCGTAAAAAGATTTGAACTTTTGGAAATAAAAATTAAATTTGTACGAATTAAATCGAAAAAAGAAACCCAAAACCGTGGAATTTAAAATGTAGATCGATTTTCAAACATCCCCAACAAAATTATAGATAGACATCCATGTATTTCAGATCGGATCCGCACAAAAAAGAGCTACATTTTCCAAAAAAAAACAAAAACATAAAAAAGGGGGAAACAGTTTGAAATGTAGAGGAAAAAGTACCAACCTCCAGAGAAAAACAAAAAAGAGAAAGACAGGGAGAGATAAAATTAGGGATTTTGAATCGTAAAAGATTGGAATTTTTAGGGAAGGATCGAGCAGAGATTATGGCGGCAAAAGGGGACGGAGTTCAAATAGATCCCATCTCCTCCAACCATCCTCTCTCACCTCTGCTCCTGAAACCGCTAATTTCTTCCGAATTTTCAGAACTACGACAAATGCAATAGCTTTTCTCAAAACAGGTTTGAAAAGACAATATTACCCTCCCATTTTTTTCTTTTTTTGAAAAAGAGAAAGTTCAAATGTACAATACCCCTCCTTGGGCTTCTTGAATATTTAAGACATTCACATTGAATGTAGGCTTAAATGCCTTTTTCTTTCATTCTTGAATTTTTCTATCAAAAATCCATTTTTTGTAAAATTTTCGATCTCAGATAAAATTTTAACATATTCAACCTAATCAGCAATCCATACGTCTTTAAAAATTTTGCCAAAAATAATCAATATTTTCTTCTTTTAAGTGAGTTTTTTTTTTTTTTAAATGACATAATTTTCGAATCATATGCTTAATTAGCAGGGGCGAGGCAACAAGCATCATATCTTACCCAAATCTTTCGGGTTCATGTAATATCCCACAAATTACACAGATAAATCATGAATTCTTGTGAATGGTCAATGAGAGTGCTTGAATTCAAGACCTCTCCCTTTTTGAAGGGTTGTCGTTGGTTTAAGTGAGGTATTTGCCTTTTAGAGAAGTTAAGTAATACTTAAGAGTTAAGTCATTGCTCATAGTGAGAGATTGAAAGAGAACTAAGAAGAGAGGGTATGTAATATGTATGAGAAATTTTTAATAAATAAAAAAACGTATAATTAAATTTGGTTTGGATTTTTATCAGATTGGTTTGTGGTTAATCTAAAATCGAACAGAAAATTTGTTGAATTTGTAATTTTCAATCCAAATATTTTTTATCCGAATCTGACCTCGAAAAGCCAACCTATAAATCTGAATCCTATTTATTTGGATCGAAATGGATTGTGAATCGAATAAGATCTGACCCATTGTTAGTCCTTGTTCAAAGAGTGAGAAAAAAAAAAGGCATTTAGGTCATTTTATTAATACCTCAAAGAAGACTGTTGTCAAGAAGCATGTCATCATTTTGAAAACAGAGGAGCACCTCAAATACATTAATTAACAAAACCTCAAAGGTGTCTCTGTTTGTCTACATCACCCTTTTTTTAAAAAAATTTAATAAATTCCACGTGGCACCACGTAGTGGTACTCCACATGAAAGCTTGAGCTTGACTAAGTGATTTCTATTCGTTTAAATCTGAAGACTTTTTATAATGGATCGGGCTGATAAAGGGATTCAAATGAACAGGGCCCATGGAGCATGGTCCATGTAAAAGGTGGCAGAGATATGAGAGCTAATTCGGTTCTTATGTCGTTATCTCATGAGTGACGGTGTATAGTAGGGGTGCAACTTGATCCGGTTCAAACCAAGAACCAAATCAAACCGATAGTTTTGAGGTGATTTGGTTCGGTTTGAAATAAGTTGCGGTTCGATTCCGAGTTACGAAAATGGAGAACCTGTCAATTTGATTCGGTTCTCAGATCAAGTTTGTATAGAACCGAACCACTATGCAATAAATATATATATATATATATATATATAGAATTATTATTATGAATTATTTTTGGAGTTAGGACATAGAGTAGTGATCTTTTATGAATAAACTAATGACTTTTTATGGTTAGATTTGTGATTTATTGTATGAAATTTTATGTTTGTATTTTCATTAAAAAATATTACTTACAATTTATAGAATATTGGCAATCTATTGAACCGAATCGAACCAAATCAAATTGGTTTGGTTCCAATGGAATTTGGTTCAGTTCTAATGCTTATTTAGTCGAACCGACCTATGTTGGTTCGATTTCGATTTGACCTCAAACCGAACCAAGTTGCACCCCTAATGTATAGTATAAGAGTAGTCCAAAGTGCAAATCAACCAATATTGCAACATTGGAGTTGGGACAAATAAAAATAATTAGACATCTAATGAAAGAAAAATAATAATGTGGATGATTGTTAAACTTGAAGATAATAGACTTTTAGGGAAAGAGCTTATTTGTTTTGTTGTTTTTTGTTTAGTTTTGTTTTTTATTTATAATAGGAGTGTCTGGAGTTACGTCCGGCTAGGAGGACCAGATGAGTGAGGGTCGGAACCAAGTCATATGGGACCCTTCCCCCGGGCAGGTGCAACACCCACACATCATATAGACCAAGTAAGTGAGTACGCCCTCACGAGTGGCCCTAGAGAAATAATGCTCATACTAGGTATCGAACACACAACCTTTAGACTCTCACTGCTTATTGGATTTGAAATTGCCATTGAGCCACCCTCTTGAGATTGAGCTTCAACTTTAAAACCACCTCAAGGACAAGATTTGATATTGATAGAAATAAAATAATGGATTTTGGGTAGAAAAAATCATGGATTTCATCTAAAACATTGAAGGTGATGGATTGAAGACAAAGTTGAATAGATTAAAAATAATTTACCCTAAAGACTACTAACTTGGAGATGAGGAGCGAAGCCAAGCGATAGGACAAGAGAGCTCAATCACAAAATTCGTAAAATTCTCCAAATTAAGGGTTAGCCAATTAAATCAACGAACTTTGAATTCTTAGATTAATCATGGAATATAATAATATTTTTATACTCTACCTTCAAAAATTTTATTTTTTCAACATTCAAACATCAAGAAGAAGAAAGGGTGTTACAGAGATCAACGGTGATGGGTTTGGTAAGAAATCCAAAAACAAAGTTGTATAATCTTAAAAAAAATCTATTTTTTATTTACGAAACTTTCTCAACTTTCTCCGAAATAATTGAATTGCACCCTCACCCGATAATTACCAAATCGGAACTTTGTTACTATTTTTTTTTATAGTGATGTAGACCCCATACCTTTGTGTTTCCATACTAATGACATGCTCCCTGTGACATGTTGACCCCCACCCCTTTATATTTTGGTGAATATTTGATTTGAGATATTTAAAAGGCATTACATGCCGCCATCTGCTGTTGTTGGTCCTTCCCTTAACATTGTGAACGATTTAAACACCCCCTATATTTTATGAATATTTTGAAAAAAACCCTTTGTTTTAAAATTGATGATATGTCCCCTCCTCTCAATTTTATTAAAATCCATGGAAATTTTGGTAAATATTTGAGATACTCCTACATTTTCGAACTTATGGTAAGCCGCCTTTGGTCTTGTTATTCTTTTCTAAACTAACAAAATTCAAGGTCTATTTAGAAAGATGGCCTTCCCATATGGTTTATTAAGTAATTTTTCCTAAATTACATTGGATATTCCAATCCAATCAATTATCATGTATTATGCAAGTAAAGAAAAGAAATATTGGCCATAAACTATAAGGACTCAAAGTAGCACTTTGTGTGCAGAGAACCATCAATTTTTTTGAGTGTATAAGACTTGCTATCTCGAGGAAAAATATCTATGGTTTTATGCACACTTTCTCTACTTGTTACTTCAAGTAGTGTTTCAAATCACTTTAGCATTTTTTTAAAATATAACCCCGAGTCCTACTAACCTTACTTAGTAAGGATTTCACCCATACTAAGGATCCTTGGGCTCACCTCTTGGCATCCAAAAACAAAATCTCATGCTTAGGGTTGCAGAGGATGGAATTTTATGAATTTTAAACCCAAAAAAAAAAAAAGTTATTTTTCCCCGTTGAATTTCATTTTAAGTTTGGGAGTTAAGTGGAAATTCGGTAGCCATCCATTTTCAAAACCTTGGATTTAGTTTAAAAGAAATTGTTTTTTTCATTTTTGGACCTGAGTTTGAAACTTAAGAGGGTTGTGGTGTTGGATTTCTAATGCGATAATCTATTTGAGCAAAAACGAACCTTAGTAAGGTTCAAAAATCTTACCATGTTAGTAAGGAAAGGGTTTCATGTTGTTCATGAAACGTATGGCAGAGATGGGACAATATTCTATGAAAGATCTACTATAGAAACTATCCAAGGAAACGTGGATTATTTCATTCCAAAAGGTTTTGGCCGAAGTACTCCCATCTCTCCCACATGTTGACAATACAATCCCAATGTATCATCCATATACAAAGTTAACGATAAAGCACTCTTTGATTGGATGGTCCAGATTTATTTAAATTCAATATAAGAAATCTGAATGAACTAATGATTTTCTGACTGAAAAATTTTCACTCGGTTGACATGGCAAGTGCCCAGACCATAGATCTTTTTTCCTTGTGTATCCCGAAGAAAAAGGTCTATGATTCTCTATGCACGTGCAACATCGACTGAGTGAAAACTTTCAAGTCAGAAAATCACGACTCAATGTTATATGATAATGATGTAAACTTGTAATGCCATTGCCATCTCACTCCTGGATTGTCCAAGAGTGTGGTTGTAATGTCCGAGAAGATCTCAATCTGTTCGTTTCCAAGATAATTCTAAAATCCAACTTCAATAGAACTCATCCATGAAAACTCTGACAGCTTATTGCTTCAAAATTAAACTTTCAATTGATCTATTTCCTGAAGTACTCTTCAGTTAGGGAAGTATGGTGTCCTTCAAAAACGAACTACTTGAACATGTCCCATGCCCTAATTGTCTAGATTGTACTACTACATATCAACGATAGTTAACACTCTTAAGGAACTACAATACCAGAATTACTCCTATGTATTCTGTCGACATAACGATCATCGACAGACACATTTATTTCTTGGCTCTGAAACCAGTCAAATTGGCAATTTTTTTCCCCCTTTTGCATGCTTGTATTAAATATAATTTCTGGATTCAGATATCTTCATATTTAAAGGGTCACCTGTTGAAATCACATATAAACTGAAAGCATTAAGAGCTAAACAGATTAGTTTTCAGAAATAAAATAGTCGAATCTACTATCATTAATATCGAAAAATAAATCTTAGTTCTAAGTGCACGAATGCATCATATGGAAAGAATGAATTTACCATGTTACAGCTTCGATTTCAGTTCTGGATTTGGTGTTTTAGCCTCCCTAATTAGACCTTCTTGAGTTAATGACACAACAAGCTGCCCATCAACATAGATAAAATTGAACTTCTGTAATGGGGGAAATGTAAAAGAAACACATTCGAGCATCTGATGTAAAAATATCAAGCGAGTTATTTACCTCTCCATTCCTGTTAAACATACGACCAAAACAAAAGCCACGGGCATTACTGGCGGAAGGGCTCTCAGCCTGTAAGAAGATGCATTAGTGTCCTGAATACAGATTCTATGTTTGGACCTATGTTACCTGATTCATGGGTTTGCTTGGTTCGAATTCGGGTTTGCGATTCGTGATTCGCCAATCGAGAATGAACCCAGTTCGTAGGGGTGGACAGAGATGAAAGTATTCGAAGGTTCAAGTGATGAGTAGAGTGAGAAAGAACTTGAAGATGGCAGATTTTGGGAAGAAAATAAATCTAAAGTTTAATTCTATTGTTTATAGATTGAAGACGAGGGTATTTGGTCATTTTTCATCAATCTTTTAATAAAGACCAAGGTCAAAGGGACATCTACAAGTTTAAGATTTTAGGGGGGTTGTCTCAAATGTTATCAACATGTGGAGGGATAAGTGAAAAAAAAGAAGAAGAAAAACTCAGTTTGCTGAATTACACGAATTGAGAGAGAACTGGTTCAATTCGAACCGCTCACGGTTCAGTATCAAATCAATGAATTAGGTAACCCTGGTTTGCACTACTGGATTGAATACGACATCTATCTGTATAGATAGATATCTTGATGACTCTATTCTTTAGAAATAGATTTCAAAAGAGATTCAAACTCTTGTGTCAAAGAAATCCAGCCCAATACCTAATTAGCTTAAGCAACACCAAAATACAGGAAAATAAGCAGAGTTTCTGATACTTGCCGCATATAATATCCAGTCATCAGCTTTAACGGACCTGTGAAACCACATCCTGACAAAAGAAAAGGGCAGATAGTTATATTGATTCCTATAAAACGAGCATTATAATGCCAGAAATATGTTTCATATTAATAAGTAGGACATGACCATGCTCCATAGAACGTGGCAAAAGAAATTGGTGTGAAACTAAACACAAGGAGAGCAATATAATAGTATCCAGGAAAAATTACCATGAAAATATAGTAAAAGTGAAGTACTATTATACGTGACTCGACTCACATTTTCTCTTATAGTTTCCTCACATAAGACTTAATTATAAGTTTGTAATAGTAAAATAAAAAAAGGATATGTAGACATACGAGTGGTCCAGACTGAGTGATGCTGTCTTCAAACCCCTTCTACGGTGAGGATTCAAGCTTATTGAAAGAAATATAAGATCAGAAATATATGCCACCACACACCTGCAATACAACCATTTGAGTAAAGTTGCACAGTAATACGTTCAAGAGTATGTCTTCAACTTAGGAGAAATGAAAATAATAGCCTTTATCCAATATAAAACTTAAAATTCTATAATTTGCTGGAGTTCATATGCTTTATGTGTGTTTTTTTACTTTGCAGTGATTTCAGATTTGGCACATTAATCTAAAACTGTAAATGCCTATACTAACATATATTTGTGTAGAATATAAATAATTCTTAAAGATCTTTCCCATTTATTTTGTTCGACTTTTACTCCTTGTTTGTTTCCTGAATTCACACGTATCCTGAGGAAGATTTTGAGTCAAACTTGCATTTTGAAAAGAAAAAAAAAACTTCTCATCCGACTTAAGATAGCATAACAAGAGTATGAGTCGAACAACAAGCAAATCTTTCCTGTTGTTGCAAATCTTGAAAAGCATGCTAAGCAACCTCACTCACTAAGAAAGCAAGATACCAAAATAATAAAAACAATAACCACTACTAATGAGGGACCTTTTAAAAGATAGATAGCTGCATGGAATGCAAAGAAAAATGCCAGTTACAATGCATTTGGAATAAATACGACTTAATTTGGGAAGTTTTGAAGATCTTGAGTAATTGTCACTCACCTATGTAGAGCCTGGTCATCCGAAAGTTTTCCCCTTGCTTTAAACCAGAACTTTATACTGCAATAGTTCAATTTTCATCAAAAGAGATGTTTTACATATAAGAAAAAGTAAAGCCCAGAGATCAAAAAAGAGCCCCCATAAAGACATGACCTGAAACAATAGCACACATGATATTAAAGAATGTAAGAAACTGGATCTAACCTTGGTGGTGTCTTAGTCTGGTTGGTGTAGGTATTTGGCTCACAGAACCTTACCTCCACAGGCCAGGGGATGAACTTTTTCGTGGCCACCTTGTTCCGATAATTCCTGTTGTTAGGACTCATTTAATTATAAACAAAAGAAAATTTAAAGCACAGCTTAATCACTGATATTCCTCAACCGTACAAGCACAAGTTACCCTTTCCCCTTACAAATTAGGTCCCACCTAAAGAGAAAGTCTTCAAAGAAGAGGCCTCTAAAGTCTCTAAACTGTTTGCACCACAAGAATAAAATGCCCAAGATAGCAATAACTACATCATTGAGCGAATTCTCTTTGCCCTCAAGAATGTCACATCACATCATCATCATAATCTTCTACGCCTTGTCCCAAACATAGGAGTTTGCCACTTGAGTCCTATTTTGCAATTCAAATCCATTTCTATTTTAAAGACAAACTCAACATTCTGCTTAGGGGTGTTTAATTACCCATGGAAGATGGACGGGATTTCCATTTTCCATTGTTTGATTGGTTTTTTTCACGGAACATTGAAATTTACCCTTATTTAAAAATCTAGCTAAGGGTGGATTTCATTTTCCCACCTAGCCCCATGAGAAAATGAAATCCAGTACAAAAATCCATCTGTGAGAGGGAGGAGTGGCTTTTTCCAGAAGCCTTCCAAGTAAAGGCATCACTCATTTTAAGTACTATTCCTTGTGAACATCCCCCCAGTAAATGCATCATTCATTTTAGGTACAATTCCTTGTGAACATCCCACACCCCATTGACTCCCACCCTCCCGTCCAATTTTGCCTCCCATATACTCTCTATTTTCTCTTCTTCCTATTCTTTAAGTCCTTTTACTTTTGTCTCCACATCATCCCATTTAATATTGTGTTTTCTTCTACATAAAATCTCACGAGGGAGAGAATTATTTGGGTCAATGTTTAAGTCATACAAGTGTTTTGAGAGAGTTATGGCCAAAATACTAATAGGATATTACATTTACATGGGATTGGCTTCTCAAGGTCAAATGACTGAAGTCGATTTGGTCAGCATTCTCTCTTCGGCTTCTAGAATGGAGGGAACTTGGAGACCTGCAAATACCTTAGATTATATCCTAGCTATTGTAGAGAACATCTCTTATTCTTTAACTCATTTTATGCTGATTAAGAAGGGGACAAACGAGCCAAAGATGGAGAATCTAGTAAAGTTTTGTTCACAGAGAATAAAAGTCTCTAAGTCATTATATTTTCCCTTAGTAAAATTTTCAGATTCATCCCTCTGAAGATAATCACTCTAATATAAAATTGCAACATTTGTGGAATCATATATCATTTTTAGACCTACTTCACTACAATACTGCAGAAATATTGAAGCAACTATTATGGAGAAGTACACAACAAGGGAAACAAGCAAAACATTGGTCTGTCCAGTAGAATTCATAGAAACGTTTGGGAAAAAGTAGTACATCAAATCAAATTATGATCTGAAGGAAACCTGGGAAGACGAGGATCAGTAAGACGTCTCTCCCGCAGCCCTTCCATTGATAGAAGCTGCAGCGGATTATTGGAGTTCAATCACTTGAACATACATACTGGAATGATTGAAATTAACGGAAGTAAAATTCAATTACCGTTTCTGGAGCTGGCACAGATGGCATAGTAACTTCCTGGTGTTCAAACCCTTGTTCTTCTTTCTGTAGAATAAATTTAACCCAATGTCATATTCACTTGAATTTGTAAGCATTCTTATTGAAGCTAGCTTCACCACTGCATTGTAAGAAAACATGGATCAAATGCAAATTTATAAAGAAAAATATGAAGAAACTGCGTCACCCGCCTAAAAAGTTTTTTTCCCCCTGGAAAAAGAGTTAGCACTAGGGACTAGGGTGCAAATTATTTTATAAATGCGTAAAAAAAATCATCAAATAAAGTTTGATATGGCCTTATAGATCAATTGCTTTCTTACCCATGATACTTTAAAATAAAAAATAAGAACCATATATATCCTACACAACATACCGCCGATGGACTGACAAAAGAGTTGGACCAAGAAAGTCATTTGAAATAATAACAACAATGGTAGGTTTCGATGCAAGACTGAACCACACCTCAATACAAGAATCATGATGGTCCTCGCCAAAGACTAGACATAGCGAAGGATGGGAGATCAACATAGGACTTGTTGACGGTTGAGCAATTTCATTAAGAACCCTACAAGAAGATGAGCTAAAAGCTCTTCTCTAGGCTAATACAAAATGTTCAAGATGATCAAAACTATTGATTCCCTACTAAAGGGAGTTGTGCGTTAGAGCTCTTGCTTTTGTTTATGTATCATATTTAGTTATACTTCTGCTACAATATAATGTATCATTGTCAGAAACCGTGGTATTATATATTGTATAGGAAATATCTCACATTGAGATTCTAACACTTAATCTTGAGTATATGTGTTAGAATTTTGGAGATGAGGATCCGGAGATGGATGAGTGGATTAAAGAAAAAGATGATGGATGAAAAGAAGCAGCACATCTAACTTGTGAAAGTGGTTTTTGAACAAGTTGATAAAATTGATACGCAAATGAATAACTTGGGTAAAGCACATTACTTGAAATGAAGCAAGCAAAGTGAATACGACTTGTCCTTTTTGTGTTGCATCTACTCGTCGGGTAGCAAAGCTATTCCCATCACGTAGACGATGGACCAGGTATACAATCGGCACTGAAAATATATATATGAATAGATTAGATGAGGCTATACAGGTTTCTTATCTCAAATAAAAAGGTCCACTTGTACCAAATTTAGGTAGATGCTCTACCATTTCTAATCAAAGTCGCAACTAGCAACATATGCAACTAAATAAGGATAAATTATATTTAATATTAATTTAACAGACATAGGAGTAATGAATGAGTATCATAGCAACATCTCAAACTTTTTTTTTGGCCATCAAGGTTATTTTAAGTCCCCAACACCCCCCCCCCCCCCCCGGCCAAAAAAAAAAATTGACAACATCAAAATTCTATGAGAAATTTATTACTTCATCGCCTCAAAATTTTGTCAATTATGTAGTTGAGTACTCTCTGTATATGTAAAAGTTTAACTAAGACAATAAAATTGGAGGAAGTTGGTATTTTCTCCGGTAATATTTTTCCTTGTTTATGCTTTAATGTTGTGTTTTGTGTCTTATTAGGTACTCCCTCCCTAACTTCCTTTCCCTGTTGTTGCTTCGTTGGTAATAGAAGAAATTGTACTTATAAAATAAGGTGAGAATAATTATTAGAAAAAGTCGGAAATAGGAGGGAAGAAAAGGCGAGAGAAAATTTTCTGAACTAAAAAATGCCCTATCTCCCAAACACATCCTGTTTATTGAATCCAAGACATTCAATTTCTAACCAAATCAAGGATGCAATCTAAACGTCAAGAGAGGGAGAGGTCATTGCTTCTCTAGATTGTTGTACCTTAAGAATAATACATAGTGTTCTTGGGGGAGGGTGTTGCATGAGCATTCATGGAAAGGGGAGGCTCATTTTCCTGGCAGAAAATATTATATCAAGGTGAACCTACTGGCATCTAAGACGCATTACTGTCATCTCAATGGAATAGTGAGAAAATATGGGGCACATATTCTCAAGGTACACCACATTAATTGTTCAGCTATTTCACAGGAAGAATTCATAACCAACATTTATGGGAAGGCTTTCAACACATCAGGATATTGTAAAAGGGGACTAGTCGATCCTGATGCATGTTTCTTCTTTTCTTGAGAGCTCTTAAAATATATGTCAGAGATATAGACGCAAGCACTACAATTGAAGTAAAAATAGGCTCACAATAGAGGAAAGTTGTAAGGGATACTTTTATGAGGAATATAAGGTATGAGTTATAAGAGCTAGGGCGCTCAACGAGCATTTGTCCAAGGATTATAACACCTCATTTGAGAAACCAGGTGGCTGGCAAGGCTTTGAGGCCATAATTTTGTGGACTATGATGGTACTCTAAGTAGACAGGAAGACAAAGGGGATAAAGGAGGATGACATAGGTGTGTGCATTTTGAATTTCTTGAAGGTGTCGTGTTGCACTCCTCATGTGTCAGACTATCAGACACCAAGAAACATGTTAGTAGCATAGTTAAATAGAAGGCACCATCAGAATCGAAAACAAAAAATCATAGGTAATATTTCACTGTTCACTCTAGATGATAGAAAATGCACTTACTGCCAAGGTCCCCAGCAAGAAGGAAATAGCAGTGCAAACTATGCACAACTTTAAGGCAATCAACTGTTTTCGAAGCCGCGGCCAATGCCTGCAAATCATAGAACATTATCATGAGTCAGGAGTCAGGACGTTAATAAACTTGGAATAAAACAAATTTCACGGCACAACTAATGCCTTCACTTCAACTCAATTAAACTTAGACCATTCTGACAAACAAACAAATATTCACAGAGAAACTGAGCTTAGCAGTTTAGCAGAAAATATAAGGAAGTAGGAAGAAATATTGATACCAAATTTAATTTGATTGTTGGCTGCAAAAATGAATGGCAATGGAAAGACAAAGACATTATAATGTGCTTGAATTTTTGGGCCCACCATATGGGCAGAAAAGCAAAACATAATAATTAAGAAATCATTTATATCATAATATCAAGGGTTTTTAAGTCAAAGGGAAAAGGAAAAAAAGCCAATCCTGACAATCTAAACTAACAGAAGAAATTATTATGAATTCATCTATGTTATTCTGTTGTCTATGAGTGTTTTAAGGGCTTCTCATGGCATCGGGCACAAGTTCCAAGTTCTTGACCTTGGATTTAGCATGTAAGCATTTGGACAATCAGAAATTTTAGCTCATGCATATGTTCCTATACAATTAGTTTAGATCAAGTGCAACAAAAGAACTTACAGAAAACATGCTAGTATTACAACAAATTAGAGTACAAAGGGGATGAACCATGCCTGCCCAATAAATTGTCCTCCAAAAACCTGTGCAAATCTTGGAGCATCAGGCAAGGTGAATCCACGAAATATATTCACCTTCAAAACAAACAGAAAAAGAAAAAGAAAAAGAAAAAAAAAACAAAGAAAGCAAGAAAATGAGTATTAAGTATAAACAAATTATCAAAATATGCATGAGAATATGAATTGTTCATAGTCTTATCATTCTATAAGAAACATGATGCATCTACGATATCACAACCTAACTCAAGGATCCAATTAATAAGTTTACCAACTTCAGGGTCCCCTGGCCAACCTGTCTCAAGAAATAACATACAATATATATACATGGCATGTATCTATACAATACATATAGTGAATGTGCACATATATGACATGTAACAATTCTTAAGGGGTCAAGAATACATCTAATCAATGGTTCATAAGTGTACAATGGCGCTGGTGCATATGTAGGTCGACTGCCACTTCATCGAGGGGTCCTTCAAACCCTCATGTTTTCAAGGCAATACTGATAGCTAACATGATTCATCCACATCAGTTTGAGGGCTTGGGGACGAATAGTAAGGGATGTCTTGCAAGCATGTGAGAGGGTACCTTACACTTGGTACAAGTATTCCTGTAATATACTCTCAAGCTTTACCATGCAGATCTGGAGGACCCTACTCAAAAAACTTCTACAAGACCATCATGCCAGAGTGAGAAGTGTAATGAGTTCTCACAGTCTGTCGAATGAGCATCATCATGGGCAAGAGATAGCCGATCAAGTACTTGGTGAAGTTGCACTTCAGTTGGTACTATCCTGCTAAATTGGAGAAATTTTACAACATAATTTATTGTTTGTACTTTGTAGTTCGATATCACAAATGATTATCAAAAATAGTTTGGCTCATTATTTCCAAAGTCCACTCTTTCTCTAATATTTACATGGTGAAGTTAACACAATTGTAATGGAGGTTATGAACAGGCAACGCAAACACAAATCCACGTCTCTGACCATGCATTAAAAATGATGGGAGATGGACTACAAATATCAGATACGGATTTCCAACAGTTTATCAAGAAATCAGGTACATATTTATGTATAAGAATTTAAATAAAACACTAATCAAAAACAAAAATATGCAAACATGACTAGCTGAGACATCCAATCAATTCAAACATTCATAATAATCTAAAGCTTAAGTACTATTAGCTCCAAATATTAAAAATATCGCATTAGCATAATTTAGCATACTTCTATTGGATCCAACTGCAGTATATGCTCCAGCATTGAACATGTTTCATGTGTTTCATCCGCATTCCATATTGATTTTGGCTGCAACAAAGTACTATATTTATGGGGCAGCACCAAGCAGGTCAGCTGCCATCATTAACAATGCATCAGAAAAATACTAGGAGCAGTATGAGGCCATGTAATATAGATTCAATGTTCTTTTATCCGTAAAAATCAAATATGCAATTGACACAGCAAAGTACTGCAGTTTTTCTAGAAAAAACCAGCTACCTTAGACAAAGCAATTACATCAGCCTGATGAACATATGTTGCAATACCTATAAAATCATAGAATCAAGGACATCCATTAAAGACTAAAATATTAGAATTATAGATAATAAAACCATAATCAATATTAGCAATAGCAATATACTTTAACTACAAGCAGTCAATCGCCAAAAGGGATCATGGTAATATTTAAAATTTTGGTATTCTCTCTGAAAAAGAAGCTGAAATATGATTACCATTGGGTTAATCATGTTGTAGAACCAAATTTAATTGCACGACACATTATAACATAATACAATCCAACATTGTTAATACACCACACTGTAAAGATGCATTGTCATTCTTTTAGTAAATTATTCAGATTGTAAGCATATCGAGGGTCACATTAGATCATTTAGCCACTCCCAATCACGGACAAAGGACGGTTGTATCAGGTAGACAGTCAGCGTGAAATGAAGCCAAAACTATAATATGGATACGAAACCATTGACTTTGCCAACCCATTAATTGGGATAAGGTGTAGCCAATGACAACGAGTGATGATGAACCAAGACCACCTAGCAGTCATTTAAAGAGCTAAAAACTGACTGGTCAATCGTAAAATCATGAGAACAATGTGAACAGTGCTAAACCTTAATATATTAGACGATGGCGACAGTTAAAAAAACCTACTAATTCTGCAACCTATGATGTCTGTTTTTTTTAATGTATATTTTCCTCCACTCTCGAGTGTGACATACCCCAGTTAAGCACTGTGACCCTCTTATATTCATAGTTCTCCCCCTCTCCAACAGATCGATCTTTTGGAGTAGTTGGTTGGTCAACATGTTATCAAAGCGCTAGGTTCGCATAGGTCAGGGGTTCTATTCTTTCCAACCTTATGGGTGAGGGGGAGTGTTTTGAGTGCATATTTTCCTCCACTCCCAGGTGTGTCGTACGACTCGTACCCCAATTAAGTTTTGTGACCCTTTTATATTCATATTTCTCCCCCTCTCCAACAGATCGGTCTTTTGGAGTAGATGGTTGGTTAACAAGTTTGTTTTGTTTTCTTTGATTCTCCTCAACATCCTGCTTTGCACTCTTCTATTTCATTCTAATGGTTTTTATACTTACCAAAAGGAACATATATTATGTAATTTTTTGGTCAAATGATTACATACACACACGAGAATATAAGAGGGTCACAGGACTTAACTGGGGTATCACACACACACACATGTAATTTGACCAAAAGGTCTATCCATTTCTGGATTTTTACCAAACATGTAAAGCTTGAACCGAAGAAAAAAAAATGGCATCGGAAGCACGATATGCAATAAGTAGGTTAATTCGACTTAAATGAACAAAGAAGTCTGCTTCTCACCATAACCAAAATAATCATATGGTTTCAAATGAAAATCTGAAGCATTTTCTTCTTCCACATTGAAAGATCCACAAACCTCAGCCTGCCAATCATGTGTTAGAAGTAAACCACGTGTTCCACATATCTTGTTAAAATTGATCTTATCTACAACTGAGAATAAAAATAAGAACTTGCCTCTCCCTCCCAAATGAAATAAATTCCATCCCCAATTTCCCCTTCTCGAACGACGTACTCTCTGCAATCTACAACACAAAATCCCAAACAAAGCAAGGATTAACAGTATAATGGCCAAATTTCTGTCATTTAAAGATAAAAAAAAGAGTAAAATAAGACGAATCTCTTCTCACTGTAACGTTTGATTCGAATGACTTCGGCAATCTTCTTGAGAGATGAACTTGGGAGCCTCTGTAGTAAAGGAACGTGACCAAGAAATTCGATCACTGCTCTTCCAACAGAGATTGAAAAAAAAACAAAAAAATCAGCAAAAATTATAGATAATTTGGGAAATTCATACAAGAGATTGTGAATTTGTGATAGATTGAACAAGAAATGTCGTTAAACATATATTTAAAACAACTGACAGATTAACAGAATGTCTAAAATCGAAGAGATATTATCGAAAATTAGGGTTGTTTGATTCACCTTCTTCGGTGTCCATTTGAAGGTTCTGAAGCTGCAATTGGATTGGATTGAAGAACTTCAGTCTCTCTCTATCCGACTTTTTCGGGTTCTTTTTATAGTTTTCTGTTGCGACTTGCAATATAAATAAGAAAATAAAACGGGAATTTTGTTAACTTGTGCCCTTAGTGCATACGTTAACGTGCAATAAATTCACTTCGAAAATTGGAATCTTAGGGTATTTTAGTAAAAAAGTAGTTTTTTTCGAGGCCGTTTTCGGTACAAAATCCAATTTTCAAAATGAATTTATTGCACGTTTAACGAGGGCACACACACACAAGACCCATAAAACAGACTTACAATCATTCTCATGTATAGACCTAGGGATGATCATCGATATTCGAAGAACGAACTTGAAGACCATCCGTTGGATTAGATCTAGGGAGGATCGACACTCGGGATGATGCTATAATTTTCTTAAATGTAACTGCTTTTCGAACTTGACTGCCAATATCTCTGATCAGATGGACGAACCGTGATAAGGATGCGAGTCCGACTACCCTTACTAAGTTAGTAAGGATTTCACCCTTACTAATGCTGTCTTTGGATTGAGAGAAGCGGAGAGAAGAGAAGTGAAAATAAATGAGTTCCTCTCCATTTTTGCTGTTTGGATTGTTAAGTGGGGAGAGAAAAGAAAAGAATTAAAGAGAAGAGCAAAGAAAAAAAACGTCTCCCAAAAGAATCAGAAGAGGAGAGAAATTTTTTTAAAATATTTTATAATTTCAATTCTATCCCAAGATCTCTTTTAAGATATTTTAAAATTTCAAAGTTGTCTCAAGTTCTCTCTTGCCAATCCAAACATAATGAATAGAATTTGAATTTCTCTTCTCTTCTCTTATCTTAATGAATTTCTCTTCTCTCAATTCAAATATAACCTACAGTTCCTTTGACTCACCTAGTCGCATCTAAAAACATGATCCGATGCTTCAAGGTTATAGAGGGAAAAACTCTTTCAACTTTGAAAAGAAATAATTTGGTTGAATTTCAATTTGAAGTTTGGGAGATGTGTGGAATTCAGCAGCTGTTCATTTTCAAAGTCTTTGACTAATTTCAAAGAAAACATTTTTTGGGAAAAAACAAAAAAGGTTGGGTCTAAATTTTTTGAAGAAACTTAGAGTATTGTGCTGTTGGATTACTGAAATATTTGAGCAAAACAATCCATAGTAATGCTTAAAATCTTACTATCTTAGTAAGGAAAATGTTTCTCTAACTAACTTTGTAAAGATTATAAACCTTATTGAAGGTTGTTTTGTTCAAATGATTTACCATATTAACAATCCACCAATAAAACCCTCTAGATTTCAAGGAAAAACTCACATTAAAAAATAAAAGAGCCAAACTAGAGTAACATTGAAATTGACATTGTTTGAGTCATTGCTATGTACTGCACAAAACCATAGATACTTCTCACTCGTTTCTCGGTGAAAAGCATCTATAGTTATATAGATACATCCATGTCACCAATGTCCTAAACAATGTCAATTTCAATGTTACTTCAACATTTTCTAAAGAAAAAAATCACAAAATAATTTTCTTAGGAATTAATTCAGGATTTTGAAAATGGACGATTACCAAAATTTTAAGTAACTCTCAAATTTAAAATTAAAATTCAGAGGTGAAAAATAACCTATTTTTTTCAAAGTATATAGAATTTTGTCCTTATCAACCCTAAAGCATCAAATCATGATTTTAGATGCCACAATTTGCGGTCAAGGACCTTAGTGAGAATGAAATCCCTACGTACTTAGTAAGGCTAGTTGGACCGAATTACCATCAGCCCGAACACACCATCGTCGCTGGAGCCGGCTTGAATTAAGGAGTTTGGTAATGGTTGCTCTCAAGCCTCAATTCAACTCGTTTGGGTCATAAAGAGCCAAGAGTTTACATCTCCTACAACTCTAATTATCATGTTCCATGGAGTTGCAACTACCACTTACAAGGCACGTGGTGCATGCATCACTGTGTGGTGTGTCCAACGTGAGTTCAATGATGGCCTACATGTTGGAAGAGTGTTGATAATATGCGTACTTTATGACATGAAAGTACATAACTCATTTTTATAACTTAGTAAAAATGAAAAGAGAGAGAGAGAAAGAGAGTTTATCTTTCCTGCTCATGGTGAAAAAAAATAAACTTTTAGATCTGATCACTTTGTAGCATTTAAAATCATCATGATTCGATGAAATGAATTATTTATTTATTTATTATTATTAAAAAGGTATCTTGACTAGTTTGCGCACACCAACTATTCCCTCCTTTCTGAACAAGACTTGCGAAACATGGTTTTTAATCCTGTAGTCTGTGACCACTGATATTAGTAGTCGGTGGGAATCGAACTTGAAATCACAAGAGGAGCACACCCCTTGACCCTGAAGTGCTACCACTCGACCACCCATCTGGTGGTTGATGAAATAGAGTTGTAAAGGATAAAATTATATTAACTTTAAAAAAAATGAAAAATAAATAAATAAATAAATTATATTTTCGCTGTTGAATTTTATTTTAAAATTTGGTACTCGATAGCCGTCCGTTTTAAACACCTAGGCTCGAGCTCGAAAAACAATTATTTTTAATTCTTTTATTTATTTATTTTTAATATGAATATTTTCATGAAATCTAGATGGTTGTGTTGTTAGATTGTCAATGTAATAATGAATGTGGGGCCAACGATCCTTTTTAAGATTTGAATCTAAAAAAATTAATATATGGGCGGAGAACGAACAAGAGAGAGAAACTCTCTCTCTTTTTTTTAATGAGTTAT
The DNA here is from genome assembly GCF_017979445.1 of Akebia trifoliata. Taxonomy (NCBI): domain Eukaryota; kingdom Viridiplantae; phylum Streptophyta; class Magnoliopsida; order Ranunculales; family Lardizabalaceae; genus Akebia; species Akebia trifoliata. Next base: position 29,466,831 of record NC_141384.1, read on the forward strand.
GTGCTTTCACGTCATCGTGCACCAAAAGTACATCAAATTATCAACACTCAATTTGAAAATACCGTAATGAATTAAATATTGGAGTTTGTCGTTTTGTATTTGACTCAATTCCTATAATAGAATTAGGCAGAGCGAAAAGTATTTTTCATGAGATGGGAAATGTAAACCATTAGAACATCTCCAATGAAGATGTTAAAATCAACATGTTAAAGATGCCACGTAGGCACTTTTGTTAACCCATTTTTAACAAGTGAATTTACTTTACATGTTCAAGAACTCCAACATACACACTAGTGCACACATGTTAAGCCACCTTTTTGTAAATGTTATTTTTTTATAATAATAATAAAAAAAAAACTAACAAAATAGTCATTGTTGACTATTGTTTTCAAAACTAATACATTAGCAAAGCTAAAATGATTAGACAAACTGTTAGTCACAGTTAACACACACATTAACATCTGACACACTTAACAAGTCCACTAACTCATCTGTTGGAGTAATTTTATTGGCTAAATTTTAGCTTCTGACACTAACGCATCCACTAACTTGTCCATTGCAGATGATCTTAGCCTAGGGATGTCAATGGATGCATATTGGTTCGGATACAGTAATATCTGAATCCAAATCTAAAATTTTTATTTGATATTTGAATTCGAATCCAACAGACATTTTAAAACTCTATACAAATTCGAATCCGATTAGAATTCGAATAATTTGTATACTTAAAAAAAAAAAACATAATTTTTTCTTATCCAATTGATTTTTCATTATTAAAAAAATAATGATATTATACTATTTATATAAAAAATTAATCAAACAAAATAATATATATTATATATTATTTTGAATCGAATATTATCAGATTCGAAATGTTAATATCTAAATCTGTATCTGATAAGGATTTGAATATATAAAACGATCCGAATTCGAATTTGATATCCAAAATTTTCGGATAATATCTCAATTTTCAAATTCAAATTTTCGGCTATCCGTTAACATCCCTATCTTAGTCCCACACGAAAGTCATCCAAAGAGATTTTTATATGTGATTTTTCACAATGTGCTCAAACAATAGAAAAGGATTTGTTGGTATATCATTTGCTTGACAAACATGATTTGTGAGGTAAATATTTTCTCTGCAATCAAACATGCCCTTAAATTAATTTAAACAACTTGAGTCATTCACGACGTCTGGAATTGGATGAGTCAACTTGGTATAATTGGTCGTTGGGGGGGCCTTATGAGACAAGACAAGTCACCGGATTTTACAAGGAACCGTGGTTTGGTGTCTTTAAACACATGATTAATGTGTGACAAATTTACTTCGGTCTCTTCTCTTCATTTAAACTATGGTTGAGATAAAAGTAAAAAAAAAACACAATTTTTCTAGAAATCAGAACTCTTATCTCTATGAAGAGTCATTCTACACTGACTTCATACAACACTACGTTCAACAATGTGCTTATGTGGCAGTGTGTACAGACTGTAAATACTTTTTTCGAGAACATTTTTTACAAGTATCTCGAGGAAAACATCTATGGTTCAATAAACACTGTCACGTAAGTGCAAGGCAATGTTGTACGAAAGTTAGTTCACGACTTTAACATTTTTTGTTGAGAACTTCAACATCTCAATTGTCAATTTGATGGTGAGTTTTTCAGTTATTTATTGAGTCGTGCTGGAATGACCTCAAGCTGGAGCTTCATATCACACTTCTTGACATGAAAGTGGATAGGAATTATAGATCTTTTTCACTCATATTTCGATGAAAAACATTTATGGTTCCCATACACTTTCAGGTCAAAAAGTACGATATGAGATTCCAACCTGAGGTCACTTTAGCATTTTTTTTTTCTCAAAAGTTAATAATAAAAATACGAGTTGTGTTGGAGTGACCTCAGTGGGGGACACCTTGATGTGATGGTGCGCGCATGTATATAGATGTTTACTCATATCTTAGAGAAAACACACTTATAGGCATGCGCAAGCCACCATGTCAAGATGTCCTCTAGTGAGTTCACTTCAACATTAATATAAAAATACTATTATTTTTTTAAGTAAAATAATCAAAATAAATAAAATATATGCTTATGTGATTCTCTAAATTTTTTTAGAACTTCTATTAACACACCAACTTTTACTTATAACACAACAATCCATATGTATAGTCGTGATAATCTAACACTCTCATTACAAAATCATAGATCATTTGCATCGAGATACACAATAAAAAGATTGTATGATTCTATGTATCCCGAGACAAATGATCTATGATTATGTGATAGGGGCGTATGTCAGAGGGGGGCGTTAGAAAATCATTAGTCATATGTATAATCAAAGATTATTATACATATAGATCTTTATGTTATAAGTAAAAGTTGGTGTGCTAATATATTTTTTATTTTATTTTTCCATTTTTAAATCTTTAAAAAATGGAAAGGCACTTTTTTTTTTTTTGCTTTTTAAACTTTTTTCTCTTAAAAAACATTAAAAAAATATATCATTGAAGCTCTGCAAGTTTAAAGTTCATTATTGTTAATCATCATTTTCACTTGTCTTATTCAAATTCGAGTTTCTCTAAGAGCAACTCCAACCGGTCTCTATATTTATATATTTAGAGATAGAGACCTCCGAATTAAATTCCAACCGATCTCTTAATTTCTAACACACCCCTCTAAATTACTATTCACGTATTTAAAATTGGAGACAAAGGAAAAAATAGAGATGATCTCTGTTTCACTATTCACCTTGTACAAATACCAATTGTGTCCCCATCATTTTACATAAATGCCATTCTTAATTTTTTTTTTTCAATAAAAAATATATTTTAAATATAATTTTTCCCCTTATTTATTTTTAATTATTATTATTCAATATTTTTAATTATTTTTATTAAATATTTAAAAATATATTTTAAACTCAGATTTAATCAATTATTCGACTAAATTCGACAAAAAATTATAATAAAAAATATATCAAATTTGATTTCTCATACAATTGGTGGATTTTTATTTAAATTGGGGTGTAAAAAATAAAATTGAGTTGCCACTAATAGCAAATATATATATATTTTTAAATATTTAACTTGAGATGTAACAAGTAAACTTGGGTTGCCAATAACAAACTTTATATATTTTACTTGGGGTGTAATAAATAAAGTTGGACAATATGCCAAAATAAAGTTGGAGTTGCTCTGATCAAGATACTCGAAGGATCTGTCGTTAACTTGAGTTAATTAAAACTCTAAATTCGATTTCTCTGCACCTTGAAATCTGTTTCTACATCATCGCTCGAGTTCTCTGTTCTAAAAAATGGCGTCTTTGTTGACTCATTCGTCTCCAAATTGGTTTCAGCTTCGATTAGGTCTCAAACGCAGAAAATCCTCTTTAATTTATACTCGTGTGCATGTACGGACTGTAAATCGTCGAATTCGTTTGTTTGCTACTGTTGGAACTGTGAAGAGAGACGAAGATGGAGGGGAGAAGAGAGTATCTGGAGATTCTTGGGTGAATTCGGATTCGTCTGGAAATTCTTTTAGTGGATGGTTTGAAACGGATTCGGATGGCTTGCCTGGTAAGCGAGGATTTGGAGGTACGAGTGATTACTGTGTTTTTGAAATTATTTGTTTTATTCTCTCTCATTTTGTGATTTTTTTTTTACTTAATTTGCAAGAATTGTAGATTGTAGACTTGGTAGTTTAGTGAAAGAGTAATTAGCTGATTAGAACATCTCGAGATGCTTAGAAAGTTATTTAATTTTCAAACTGTATCGACCAAATCGACTTCTTGATTATCTGTTATAGACCATAAAAGTTTGAAATTTAGGAAACTGTATAGAACTTTGTTCTACCATAGAGTATGTAGATGGTGGAAGGATGGGGAGGGTCTTGCTTTGTCTGCTTGATGGTTTAGGAGAATCGCATTAGGTCTTGGGAGGACGATTGTTGAGAAAATCGAAGGGAAGAAAAATTTCACTGAAGGAGAGTGATAGAAAAAATTCGCTTTTCAAATAAAATCTCGAATCAATTTATCCAATCTCATACCCACAGTTCTAGGAATAGTGGAGAGTGATAGAAAGTAAATCGGGATACTGGCAAGGGAGCTCAAGATGATGAAATATCAATGCTAGTTTAAATGCCCAAGATTTATACAGTATGTCTAGTAATCATATCTTTACTATTATAATGAGAGAATGCGGAGTAGAAGTAGTTCAACACCAAAATTTGGATCACACAAATGCCCTCACTTTTATATTTAAACTTAATATAATCAGGGTCATTTTCGTCAAAAATCAAGAAAATTGCAACCCGCGACCCAACTGTTTATTAGTTTTCAAAATTACTAACATATTTGTAACCTTCAAAAACCCTTTAATCAATATTTTAAATTACAAATAATTCCTTTTGACACATGTGCAATTGCACATGCCACCTTCTAGTATATTCATTAATGCCAAAGGACATCTAAATAGGAGTCCTAGAAATTCCAAAACAATTTCTAGTAACCAAACAGGAATTAATTGAGCTCGGCAATGAGATCATTGTGTTTTGTTGGTTAAAAATCAATTTTGAAATGCAAAACCTCTGCTCATGAAAACATAAAAGCAGTTGATTTTCACCTTTTGTCTGTCCATGTTTGTGGTGGACTAATGACACTTCTCTAGTAGTTTACTTTCAGGGATTGTGGGAGCAGGAGTGGCTGGAGTTATTCTTGCCGCTGGACTTACCTTCGCATCTATATCTCTAAGAAAGAGGAATAATTCTGGTAAGTGATTTTATTCTTCTCAAGTTAAATGTTGTATTTAGTGTCCATGGCTATTGACTGTGCATGCAAGGAAGTTAGGTTTAGAGATTTATCTTTTTGAGTCGGTGCCAGTGAATATTGGTTCAAATTGCTATCTACAACTGCATAATTTTCTAGTCATTTTTACCCATACAGTCTCAACTATCTAGGGTCGGTATACCTCTTCAGTATTTATGGAACCATTGACCGAATAGAAGTGTTGGGTTATATCTCTGAATTTTTGGGTCTGAACAGGTCTAAAACAACAGATGGAACCATTGACCTCACAGCAGGAAGTGTTGTTAGCATCTGATGACCAGAATGATAAAGTTGAACGAGCCAGAATTGAAGACGTTACTGCAAGACCAGATGAAGCGTGGATACAAAATGATTGTTATCCTGAAAGCCAGACAGGTACAAACAAGGATTCTTGTTCATCTCCAGAAATTACTGAAGCTACTTTTGAAAGCAGATCCTGTGATAATATCAGTGGGGGAACCTCGTTAATACAAAATTTCGAATCCACTTCCAGTGGTATTGATGCCATTGATACTGCTTCCATTCAAGAAGATTCGGCAGCTAAACTTGGTTTTTCTGTCATTTCAGTATCCTCCCACTCTAACCCAAACTTTCCTAAAATCCTTGAATCCGATATTTTTAATGGCTCTACTGATGCTTCTAGCTTGAAAGATGGTACGCCAAAATCTTCTATTGAACCCGGAGAGAACCTGGTAACCGTCAACCTTGATAACCCATCTGTTTCTGATTCTGATTCTATCCCCAACCTTCAAGAAGGAGTTTCTGACTCAGGGGCCATAGAAAATTCTAAGCTTCCTTTGGATTTTTCTTATGGTTCTCGGGGTCAGACTCCTGACAAACCTCTAACTCTGGGAAATTCAGTCACTTCAGATTTGGTTGCCATTCCAGATCCCCATGTCGAGTCTGAAGATGTTACGGAGACTGAAACCAGTCTTTCAACCCAAGAAAAATACGACTCAAGTAAAATGGTGCAGGTCCCAACAGAAGGCATTAGTTCACATATAGGAGAGCATAATTTAAACGAAAATGGGTCATCAGGAACAACCCTTGTATCAGTACTTGCTGATCCATATGCAAATGAATCAGACAAAAATATTGAAATCATTAGGAGCATCTCATTTTTTGATGCACTAATGCCTGAGAATTCCATCTCTTCTGCTGGGATACCTGCCCCGTCTTTGGTTTCTGCAGCTCTGCAGGTTTCTCCTGGAAAGATTTTGGTTCCTGCATTTGTTGATCAAGTTCAGGGACAGGCATTTGCAGCATTGCAGGTTTTGAAGGTAATTCCGTGCTCTCACTTTTGTAATAACCAATTTATATCAGAGTTACTCATATGTAGGCCCTCTGTTTAATCAAATCCGTGTGTTCTCTTTTGTTATGGAAAAATCGCACTTGGCTATATATGTTTCTTTTACCAGTCATTACTAAAGCTCATTCCCCAAACCCTAAACAGAATAACTTGTGTTTTCCTTGTAGTGATTCTAATGGAGCTATGAGCTTAGACCCATAGCTCAATTGGTTTGACATATTGCAAAACAACTTTGAGGTTATATGGGTACAAGTCCACCTTACCCACCCCAAAAAAATAAAAAAATAAAAATCTAATGGAGTGTATAAGAAATTTTTATTGTTAATTTTTTTTGCACGTATCCTTCAAATTTATTATCTCCAAATACATATTTTGTATGAGTAAGCCATAGTTCTTTGTTGAAGACCTTGGAGATCTTAACGTTTCTCCTTTGTGTGTCTTGTCTTCCTTCAATTATCACATTTCAGTTTTTGTCTTTGTTTCTCTAGAACTTGAGTCTCTCACCTCTTTTGCCTTGACCATCTCTTCTTATTCTAAATGTGGAGATTAAAACGGATATTTCTTGTTGCTGAATATGTTGCATTACAGTCCTCAAACTCTCCTTATTGTGTATGAAGGCATAGACCTGGCTTAGGGGAGGCAAACTCTTCTTTCCAAGAATTTGAACATGCAACTGCTCAAACTCTGTATTTAGCCAACCAAGAACTGAAAAATTATATGCCATTCAATCAGGGCACCATATTTCACCATATCATCTGGTGTTACTGGAGTAAAGTCTTTGGAATGGTCAAGTTCTTTCCGCATTTGATAAAATGAGCCAAAATATGTCAATAAGGTTTGTTCTCCTGAAGAAAGTGAGCTATATCTTGTTCAAACTGAGCTGTTACATCCTAAATCTTCTTAATAATATTCGAAAACAGGAAATCATTACTTATTTCAGGTTGCATAGAGTGAAGCAATCACATCGTCACTGTTGAATTCTCTATCTCCCATTTTCCAAAACTAAGATATGTAGGAAGTGGTTCCTTGGTGCATCCATCTAAGGTAACCAAGTTTCCCCTTGCTAGTAATAAAGAGTCTAGTGGATTAGGTCAAAGGTTAGTAATTTGATCCATATAAGTTGATAGTAGTAATCTGAAGAGACGAGTTATCAACTGATGGGTTAATTGGGGACTACATGACATTATGATCTACACTACCAAAAGGCTGATCTACTTTAGGCATTTCAGGAAATAGGTGGTGAGTACCGAGTTACCAATAAGTGAGTACATATTCCACCTTCTAAATCTTCATAGGAAAAATGTCACATATACTCCCAAATATCATTTTAGAGCATTAGTTATGCTAAAGATCACTTTAAAAAAAATAGCACAATAGTGCTGTTTATCAAAGGGGGGAGTAAATTATGGTGAAAAAAGGTCAAAGGTCATTGAAAACTTAATGGATGCAAACCAAACCAAAAGTTTGTAGACATAACTCCCTTAGGATGCGTTATTTCAGAAGATTTCTACCTTTGAACTTGCGCCACTGCATCTTTGATATAAGGAACATGGAGAAAAATCGTATTAAAATATTGATTTATGTGATCTGCAAAGAATTTTTCCTTCCACATGAGTCTTCTCAATCATACCTGCTTCATTGCTGATGATTTCAACTTTTTGGAAGCTACTACAAGTCAAAGATACATGCCATATCAATAATTTATGTGAATATTCAAATCTTGTTTTTTGAATGAGCTCTGAGCTCAGAGGTTTTGGCCATCAAATCTCACTTAAGCAGACATTGGAAACTTTCAAGTGGAAGTGTGAACAATATTTGAGAATTTATCATGTATTGATATATTTAACTCTAGAATCTTCGTTTTAATGAAGTTGTTATCATTTGTATCTTTTGAAGATTATTGAAGCTAATGTCCAGCCTGGTGATCTATGTAATCGTCGTGAGTATGCCCGTTGGTTGGTTTCCGCAAGCAGTGCTCTTTCGAGGTATGTACTTTCTCTTGTTTCTATGACTTCTAGGGTGGTAAAATCTTAGGATGGGTAGCTGAATACCTATTATTTATTGTCATGTACACTATAGATGTTTTAAGTATATGAATCAGTGATTGGACTTGTTTGCTTCTTTTTAATTTCATTCAGGAATTCAGTTTCAAAAGTATATCCAGCAATGTACATAGAGAATGTTACTGAACTTGCATTTGACGATATTACACCTGAAGACCCTGATTTCACATCCATTCAAGGTAAGGAAATGGGATGTTTATGCCTAAATTGTACAACTATTATGCATTGTTTAAAATCTTGGTCTAGATGTCTTTCTCAGTCAGTTGAAAAACAGAGACGGTATGAGTCAAACCCTATTCAGCAGACAAGATTTGGCCACCCCAGAGACCGAGACATCATGGTTGAGACATTCTAAGAGGAAACAAAACTTTGAACTGTGCTCTTATGTTAGTCGAAAGGTTTTCCAACCACTTTTACAGATTTCCATCAGCATCTATTACAGTTATCTGCATTGCACCTCACAGGCTTGGCTGAAGCTGGCCTTATCTCAAGCAAGCTTTCAAGACGTGACATGCTCCAGTCCTTAGATGAGGAGCAGGACCCTTTCCTCTTCTATCCTGATAGGTGATTTCTTGAGTGCTACCTGCAATCCAAGTGATACTATTTTTATGGACTCAAGTGTGTATGAATACAAAAAGGCATTTGTGGGTCCCTAATTGTCGTGGTTATCAATGTTTTCAGACGCAAAGGCGTGAGGCACTCAGTTGGTCAACGCCTTGTGGCGTAAGCCTCTAGGCGTAAAGCATAAGCCTCACATGCATGATGTTTTTAAGTAAATAATGTGATAAAAAATCTCAAGCTTAGGATAGCCATTGCATATTTATATATTTCAAATCCACTCAATCAAATTTCAATTTTTAATCCATAATAATATAAAATATTATTACTTTATAGTTTAGCTAAATAGAAATATTTGTATTAGAATAGTTGAAAGTCTTTATAATAACTAATTATTTTATTTTCATTACAAAAATATAATTAAATATTATTTTTGTCACAAACTTCATCCGTATAATACTTAATACCACAAAGATTATTTATAAAACACCTTAACTCAACGATTTTCTTTATATATATTACTATTTTGTATTTGAATTCATTTCTAAGTGTTCAATTTATATTGCGTACTAGTAGTAACAAAGAAATAGAGGTAAAAAAAGAGAGAAACTTACAATGTCTTACTCAGATAATAAAAAGAAGTAAACTAACAAGAAAATAATAAGAAGAATGAGGAAGAAATGCATTATTATTATTATTATTATTTTTTTAAATAATGTGAGGCATATGCCTTTTAGGTACCTCATGGTTTGAGGAGTAAACCTTAGCTGCTTTACGGTTTCAACCTTATGCCTCAGGGCGTTTTTTAATGAACCTCATCTTGAGGCGTGCCTCAAGGCATAAGCCTCACACGCCTCTAAAAACGCTGGTGGTTATCAACACAAAAACATGATTTTGTTGCTTTTATTTGTAGGCATATTTATTTATCACCTGTAATATTCTTACACATTTTTCATTTCTATCACTGATATGGTCTGATGTATCTTCTAATTCTAATAGAGAAGTCACTGTATTCCTGATCGGATGTGTTGCTTCTTGGGATTATGGGTATTCTGTCTTTGACATGGACTCGCATATCAATGTCTAAGTGTCAATTATATGAATTTTAATTATCAAACGTTGTATTGCAATGCAGACCAGTATCACGTCAGGATCTTGTGACTTGGAAGATGGCCCTAGACAAAAGAAACCTACCAGAAGTGGACAGAAAGGTTTAAAATTTTGTAGATTAGTTTATTATTCAGTAAATAATTTGGGGATTTTTGAAAAATTTAATGGCTTCTGAGTTCAACCTGTGTGCCTATGTTCAGATTATATTTCAATGTTGCGGCTTTATAGACATCGATAAGATAAACCCGGACGCATGGCCTGCACTAGTAGCCGACCAATCTGCTGGAGAACAGGGAATCATGGCACTTGCTTTTGGTATAATCCTCCCTCAACTGTTTTAACCAATAATAAGAGAGATTCTATTGCCACACCGACTTTTGCTAACTGCACCGCAATTCATGTGTAAATCACCATAGAATTCACACACATCTTGTGGTGCTGTTAATTAATCGGTGTGGCAATAGAAGCTCTCTAAAAAGACTGTATCTTTGATTTGATAGTTAATGTACTGAATTACTTCACTTATCCGATAGGTTACACGAGACTGTTTCAGCCAGATAAGCCAGTCACAGAAGCTCAAGCTGCTATCGCTCTTGCAACGGGCGAGGCTGCTGACATTGTTAGTGAAGAGGTTGCAAGAATCGAAGCCGAGTCAATGGCTGAAGCTGCAGTTGCAGCACATAATGCTTTAGTAGCTCAAGTTGAGAAGGATGTGAATGCAAGTTTTGAGAAGGAGCTTGTCATGGAAAGGGAAAAGATAGATGCTGTTGAGAAAATGGCTCAAGAGGCAAGACTCGAACTGGAAAGATTACGAACTGAAAGAGAAGAAGAAAATAATGTACTGATGAGGGGTCAAGCTGCTGTTGAATCAGAAATGGAAGTTCTCTCAAGGTTAAGGACTGAGGTTGAGGAGCAGTTGCAGAGCCTAATGAGTGACAAGATGGAAATATCTTTTGAAAGGGAAAGGATTAATAAGCTTCGGAAAGAAGCAGAAAGCGAAAACCAGGCCATTGCCAAGTTACAATACGAATTGGAGGTTGAGCGGAAAGCATTATCCATGGCCAGGTACAAAAGCAGTCACTTTTCCTTTCCAAATGGAGGCAGTTATTACTTCTTCCCATTCCAAAATTATGCTTTAGATGGAGAATACAACGTAAAGATGGTACAGGTTATGTAGTACTAGTTATAACCCAAAAAATTGGGGTCAGTTTCACAGTTTCTGTTCCTCCGTTCAATTATTTCTAATGCCACATCATATGTTTATTCAAGTGTGTCTATCGTTCTCACTACCTCAATCCACATTCTTTTTTATCTTCCTCTTAGAACCTTTAACCTGCACGTTTCTTGTAATTAGAGCTGTTATCGGTATTACCTATCAAAGAAAAAAGAGCTGTTTATCGGTATTCATTTCACACATGACCACATTTACAGTCTGGGTATCCTCATCTCTACTAAGCTTGATCTATGGACATGTTTTTTTATTATGCACATCCAGCTCCGTAAAGAAAAGTCGGTGTTATAAGATTTTCCTTTGAATTTTATTGGGATGCGTTAATAACATAGTACTCCAGAAGCACACCTCTCTACTTTTAACCATTTAAATCTAATTCTCTGCACAACATCCTCTTCAATCTCCATCTTTAATATACTTATGGATAATAGAACCAAGGTAGCAAAAATAGTCACATCGAAGTATAAAATTTCTGTTGTGTAAATTAATCAAGTATAATGTATATGTAGATTTATAATAACACTTGTCTTTAGGTTTTTCCTTGGTCCAATTTCTACTCACAATCTGTCACAAACACCCATCTTTCTGGGCTGTAATCCCGTTGCTACTTGCTACCTCTTTAGTGAGAAACAGCCCTGATGTAGCACTGATCTGATGATCCTAACCTTCCTATCAATTTGCATCCTGTCAATTGTTTACCATAAATTCATAGAGATCATCCAAAAACAGGAGATAAGTCTTACTGTGGGGAATACTTGACCTGTTCAACTTTAGGGCCGAGACTTGAAGTTTCCTACCTTAGATGGTTTGAATAGGTAAGCTAGGTGCTACAGTGCACTTAATGTTGATGGGAACAATTCTTTTAAACTTTATTTGCATTTATTGTATTCCAAAATAATGATTCAGTATTTACATGGTTGGAGCATTTATTTTGCACGCTTTTATTGATACATATTTAAGGGTGTTTCACGAAAACAGCCGGCTCTTTGCAGAAATTACTGAATCAGCCATGCTTTTCTAATATCTAATATTTACAAAATTGGCCATATATCTGATTTTGTAATTATTTTTTTTACGAAAATGATTATTTGATGTATATGGGCATGCAAGTTTGTTATTTACTTACCATTCTTGTGAACCTACCTACATTCAACATAAGGGCATAAAGGTAAATTCATCAAAGTGTCTGTACTCCGTACATCAGATAACTATTCTCGTAAAAGAACATAATTAAGACATAAGACATCGGGTATTTGGCGGTTTTCATGAATATTAAAGCACAAGACTAGTTCAGTAATTTTGGCAAAATACATAGCTGTTTTGGTTATTTCCTCTCTTTAACAGCAGTTTATCCTTACACGAGAATAAATCAATTATCATTTGTGTATATTTCTTTTCTTATAATCTGATTTGTTTATGAAATTTCTTTCCCATTCTTGCCGAAAAAGTTAATCATGCATTTGTTATTTTCGTGGAGATAATCTTTGCGGTTACATATTTCAAATCTGAACAAATGTGGTTTCTTCTTTCTTCCTAATTTATTTTCATCACTGTCCATTCAGAGCTTGGGCAGAAGATGAAGCAAAAAGAGCAAGAGAGCACGCAAAAGCTCTAGAGGAAGCTAGAGACCGGTGGGAGAGGCATGGCATCAAAGTCGTCGTAGACAACAATCTCCGCGAAGACGCCACTGACGGAGTTACATGGCTCAATACAGGTAAACGGTCCATGGTTGACGAAACTATCGGAAGGGCCAAGAGCTTGGTGAACAAACTCAAGGCAATGGCAAGCGAGATAAGAGGGAATTCCAGAGTTGTAATTGAGAGAATAATTCTGAAGATAACCTCCTTAATTTCTAGTTTGAAGGAGTCCGCTTCTGATGCCACCCGACGAGCCAGAGAACTTCAAGGTGCTGTTGTTTCAAAAGCAAATGAATCAGTACAAGAGTTGCAGCAAAGCGTCAGCAGTGTTAGTATGGCCCTCAAGGACGGTGCCAAGAGGGTGGCAGGAGATTGCAGGGATGGAGTAGAGAAAATCACCCAGAAGTTCAAGGCATGAATTTTGTCTCCCTTTTCTGTTTATTGTCACTAGGGGTGCTAGCTGTTGAGAAATAAAAATGTACGTTTTTTTTTTTTCCTCTCCACTCTTCCATCAAATAGACTGTAAGAAAGTGGATTTTCTAAGACTGATAATTGCAGTGTTTTTCACCCCAAAGAAAGTGAAATATTAATGTATCGAGAGTAGTTGCAGGACACGATACCATGACTTTGTATGCTTATTATCAGTTATCCGCTGTGACTAATTTTGGGATGTTTGTCGCTATTTCATTGTGATAAATTGATAGTTTTGAGTATTTAACACAGATTAAGGACTTGCCAAGTTGGCTTGTAAATTTTCTTCGTTTCAGCTAAACACTCAAACAAGCAAGGTAATTATGAGATTAAACTAAGTGTTGTTCAAGTTCCACTTGGATGCATGGTTTTAAAACTCGGTTTCGGGTCTCGTATCGTCATCCAGGTCCGATAGTGAGTCGTCTCGGACGAGTTTTCTGATACGTTTGAGACGTCTCGTGAGACAAATAAAAAAATTGAACGTGAGTCATAAATCTCGGTAAAAAAAGTGACTTTGTGGTTGGTCTCGTTCATCTTCGATATCGAGTTAACTCGGGTGATAGGTCTCAGTCTCGGACAAGTTTTAAAACCATGCTTGGATGATCTAGGAAAACCCTAAATCAAGTAATTATGAGATTAAATTAAGAGTGCATTTCGTTCAAATTGTAGATTCTGATTATGGATTGTCAAAATTAGATAATTTAGTGAATAAAATTATCTAATTACACTTCTTGAGATTGAAAATGTTAGTAAAAATACATGTCATAGAGATTGAAGATAATGGAATTTTGAGAGAAAAGATTTTTGAAAAAAGTTGAAAAAGATGACATTTAAGTCATTCTCTACTAGTTTTCATGTGAATTGTATGTTAAGATTAAGATTACCAAAAAATTTATGATGATTTTATATTTTTATTTTAAAAATTATTTATTATTAATTATAATTATAAATAATTATATATTAATATTAATTATTATTATAATTGTTGCTTTTGTTATTATTGCTGATACTATTGTTATTAATTATAATTATTATTAGTTATTAATTATATCATAATCTTATTAATATAATTATTGTTAAAATAATAATAATTTTATTATTATTATTTTAGCTAGAAGTATTTTAAGATCGTCATAAATACATAGTATGTGAACTTGAGAATTGTTTCTGATTCTCCATGATTTTAACTCCTGTTTATATATAAAAAATCCGATCAATAATCTAAACCAAATAATGCATCAAATTCTAGAATATTAGCATTTTGAAAATCTTAAAAAAGAAGGTACATTAGCATTAATGTGAAAATGACTTGCTTTAAGGTTTTCACAGATCATCCAAGTGGAACTTGAACAACAATTAGGGGGCATTTAATTCGGATTTTAGAATTTGATTTTGATTTTGGCTCATACTCAGATTACAAATCAGTATTAAATTCTTATAAATAAAAAAAAAAATACACAATTTGATGTAGGATGGTGCTTGCTCAATAAACATTATTAGACAAACAAACAAAAAATATTTTAAGGAAATTTTTTCTAATCTTTCATTCAAAATAGCTAAGAATACCATATTCTACCAAATACCAGCCCACCTGATTTGTGGCTGGCTTACCGGCCAATGAACCTTTTATTAAGTGCACCTTTTTGTTTCATAAATATAAGGATAATCTCCGGCCATGATGTCGATTACCTTCAATGGATCCTACCCCCACACCATCAAACCAGAAGGGTGCCCACTCACAACAATACTAATGAAACAAAGGATAATCACTAGAAAACACAACTGAGATTAATGAGTTGCAAAGAAGATTGTTTAGTTACTCTTGGCATCCCAAAGCCAAAAAAGACAAAAAATAAAATTAAAGTTCAAAGGCGGCATAATTGATTCTCATTCTACACTGCATAATTTAACCAATGAAAAAAGTTCCAGACACGGCTGAAGTGTGTCTCACTTCTTTTTCTCTCCAACTCCAGCAGACCTGCATTAAAAACATCCCCACAACAGATCGTAAGAACATGCGAGTGCAGACAAACAATGCCCCAAAACCTAACTCACAAGAGACCATTTTATTTTTATTTTTTTGATTAGTCAATACTAAAGATGTTTGGAGATCCACATTGTCTAGGGGAATCTCTAAGCTAACATCCAATATGTTGAGAGAGAGGTGAACCAGATTTAATTACCCATCATGTTATCTATGAAAAAATAACGGAGATAAGATTTAAGTATGGTTGTCAATCACCTCATCTTGCGGAGAACGTTGGACATCTCCTCTCTCTTCTTCTTTGCCCTCTTGTGAGTTCCTAGCTTTCTCTTTGCCACTTTCAATGCACGTTTGTCTTTCCCAACCTTGAGAAGTTCAGTGATCCTCTTCTCATAAGGTGCAAAACCAGCAACTTCCCTAATGAGGTTCCTCACGAAGTGGACTCTCTTACTGGTTTTCTGAACAAAAACATACCAGCATTTCAATTGATGCAATATAATTTAGAAACCGAAATAAACTTATTAGAAATCTTTTTGTGATTGGAGTAACTGATCTAAGTTACCATAACATCTTCACAACCCATTTAACTTTAGCAGCCAATCACAATCAAAGTAGCTTAAAAAAACTGATTCAATTAAGGCATCAAAACAATTATGGTAGCAGATGACGCTGATGCATGACAGCACCTATAGGACATAAAGTGGCAAACTGGCACATATCTTGTTTTAACTTCCCCACTCCAATTCATTAGATAAGAGTAAAAGATAACTAAAACTGAGGCACCATATGTTGATGAGTTATTAATACTTTTTTTTTTTTTTATATTGATAAAAGAAAACTTTACTAAAAGAAATCAAGAAAGGAGGCCGAGATAGCAGCCCAATACAATACAGTCCAAACCAGACCACCAATCCTATCGATACTTGATAGTGTTACATAGGTAACAAAATAATTTAAACAGTTTATAGGAGGAATATGAGAACTTAAGAAAGTGAGAATTAAAAACTTACTCCTTTTCTAGCTGATGGACGTGGGGCCAATTCCTTTTTGGTTACAATGTGGCCTTTATTCAATCCCACAAAGAGGCCAGAATTAGGCTGTGGTGGAGCCATTGCTTGTCGCTGCTATTTCAAATGCAGTATTGGTTAGTCCACTCCAAAAATTATGTCAGATGAATCTATAGCAAATCAGAACAAATCAGAAACACTACAATTTCCTTTTTTTCAAATTTCAAATGATATAGATTTATCCTAACATTCCCTTAAGAGCCTAAACAAAACCCAAAATAATCTAGGAGATTATCATCAGTATTTTTTATTATTTTTTTTTTACTTTTTGATTCCTTTTGCGTAAGTTATTTTATATGTTTAGAGGGTGAGTAGATTTTGCTGTCTTTTTTTCTTTGAAGGCTCTCTCACCATCCCCTTTTCCATAGAAGAAGAAGAAGTCATAAAGAGGCTAATTTTTTTTTTTGAGAAGTATAATATATTGAAAAAAGGCAATAAAAATACAAGGAGGCCGAGAGAGCCTCTCGAAGAGTAGCCAAAAAAAAGGAAAACTACAACATTAATAATTACATAAGGAGTGCCATCTAAAAACAAAGCCCTCAAAAGTAGTCCCTGCAAACTCTATACTCTGTCTCGACCACAGGTATAAAAAACCCAAGATCTCCAAGAAGCTAGCATGAAAGCTGTTAATCATGTTATTGAACACTCTGTTATTACGCTCAATCCAAACCCCCCAAGCGATAGCTGAGGGGAGCAAAGCACACAAGATCCGTTTTCTGGTGTCGAAAGCATTACTGATCCATTCTACTAACAACGAGGAGAAATTACGGGGAAGGACCCAATTAATATTGAAGAGACCAAAGAAAGTAGACCAAAGAGGCTAATTGCAAAGAACCAATGAAAATACTTGAACATACATGATAGGGAATTATAAATATCCCTAAATTGTCCGCATAACGAGTCATGAAGAGATCATATACCATAAGTAACACAAATGGC
This sequence comes from Akebia trifoliata, assembly GCF_017979445.1. Taxonomy (NCBI): domain Eukaryota; kingdom Viridiplantae; phylum Streptophyta; class Magnoliopsida; order Ranunculales; family Lardizabalaceae; genus Akebia; species Akebia trifoliata. Next base: position 29,484,023 of record NC_141384.1, read on the forward strand.
ATATCTAGTAGTAAATAAAGAGTTGGAACAAAGAAGATAATTATAGTCCTTGGTGGGACCTATGCTAGTCAAAGACACAGAATGAAAGATCCAATGTAAAAAACAGAAAAACTTGCCAAGTTCCTTCAACAAAGGTATTGAGGGGAAAGAAATTAGATACCCTAAACAAAGCCCACTCCAAGGAAAACCTGTTTAACCCATAAACTGGAGAGAAATCCCCTCCTAATAGAAGAAAAGTATCAATTTCCTTCAACGAAGGTATTGAGAAGAAAGAAACTAGTTACCCCCAACAAAACCCACTCCAAGAAAAACCCATAAAATGAAGAGAATCCCCTCTCAATGGAAGAAGAGTAAGACAAATATACAACTAAGTATCCATATTTTTAAAATGATTTTGAGTATATTTCTACCATTTCTTCCTTGTAAACTCCAATAATCTTTTTTTTAATATAATTTCACATCCTTAGGTCATGGTAAAATGACAATTATTATTATTATTGAGAGGCAATTTTTTTTTTTCTGATACAAAACATGAACTTCATGAGTAATTCTTCTAGTTCACATATCAATGATATTTCAAAATGAAAATTATTAGCAACACAACTGAGTACAAAACTATAAAAAAAATATTCTCAATTTAATCAAGAATGAAAGAGATCTGGTCTTTGAAGACGATTCAAACCCTAAATGGAGACAAGAAATACCAAGTCAAATCCATAGGCACTACATAAGAAATAACCTTGTAAAGAAATACGAACAATCATAGAAGATCAAGCTACTTATGTGTACATTGTTCAATATACGAGAATCCAAAACCCTAATTTCCTCTAGAAACAATAGGAGCAGAAGAAAATAAAAACTAATGAAACCAGAACCATATTTGATCGGTTAAATCGAAATAAAAAAACTAGGTTTACTATTAAATGAAAACTAAAATCAGTTTTCGAATCGAAATGAAAATGATTTCGGAGAGATTTCAAGAGAGAAATTTACCTTCGAAGAAAAACTGAAGAAGAAGCGAAGTGCAGAAGAAAACTAGGGTTTTCTGTTTGATCTTAATTTATAGCAGACAGAAATGCGGGACTTTTCTGGAATATTCGTAAAGATTAGGGGTAATTTTGTACATTTGATTTAACCATGGTTCGCATAATCATATTCCTTGTTTCATGGGCGCCTATCACATAATCATAATTCATTTGTCTCGGGATACGTATCATCAGATTAAATCTTGTGTATCCCAAGGCAAATGATCTACGGTTCTGTGATGGGGACATACATTAGAGGGGGCATCATATTATCACGACTTATTCACAAATGAGACAAATCATTTAAGAGTCGTGATTTTCAGACACCCCTCTCACACATGCCCTCCAAACGTGGCATGGCATAGAATCATAGATTTTTTCCATCGGGATACACAATTGTGCATCCTCATAAATATGTGTAGCTGTGTAATCCAAAGGAAAAGAATCTATTGTTCTAACACATGTCATATTAGGAGGCGTATGGCGGTATGAGAGGGGTGTTAGAAAATCATTATTCATCATTTAAATTGATTTACAGGTAAATTGGTTTTTTTTTTTTTCTAATGTTGGGTGATCTCGTATATGATCAATCATAAAATCTTATTTTTTGGATAGATTATAAACATTTAAATAATTAAAAGTTGAGTATTTTTTTTTGTAAAAAGACAATGAACACCGTTGACTTCGCATTGGATGAGTCGTCTCAGATATTGAACGAGTTAATATGGTAGACGATTCACATTCTCTATCTCATAATGTTGCCTCTGAGAGTGGATAACTCGTCCCAGTCATCTCTGTCTCTCAACAGTTTTAGAGGGAAAAACGTACATCTCAACCTGAGGGGGTGGCCCAATGGCAATTTTGAATCCTATAAAGGATATTTCCTCGAAACCATCCGCAAAGGTGTTCCCTCACTTACTTGGTGCGTGTGATGTGCAGGCGTTGCGTGTGCCCTGGGGAGGGTCCCATATGCCTTGGTTCCGGCCCTGTCTCATCTAGTCTCCCTAATCGGACATAAGTCCGGACACCCCGATATTAAAAAAGTACAAGAAAAAAACACCTACAAATCTGCTTATCTTTAGCAAATCCATCTTCATTGGGGCCAAAATTATGTGATTAATTAATTAGCCTTGCCCTTATCTTTATTTGTTCTTTATCCAATCTAGTACTAGACACACTTGATCGAGATTGAATAAGGTTTCATAGTAACCAAATTCGGATTCGGCAAGATCAATTTGGCTTCAAATAAATCTGAATCTTGAGGTTGAAGGAGCTATTTAATCTATCAAGAAAACATGTTAGGGTCAGAATCAATCCAATAACACCATTGGACACATTACATCTAATTTGGAGAACAAATTCATTGACAGCCTAGAAAGAACCCACCTTTGATGCACTGTGTGCACACACGCTCGCATGCGTGTGAGGGTGTGGTTGTGTGCGCGCATGTGTGTGTTGGACTCATTACACCTTAGTCGGATAACAAATTCATTGACAGCCTAGAGAGAACCCACTTTTGATGCACTTTGTGTTTGTTTGTGTGCACGTGCATGCTTGTGTTGGAATGATAAGATATTTGATCAAATTAACACAACAAAGAAAAGAGAAGCCATGCCATGCAAAAGCTTGGGACATTAAATACCTAATTTTCTTATGAGATTTCATTTACAAGGGGAAGTGTCCCAACGTCTATACCTGCAATATTTTTCTCTAAGACTGAAGAAAAGTATAAAGCACAATCTTGTTGGGGGGGCGAAATAGTGTGACCCTCTATTCCTCCTACGGGACCTGAAGATCCAGAACTGCTTCCCCTGCCAATGGATATGAGACAAGTGTCATTCAATGAGACGAGCAATCTTATTTCATTATTTCATGGAAAAATGATTCATCATAATATATGATCCATGATAGAAGATATGCATAACCATATACTACTCATAAAATGGTAGTAAGATTGGCTATGTTCAATATGCAAGTTGAAGGCTTTATGAGAAAAAAAAAACCAAAAAGAATATGTACTTTAAAAAGATTTGAAGACTCTTGTAATACCTAGAGACATGGATTTTAATTCAATTGAAGGGAGGAATGAGATTCATAAGCCCGACCCCAGATTTTTAAGAAAAGGCTTTGATGATGATGACAACAATAATCATGAAGTATCAATGTCAAGTGAAGAGCTTCTAAAACTCGCTCACCTACAATTTGGTCCCTAAAAACAAATTGCCCAAATCTAAGTCACCCTCAGTTTATATCGAGGTAATTATACATGAACAACGAAACTTCTCATAAACCAAATAAAATATGAGTCCGGTTATCCTGCGCTTGTTTGTGGGACAAAAGCTTCCGAACTAGTGTGTTAACTGTTGGATGAAAAATGAATCGTGATGCAGCATTGAATCTCAATGATGCATTGGGAAAAAGAAAAAGGGAAAAAAAAAAAAACAGATTTTTCCCTAAACCCATCATCTTCAACAGATTTTTTTCCCCAAAACTCATGGTGTCTCAGGCATCTGAGAGCATGGGATGTGGAGGATGTTATTACAGGGCTTGCAGATGTAGATCAAAGCAGAGGGTTTTACCATGCATCCTAAACATGAAGATAAGTTTAGAGGAGAAGGTTGGAATTTAGAGAGCTATAATGGACTTTCATGGCTGAAGTGTTAGATGTATAGATTGTAACTCTCTCTCTCTGCACAAGCACAATGGATTTTTTTACCTTGTAATTCTCCCCCATATTCCATCATCTACCCTTTTCATTCAGATTTTCAACCTAAGATTCTCTCCCCTTCAACCTTCAACCTCAGTAGAAAGATAGGGTTTTTGGGGAAAGTGAAAATGAAATTGAAGATGAGATTCAAGGTGAAAAACTTGATGATGACTGGTTTTGAAGATGATTGCTTTAGAGGTTGAAGATGAGGTCTTTAGGTAATTGCATAAAAGTATTTCAGAGGAGATTGTGGTCAAGGGAGGTACGCCATCAGTTTTAAAACACAGGTGGGTATGTCTAATATTTTCCAAAATTTGGGAGAATTCTCTAAATCACCAAAAATATATGTTTTTTTTTTCATCCAATGGTTGACATGCTCGTTCTGATGCTTCTCTCCCACAAACTAGCATGGGATAGCTGGACTTATAAAATACAGAATTCTAGATTATTAAAACCTGAAAGGTCCAAATCCTAAATAGGGCTACTGGTTAGGCATTATAGCATTAAAAAAAAAAAAAAGCATAAAAAGAATCCCATATCATGGCCAAAATGCTCAAGCATCATAAGATTTCTTCCCAACACAATTGAAAATACAAGACAAGAACAAAAACGAAGAGCATACAAAATCTTAGACAAAAAATATGGAATAGATAACATATTTATACAAAAAACTGAAGAAACAGACAGATCCGAAGCCTATGGGAAGTATCAGGGCATCATGGATTACTATAAGTCTAAGAATGTGCATAATATTATAAAGACAGCTGTTCATGCTTGGAAAATTTTGAAGTTTTTGTTAATGACATTAATAATTCAACTTCTTAGCGATTGCAAAACAAATAAGAACATGAGTGTCCAATGTTTTACCATGCATTCTCTTGACAAACCGTTCAAACTCCATGAAGTTGTGTCTTTCCATGAGGACTGGGCTGAGTCTGAGGTAAGTGAATGCGGATAAGTGCCGTCCATCTGGATCATTCATAGGCTTGGCGTTCTCTAATATCTTGTTATAGCCTTCTCTATCATGGCAAGGAAGAGCATTCTCACTAGCCACGGGTATGAAAACATCCCATGCAGCATTCAGAACCTGAAAAATGAACACAGACTAAATGAAGACCAAGATTTAGTAAGGCTGGCCTCAAGGTGAGCTAAAGCTCATGGCCTCAATACTATGGCCTTGCACCAGTAGAGATATGAGTACACCTTTACATGTCGAGCTGTATGCCTTGAATCTGGGCACTAATGGACCAATCTGAACATTAAACAAATTGTTTTTTGTTTTGTTTGTTGTTTGTTTTTGCACTCATATTATTCTGTGTCAAAAACGACCCTAATAGAATAATCTTAGGTTCCACTATCCTCATATATTTGAGTGAAATCACAGACCCACCAATTCAAGCCCTTTTTTTTTTTTCGTAATTGTGGGCTCATTATCTTGCAACTAAAATTGTAAATTAGATCAAAACCCATTTTTTAGTCTGCTATGATGCCTCTCAGCTCACACATGGAGAGATCTATCCCAAAAAATGCAGGCAATCAGCAAATGAATGGGGTGATTTACCAACACATCCTCTGAAAATTGAAAAATTACCAAAATGGCATATTGTTCATTGTATTTCCAAAATCGGTAATTTACCATTTTCGAAATTAAAATATTTTCGTTTAAGTGGGGAAAAAATTCACTATTTTCTAAAACACAACTTTTTTTAAACTGTTTTACTGAAACTAAAACAGGGAAAATATTTACAGTTTTATAAAATAGGAAAAAATTACTATTCATTTTGCAAATTAACTGTTTTGGTAAAAAAAATAATACCGACATTGATAATTTACCATTTTGGAACTAAATTGAATAGTGTGCCGTTTTGGTAATTTTTCAATTTTACTGTGCCCTTTGGTAATTCTCTCATGCAAATGAGCCATCACATTCCCTTACCTGCCACACCAAGCCCTCGGGGTCTGCGAGTGCCTCTGGAAAGTCCTCATGTTGGTCTAAAGTGCGTAACTCAACACATGTAAAATTTAAAGCAACTTCATGCTTCTTTAGTATTGCAGCAATTGCAGCATAGCCATCTCGATTGCATGGATTGTAAAACCCAGCAGTCAGTTCAGCTGCATGGCTGGCTGTCTTGTACCACCAATGAATACCTGATAGCTGCTCATAAAAGAAAATCGAGATGGATTAAGTTACAACTAGAAAAATAACTCAAAAAGTTAATTCAACTAGAGTTGAAAATCCCTATGAACTTTTTCAGGTTAAGGTGTATTTAATGCACCTTAATGGTGTGCCCTTAGGGCACATGTTAACATGCATTTAAAACACCTTGGGAATAAGCATTTGAGGGTGTTTTTGGTATGATTTTTTTTAGGGCATTTAGGTAATAAAAGAAGTTCTGGAGGTGTATTTAATGCATCTTAATGTGTGCCCTTAGAGCACATGTTGAAAAGACCCTATTTTTATTAGATCCCATTATTATTTGAAAAAAGATAATTCATGTTGCCTCACCTTTGCAGCAATGCAGGTACCTTCAAAAGCCAATTTGGCCAGAGAAAGTACACGGTCAGCGTGATCAATCAACACTTGAGCATACCAGTTAAGGAAGAATCTGCCATAATAGCTATCATAATCTCCTCCATCACGAAAGAATCCAGTCTCGTGTGGCTCGGAATTATATGAACCTGCATTATCTGGTCCTCTAGCCCAAAAGGAGTGACCTCTTGCTTCCGCTGCCTTTCTCAAACTCTTCAATAAATATTGATCGTAACACTGCATGAGAAGCAGATTACTCAAAAGATTGCATATTTTTGGTTAAAATGGAAGTCTGACAGCTGCCGAAGATGATAATGGAATGAGTTTAAAAGTCGTTTAGCCAACTGGATCAATTGGGAAGTGAGCTATGCATTCATCATAAGTAGGAGTTCCCCTATGTATACCAATGTACTAGTCGTATTAGACATGCATCTTTACTATTATAATGAGAGAAAGTGGAGTAGAAGTGGTTAGACACCAAAATTTGGATTCCAAAAATACTTTTTATATAAGAATAAGAGTTCCCCTATTTATATACGAGAACTAGTTAAAGAAACGACTCACACATTAACGGTAAAATATTTTTTTCCTTTGCAAGTAAACCACATTGAAGTTCAGATGATATTAAATTCTTGGACGGTGAAATGTTTTGAGACAAACTGAGATATACTGAGACAAATACAGACATTCCCGAGACAAACTTCCAATGCCTCATTCAGGATAAACCACCGAAACATATCGATCAAGACATTCCAAGACGAAATAAAATTTGAAGCAATACCAATTCAACCATTTGCATGCTAAATTCCTAGGAAGAGCTAAAATCTCACTTATTCATGGAATGCAACTAAACAAGGGAGAAGAGAGTAGATATTAGGTACACTATCAATCATGACAAGCTTTGGTTGGCTCCCAACCATGTTGCAGTCCTATCAATTAAACAAACTTAAAAACGAATTGAGACACAAATACACGTAATCCAAAATGGGAGAGATGACACTATAAATTGATTTAGAAGGTTACCTGGAATTCTCCAATACCAGGATATCTCCAACCGTGCTTTGCAGGATATGATGGGTATCGTAGCTCTCCACAAGGACCCAATCCAACTTCAATCTCAGAGATGAGACCATCCTCAAAGAACTCATCAAATTCTACTCGGAAGCTTCGCATGTAGTCAAAGTAGACCTAAATGAAGTTCATCGCCAGAAGATAATGTTAAAAGCTTTAGAAATAAGATTGTTCTAGGAAAAAGCTTTATGACGCAACCAATTTAGAAATAAAAAGTCTATGATCGCAAGCAAACTACTTGCATGGGATAGACTTTGAGGAAAAAAAGGCCTTAAGATCATTCAACAAGCAACAGTTCTCATTTTGAATAAGAATGTAAAAAAAACCCCTTATATTGAATATTGAGCTGTCTCTCTCTCTCTCTCTTTCTCTCTATCTATCTATCTATATGTATTTAACTTGACACAAATCAGACACCAATACCTCCACAGCAGTTCGGCCTCTTAAAACCCGTTCCTTATCAATTCCCCATGAAAGGCATTCAGCATTGCGTCTTCCGTCTACATCTGTAAAAAATATTTCAGGATTGCTGCGACTGATTTCTGTCACCCAGTGAGGCAGCGGAATGCAAATATCATCACCAACATTGCCTCCACATTCATGAAATGACATTACCACCTTCACCAGTAGCAAATTAAAGAACCCAAAATCAGATCCCATAGGAGTGGATGAAAACAAGTGAGGATAAAATTCAATTTTATGTCACAAGTGAACTGAGGCAATCCATTCATGCAATTGCTTGGACAAATGAAAAAAGATGAAATCAGTGGCTACAGCATTGACCATTCATAAAAATGTTACACTCTGAAGAAGTGTGGATCTATGTTACCTTAGTTCGAATTCGGGTTCATGGTTCGCCACTCGAGAATGAACCCGGTTCATAGGGGAGGGCATTTGACGGTTGAAGGTAGGGTAAACAAAAGATTGAAGATGGCAGATTTTGGGAAGTAAAAATCAAGCCTTTTTATTTATATGTCGAACATGAGGGTATTTGGTCATTTTTCATTAGTCTATTAATAAAGACCAAGGTCAAAGGGGCATGTCGTAAGTTTGAAATTTTAGGGGGATGTCTCAAATAATAACGTGGAGGGGGATTTTAAAAAAATTAAAGTAGAATGGAGTTCGTTCCATTCGCCACATTTCATGAACCCACAATGAACTGTACCACAAACTGGTTTGGTTCGAACCGGTTTGTGGTTCGGTACCTTTCCAACGAATTGGGCAACTTTGGTGTGGACGCAACACAACCATTGCAGTAAATCTATATATACCTCACCTGCAACTTCAGCTTCTGCTCACGCACAATTTGAAAGAGCCGCTTGTAACCAGCCCAGTTATACTCCTGTGGAGTATGCGCCTCTACTATTCCCCACCAACAATCAACCATAACTCCATCAACATTAACTGATTTCAAGATCCTTAGCTGATTTAGTAAACCATCCGGATCGACCAGCTCACACTTCATATTTATGACACTAAGCTGCCACCCGAAAGAAGTAAGATACAAGAGTAAGTTTAAAAATAAATAAGAATGAATACTAGCTAATCTTGTGATTCGTTAGCGACCATAACAAACAAAAACCAATGTCCAAGAAAACAAAGATAACAGGAGTTTGAGAAGCAGCATGAGGGCAGATATAGAGTGGGGGCACTTACCCCCACAAGAGTTTTCAAATTTTATGGATTAATGTGCTATTGCAACAGATTTTAGTGGCGGATAAAGAAATTTGCCACTATTGCCCCCACAAAAAAAATTCCAATCTTAGTTGCCCCCACAACTATTTTTTTCACTCTTAATTGTCCCCACAATTTTTTTTCTACTCTTGGTTGCCCCCACATGAGCAAAATCCTGGCTCCGCTCTTGAACACGAGTGAAGCAAAAGTAAAAGTTTTAGAGAGAATAATGAAACATGAGTAAAATGAGATAAACTCACTGGTAGCATCACATAAACTGGAACATAAGGGGTTCCAGCAAAATCACGCTCTGGCAACTTCTGTGGTATGTCCATTACCTATAGAAACAACAGAAAAAGAGCAAAATAGAGAAGACTGAAGTTGGAATCCCATTATCATAAGTCAAAAACATGATGATGTAACATTTAACGGACTTGGTAAGTCAAAAGGAGAAAATAATTGTGCTCCTCATGAGATCCCATTCCAAAAGAGATGTGGGATACCCTGTGTTACAAAAATAAATAATAAATAATAAATGTGCTCCTCACAAAAGAATGGTGCAACTTGACATTGTAGGCATAGAAAAAGAGACCATAAATTGTGCTCTTCTGTTATGTTACATCACGTTCCAAATTGGGAGAAATGAAGTTTTACACCGATCTGAGATTGCATTCATTGATACCTTTATACTGATAAAATAAAGATATAAGCATTGTCTTAGGTGTCACAAAGCCTACATATGATATTTATTCATCTGTGGGAATCTTGGGAGCAGCAAATTATCTTGTCCTCTTTATGAAGATGGATATTTACTCTCTATAAGCTAAAGTTTGGCTCCAAGTGCAAGATGGTAGGTGTTAGATGGTAAAAGTTTGGCTTAGGAAAAAGGACGAAACCTTCCTGAAGAGCGGGCCCATAAGACCCAATGTACGAACATGAAAATTAATCGAGTACAAAAACTTTAGTTGTCAGCCATTTCCGGAGAAGACCGGAATCCTTGACCCCAGAGTCTGGAACATATAGCCATAGCCTTTGCAATATTATCCAAATAAGTTCTGCTTAGAGTTCCATAGGTCATAAAAACAACAAAATCACTCTAATAAACACGTGGAAGGGCGACAGATGAATTGTGATACCATAACTGGGATATAGACACATGGCCATAATTTGCCAAATCACTTGCAGAAACTTCAAAAGAACCACATGCTGTGACCTCAAGATATGATATAGGTAGGAAAGAAGTTGATATAACCGGTGTTTTCAAAAATCACTTAAGGAGAATAAAGTCAATAAAAAGGAAAATAGATGAAATTTGGACGGAGTTTTTTTTTGTTACTCTATAAAAATTACTACACCCACCATTAATTTTTCACTTTTTTTACTTTTTACAAGGTGTTACCCAAGTCCTTCACTGTAACACTTATCAAGAATTTTTTATTTTTTTATTTTTATAATGATCTTATCTCTTTGTTTTTTTATTTCTAATTTAATAAAGCTCTTAAATGCTCTAGAAAGAAATTAAATGTTGAAACAATACTCCACACGAATAAAAAAACCATTCAAATATTTATCAAATTAAATTTCAAAGCAAAGTAAGTCTGTCAATTTACCTGCTTTTCGTCGACATTATCGACACAATTGCTGATAACAGGGGAACTCTCAGACCTCTCCCCTCTACTTCCCACCATTGAAGCAGCAGTCTGAGACCGAGCAGAAGAGATCGAATCATAAGCCGAGGAATTCGGCATGAAGACGCTTTTCAAACCGCATGGGCGGTGCTCCATTGTGCTTCGAACGCCATGAGAGACTCCTCTAAGAGGAACAGATAAGGTCTGTGTGGGCACCATATGTGACGATGATGAGGAATTAACAGTCGGATTCGAAGGTGCACCACCTGGTCTTGCTCCCTGGAGCATTTGAACAGAGAAAACTCCCATTTTGAGATTCGTAAGAAAATTGAGATCACAGAGTTCTCAACATAAGAGAAAGAGAGAGAGAGAGAGAGAGAGAGATCCGTGATAGCTCACGGGGGTTGTCGGGATCCTGAGTGGCTCCAATCCATTGTACGAGAACAGAACCGAACCGATAGTTAGACCGGGTCCGTCCATGTTTTAGTAATAAAATCGACTTGCTTATTGACCATCGGTTATTTATTTATTTTTTGCTAAATTTAAGCTAATAATAAAGTATTTAATGCTATCACTTTGTGGAAATAAATAAAGGAAATTTTATGCACATTTTATTTTTTCAATAAATGTAAATCGGCCCAAACAACTGAACCAGGTCCAATTGCGGCCAGACCAAGTTAGCAATTTTTTTTTTTGGAACCGAACCAACGGTTCGATTTAAGATATTGTTCCAATTTCAACAGTGATAGTTTCTGGTGGGTCCAAATCTCTCTACAAATAAGCGACAAAAGCTTTTAACAGTAAAACTGATAAAAGGAGAGATTTACCGGGACATATCTAACATGTGACATAATATAATGTAACAATTTATGCAGGAAACTTACCTTACTTAGTAATGAAAGTGTTTTTCTTTTTTTAAAGAAACTTAAGTGTGCCACCCACATTTTTTATAAAAATGTAAATATCTATAATACCTTTAGTATAAGAGACGTGATTTAAAGAACTCATAATTTAATAATTTAAAATTATGTGGACCCTATTCAAAAGGTTTGTTGTGTAACAAAATTGAAAAAATAAGGGAGTTTCTGAAATATAGATGCAATAGATAGGTCTAACTGATAAATCTCTCTTGATAAAGGGTAAGCCCGAGTCTGAAATATGGTACAACGTCATCCCTAGATCCAACCTATTGGATGATCCTAAAGATTTGTGTGAATCATTTACCTTGGGATACACAAGAAAAATATTTATACTTATTTGTACCTCGAGGCAAATGATCTATGATTCTGTGATAAGGGTGTCAGAAAATCATTACTCTTTTTGATATTGGAATTGTCTTGTAAGACATGTCAAATATCTTGAATGAGACCGACTTCTTAAATCACACACACCCAAAAAAAAAAAAAAAAAAAGTCGAAAAAAAGAACAGAGAAGAACAATTTCAATCTTGATACCAACACCCATATCAAGGGCTACCAATGAGCCAGGCTAAGCCTAATTGGACCTCAAAATCATAGCCTGAACATGGACTCTCCAATTGTCTGGTTAGACCAAATAAAGAATGACTAGGTCTTTAGCCCGAATTAATGTAATCATACCTATATAAACATACACGTTATAGTTGCATAGACCAAAGGACCGGATTATTGCCACGTGGTCTAGATTGAGTTTGAAGAAAAAAAAATCCAAAAACATTTTTTTGTTAGATCTTGAGTTGGAAAATGGATTGCCATTGAATTTCCCAATTTAAATCCAAATGTGGAAAGCTCACATTTTTTTTCTTGGGTTTTCATAAAATTTTATGATCAAGATACATGTGATACCCAAATTATTATTATTATTTTTTTCTTTTTGGGGGCAGGCATGGACATGTGATCCATATTGATAGGTGGTCCTTTAGTCCAATAACCACATCATATATTGGACAGTTTTAGCTCCCAAGCTTGACCCTGAATATTGGAATCTAGGAGAGTCTGGCCAGGCTCAATCAATTGATGGACGAGCTTGTGCTGAGTTATGTAGAAAATGAGTTGAGCTTGGGTTAGAATATCTCAAAACGACCTCAATTCAGATTGAGGGATTGAGCAACCCGACTCAACCCCGATGCTTATATACTAATATACAAATATTTTTATAGTAATTATATATATTTTTTTTTCATTTAACTTTTTGATTCCATCTTATTACTATGGTTTGGGGACAATTGGATATTATTAATGTGTGTTTTGATTAAGTGTGACGTGTCTAAATATTCTCTCAATGATGGATTTGGAGGTTGTATGTGATTTTATTTCTAATGTTGTATTTTTTTTAAATATTAAATATATTTATTGATTAAAATGAAATTAGGGATATTCAATAAGCCAACTCTCTCAAAATTATCTAACTGGGGTAATCCGAGTTCAACCCGATTTTAGAAGATCAAGTTTGGATTAGTGAGCTCAGGCCCGATGGTCAGATTGAGGTTTCTACCACTTGGATTGCAGCCTTATCCAGGAATTGGGATCAATATCTAAACGAGCCTAGGAAGACTACCCGAAACCGGTCCATGCCAAGCAGGGTAAAACCCAGCCCATTGACAACCATACCCAAGTCTTCTAAACTAGGGTTAGACATATACCTTTTCGATCTAAGTGAATACTTGTAATGTACTAGTATTTTCAAATTGATGACATATTCCTTGACCATGGTCTCCTATGAGAGACTAAAAGTCTTTAAACTTCACAAAATCCTTGATCAGCAACCATAGATTTTCACCTAAAAAGTATTTAATTTTTTTCCCAAAAACCAGTCGAAAAAAAAAAAGAAGTAGAAAAAGGATTAGGGAATCAAGCCAAGGGATTTAGCTAAAGTCGAAGATAAGGTCATTTCAGTCATTCTATGTTAATCTCTCACAGAAGACTGCAATCGAAGGGTATACCATCATTTTAAAAGCCTACAAGTCCATCTCAAATATTTACTAAAATAAAGGGTACGATAAAATAACCCTAAAAGTTCCTAAACCGAAACCCAAATATCAAATCAAATCGATTTCGAGATAAAGAGAGAGAGATTCAGAGAGAGAGAGAAGTACCTGAGATCTGGAAGGAAAGGTGGATCCATCAGGAAGAACAACCCAACCAGCCTCTCTAGCCAAAGCAGCGATCACATCGTTGATATCAGCTCTAACCCTAAGATTATAGTTTCCATGCCTTCGAAGCCCAGCCAAGATCTTCGCTGTGATCGCTCTTCGATGTCGTTCTCTTAATTTCGTTCTCTCTTTCTCTTCCTTTGGTCTGCATCTTTGAATCCCTGCCGAAACCCCCATTTGATTCTGTTGTTGAAGATTCAAGTTTTGATATCGATTGATATTGTTATTTGATGCAATTTCTCCATTGATGTCCATCTCCATCTCTTCTTCTTCGTCGTCGTCGTCTTCTTCGCTTGTTACCACGAATTTCTCCATCTCCTGTGACATTCTCTGCATTTCGATCCTAAAACTCTTAACCCTAGATTGTATGTTTCAGCATTTTTGGTGAAATTGCGATCCTACTTTGAGAATTCGTGTTAGATTTGGAGAAAAAAAATATCAGATTTGAACTAAAGAAAGAAAATTTGCGTTTTTTTTAAATCTTTGTTACCTTGTATTAGCTAAGAGGATTGGATTTGGATCTCTCGCGTCTCATTCTTCGAAAAATCTTCGCTTTTCGAATTCTGATTCTGTGAAAACCTACACAAGTTGTGCTCTCAAGGCATTTAGAGTTCCTTGTTGAATCTGAACTTGAAATCTCATCATCTCTCCATCAAACTTCCAACACCAGAGATGATCTAGCTTTCTCTGATCCGTCCGTCGATCTTCACCAGTGAGACTCTAGATTTTTTCGATGTTTCCTCGAGATTAGCAAATCAGATCCGTTAGAGGACCTTCCGTCCGGCCAAGGCAGTTATGGCTGAAATTTGCAGAGCTTAATTAGGTTTCCGGCCGTTTCCGCGTCGGAGTTTGTTCGAGGTTTGGAGATTTAGGGTTTCACGCGTGCGGCCGTGCGTGTTTGCGTTTTGTTCAACACGGATGAGGCGTATAGGCGAGCGAAGATACCAACGGCTTTAGATGTGACGCGTGTAGTATTGGTTTGGATCACGCGTGCGAGCATGGGTTGGGTTGGGTTGCCCCAAAGGCCCAAAAGTACATGTGATGTGACTTGGGTCCGTTGGCCCACTAAATTAGCCTGGCCTACCCAATCATAGAAAACGCGCATAGAATTGATAGTGATAGATATATAAATATGAGGGACAATGGGCCGAGCCATTAATGGCCTAGTGCTAAACAGGCCTAAAAATATCCATGTTCAAGCTAATCTCGATTTGCAACTATTCAATCCTATTTGCAGCTGGGCCCATTCGGTCCAATTTCAAAAAAGTTATAAGTAAAATTAAAATTAAGATTATTGGATAGGGCCACCTTATGGGCCTAGCTTTTACTTGGTCCTTATTTGTCTTAGTATGGCCCAATTTGTTAATGGGGAACATAAAACAAACTAAACCTGGTCTACTATGGGCCCAGCCCTAAACCACCTATAAATGGATAGCAAAGATGAAAAGCAGAATATGGACTCGTGGACCACCCTAACGCATCCTACTGTCCAAACATTTCACTATCATGAGCTACACGTGGCAAGACAACAGTCCCCATTGCAATGTCCGGCTTACAAGAGGGTTGGTTGGTTGTGATGCATGCAATCAAAACTCACAGACCAATAATTTGCTACCCCCATTGTAAAAATGAGATATCCTGACACACATGCCAGGCACAAGCCTCTTTCTTGTCTTTTAATTAATTAATAATTAATAATTAAATTTAAAAAAACAAGATTAGTGATGAGTAATGAGTAGGTGAAGATTGGACTCCTACTCATAAAATTCAATTTCCTTTCAAAATAAATTGCAAAATCCATTTAAAAATTGGTTAGGATCCATGGAAAAGACACGTGACCCCAACCATTTAAACACAAAATCCAATGATTGAGATTTATGAGTATCTTGATAATATAAATCTCGAGGTTTTGCATTTAAACGGTTGGGATCATGTGTTTTTTTTCATGAGTCATTTTTAGGAGTCAAGCGATCCTGATCTTTTAAAAATTAGGAAAAATCTTTCTTAATTTTTTTTTTAAAATTAGTGTAATCCATGTTGAAAGATAATCACCAATTAGAATTCTACATTTTGCAGGATTAGATGGATTATGTAGAACCTAAAGCTGTCATTTAGGTCATGTAGATTCTCAGTTGGCCCAAAAATGATACCTTAGTCCTTTACAATGTGTTTGGATAAAGTGATTTACCATGTGTTTGGATTAAGAGAAATGAAGAGAAAAAAATGGAAAAAAAATTGAGTTTCTCTCCACTTATCTCGTTTGGATTGTTAACTGAGAGAGAAAAAAAATGAAGTGGAGAGAAAGGAAGAGAAAAATGGGCTTGTTTTTCTTGTGCTTTTTTCTCTCCAAATCCGAGAGAAATGGAGAGAGAACAAAAAGTTGAAGAATAATATAACATTTAAAATTACAACTCTACCATTTTTTTTTCTCTCAAAACTTATGTTTTTCTAATGTTAAACCAAACAAGGTGGAGAGAAACAGGAATTCTTGTCTTTTTTTTTTTTTTTTTTTTTTAATGATTTCTTTTCTCTTCATTTTTCTCAATCCAAACACATTCTTAGAGTACATGGTCTATATTAAGTTTTTAAAAAAATTCAAAAAGAAAAACATTTTTTTTCTAGATCAAAGTTTTTGAAAAAAAAAAAAAAAAAAGAATTACCATTGAAGTCTCAAACTTAAAATCTAAATTTCATGATAAAAAATAATTTCTTTAGAGCTCTTAAAATTTTGTATTACACATTGATGTGATATGCGATCTTGTTTACAAGTTTTATTGGGGCGTAATTAGCTGGCAATTGTTTGAAAGGTATGTTTCGAAAGGTTGCATATCTTCACAATCACATGTGAAAGACTTTAACTTCTAGTTAGAATTGGCAACATTGGATACAATTTAAGGAGATTGAAAAGAAATACAAAATTGTTATAGATCAACTTTTCTAGGGCATCTCTTCCCTTCTTAGTCATTCATTCTAGCATAGGATGTTAGAATTTTTCTTAATTATATGTAACAAAATAGAAATCAAAATTGATGGGTACTAATTAAACGCCCAAACCGAGTTTGTCCTCAAGGACGTGATTGTGGGTCATGGATTTGCTAGAATAAAATTATTTGTCGTATTAAATTTTATTTTCTATGCATCCATGTCCATGCATCTTTGTCATCAAAAGTGGTGTCGCCGTTATGGGTCACCAAACCAAAGTGGTGGTGCATGACATGCCCCCCTTCATCTCTTTATTGTCTTCATGGACTAATGAAGAGCGACTTAAATGACCTAATCTAATAAGAATTCCTTATTTTTTCTTCACGAAATTAATCATGCTCAAACTTTTCAACCTTGATGGTAAGTTATTTTTGATCTATTGAACTTTATCTTCAATCCCTCGTTTTCAATCTTGTCTTAATCTTTTATATATAGAAAATACTTGATTTTTCATTCCAAAATTATATCATTTTCTTCAAAAATCATATCTTGTCTTGAGGTATGGAGATTGAAGTTCGTAGGATGTAAAGTTTTTTTTTTTTTATATATATTTTATGACGGGGGGGTATCTAGACCCATAGGACTGAATAGTAAGGGCAAGGTAACTGGTCTCTTAGAGCACCATATCTTATCCAAATCCCCTCGGGTTCATGCAATACCCTACAAACCACTCATACCAGGTAATCCGAGATGAATCCCTATAGATGGCCAACAAGGGGAATTATAACTCATGACTTTTCCCTTTTTGGAAGGAGGCTTTGGCCACGATGTCCTATGCCCAACACTCGTTGGTTAAACAAAGATAGGATCTACAATTTGAGAAGTACTATAAAAATAAGGTAAATTACCTTTCGTGAGCTAAGTATCACTAAATACCGATTCCGCTCACTGTTCATTTTAATTCCCAAAACATGAATAACAAGATCACAAGCTTTTCAAAGTTATGATTTTGCTGATATAACTAGCGAGATTGTTGATATATATATATTTTTTCAAAGTGGCAATCTTACTAGTTCATATAGTGACAATCTCACAAAAAAAATAACAAACCTATGAGATTATCACTTTTATAACCAACGAGATTGTCATTTTTTCCGATAAATATCAGTGATCTTGATACTTCATATTAGCAAGATCGGTGCTTTGAAAAACCTATGACCTCATTCTTCATGTTTTGGGAATCAAAATGACTACCGAGTCGAAATGGAATTTCGTCAAAAGTTGATCACATCTTGAAATTTTTCTCTAGAACATATTATCCAATAAATTCATGATGACTAGTTTGAAATAAAAAATAAAAATCAAGGTTTCGGAGTTAGATGAGCATCTGGTGACGTTAGTATATATATATGGGAAATGTTCAGCACCCTAAGTTTTACCACACACTTTAACAAACGTTTTTTGTCCTACATGGGTTAGAAGTTTTGGAATGAGCTGATTTTTGGTGAGGATGATCTCTATGATTAGAAGATCCTCCTCCCCAAAAATCAGCCCATTCCGAAATGTTTAGCCGCATGTTTACACGTTGAAAAATCGTGGACCGTCCATTTTTTGTAAATCAATTTTGATGGGGTTAGAAGTTTTGGAATGAGCTGATTTTTGGTGAGGATGATCTCCTCACCATAGAGATCATCCTCACCAAAAATCAGCTCATTCCGAAACTTCTAACCCATGTAAGACAAAACGCGTTTGTTAAAGTGTGTGGTAAAACTAAGGGTGGCGAACGGGACCCTATATATATATATATATAGGGTCCCGTTCGCCACCCTTAGTTTTACCACACACTTTAACAAACGCGTTTTGTCTTACATGGGTTAGAAGTTTCGGAATGAGCTGATTTTTGGTGAGGATGATCTCTATGGTGAGGAGATCATCCTCACCAAAAATCAGCTCATTCCAAAACTTCTAACCCCATCAAAATTGATTTACAAAAAATGGACGGTCCACGATTTTTCAACGTGTAAACATGGGGCTAAACATTTCGGAATGGGCTGATTTTTGGGGAGGAGGATCTTCTAATCATAGAGATCATCCTCACCAAAAATCAGCTCATTCCAAAACTTCTAACCCATGTAGGACAAAAAACGTTTGTTAAAGTGTGTGATAAAACTTAGGGTGCTGAACATTTCCCATATATATATATATATATATATAGGGAGGCGTTCGGAGCCATCTGTTTTAACAGTCATTTTAACAAAAGAAGCTCTATCGTTGGATTTAGAGGCGTTGAACGGTCGAGATTGAATTAATCGGTATATATGTTAACTTATAGATTTATGATATTTTTACAGCGCCATCCCTCATTTTTTGGATTATTAGTGCCACCTCCCTGGCACAATTATAACCTGAGAGTGAAAAAGAACAGACGAGAACTCTCTGTTCTCTCTAACAGTTGAAGCCTCTCTCTCTCTCTCTCTCTCTCTCTTTCTACAACTCTCTTATTCTCTCTTTTTATGAATTCACCGCATGTTCCTACAACTCTCTCATTCTCTCTTTCCATGTTAGTTATATCTTCACTTTCCACTTCCTTCATCTTGGCATATCCATACATCTTCTCATTGAAGACTACTTGTGGGTCCTTCTCCATCAAAACCCCATCAAAACCCCATCATCACCATAAGCATCCCTCAAGAACACAACCCCATCATCAATGGATGACGTTCGATAGATCGAGAAACCTTTCGATAAACAGAGAGTTGTAGCGAGAGAGAGAAAACCAGTGAGAGAGAGAGAGAGAGAGAGTAACAGCGAGAGAGTTGGAGCGTAAGAGAGAGACAAAGTTGTCTGTTTGTAGAGAGAGAGAGAGAGAGAGAGGGTCAAATTAACAAAAAGGCATTTGGAGGGAGGTATTTGCAATTTTACAAACCCAAGTTAACATGTTTCTGTTAAATTGAACTCATCTGCGCCGTTCATCTGTGTCTTATCCAACGGTCTCATTTCGTTTGTTAAAACGAATGATATTTTGCCTGACGCCGAACGCCTCCCATATATATATATATATATATATATATATATATATATATATAGGGTCCCGTTCGAAGGCATCAGTTTCGTCAGCCATTTTAACAAACACTTTTCAGTCATTGGATATAAGGTAATTGAACGGACGAGATTTAAAGTTCAACCGAACGGTTTAAGTTATAAAGAATGCGCTTATTTACAGCGCCATCCCTTGAAATAGAATAAATTAGTGCTACCTCCCTGCTTCAATTAAAACCCGATCAATAGGTCCATCTTCTTCCTCATCTTAATCAATTCATTTGAAATCGAAATCCCAACCAGTCCAGCTGCAAATCCAACAACAGAAGCACTAAGTCCAACAACTTCCTCCATTAAAACCTTGAAAGGAAACTATGGATCTGCAGAAATCCTAGATCTCAAACCACTCAAGAAAATTCCAATAATTTCAAAACTCGATCGATCTTCAAAATCTCCATCACAGCTGCTATTATGAACTGAACTCCAACCACCACCGTTGTCATATCCTCCGGTACCTCAGTCGGATATTCCGTTGTCATATCCTCCGTTTCCTTCGTCGATGGAGTTGCAGCAAGAGCGAGAGAGAGAGAGCGAGTATATAGCAGCCGTTCGTGCTCGAGGGTTTCAACAAGAGAGAGAGAGAGAGTAAGATTCGAGGGTTTCAGCGGAACGAGAGAGAGAGAGAGAGGATTTCAAAGAGGTGGTGCTCGAGCGAGAGAGAAGGAGAGAGTGAAGGAGAACTCTCTGTTTTTTAATTGTGTCAGGGAGGTGGCACTAAATATTGTAAAACCGAGGGATGGCGCTGTAAAAAGCCCATAAATATATAACTTAAACGTAGATGCAATCGTGACCATCCAATCGCTATATATCCAACGGTCGAGCTTCTTTTATTAAAATGACTGATAAAAGAGAGGGCGCTGAACGCCTCCGATATATATATATAAGAGGCATAAACAATTATTTGATAGTAAAGCAAGTTTCTTATAAGGAGGCTTTCCTTTTATGGGATGAAACCTAGTTTTTTCTTAATGGTGGGGAATACAAGATGACAATCTAATTTATGAGGTATCATCCAATAATTATAAAGATCTTTAACTTGTGGTTCTTCAATTTGAACTTCCCAAGAAATTTGTATTTCTCTAATCTCTATCATCCCAGTTATTCTTGTACAATGTCCAGTGTTATAAATTTTGTCTAGAATTTAATTTTTTTCACCCTAAATTAATTTTGGGATGTTAGATTACTCTTAATATATTACATTATACACCACTTTTAAAAAAAAAAATTATTTTTATTTTATTTTAAATAAATGGCTACAAACAATGTAAAAACACAAAACTAGAACAAGAAACCTCATGAATTTTATAATTTTGAGTTAATCCTTAATATTTTGGTGAGAATTTGAGAGACCTCCGAGTTCTCAAAAACTAATGTCATACCCATCGACAACAATCTTTGATTAGAGACCCAAAAAAAATGGTCAAAACGCCCTCACTTTCAACATGACATAGAATTTTATATCCAAAATCCGATAGTTTTAAACCTCTAAGATAATTTCTTTTAACCTATCATCTTCAATGTCCCCCAAAACCCTATCTTATTCTTGAGATTCTATTTGTTGAAAAAGATGGAGGTTCGGGTTAGACATAGAATAAAAAAATTCTAACATACAAGTCCAAGTCAATGGGTTTTCAGGACAAAGTCTTAGGGATATTGGTAAAGTTGAAGACAAGGGCATTTCAAAATTGTACAAAGTGATGATATTTATCCTAATTTATGATGATTAATTAATGTTAATTTGATTAATTGAGTCTAATTAATTGAATTTTCATTTTTGTAGGTGTTAAATATTAAAAATGGGAGAAAAAAGATAAAAATGATATTTTGACGAAGAAAAACATGCAAAATGATGGAAGAGCATGGGACAAGTTAAAAGAAGGAAAAAATAAAATAAAAGAAAATTTTTTTAAAAGGAAAATCTCCACACATTTTCTTGTCTTATCGTGGGTATCCCCACCCTTCAAGTGAGAGTAATCTCACGATCACACGCACCGCCCCCTCGAAAGTCTTACATGCAATCGGTTGAGTCGAGAGTTAGCATACCTTGGAGGGTGGCCCCACGGAATTCATTGCTTCATGGGGTTTCGAACACTTAACCTACCTTTCTTGAGGAGCTTATCAAGGCTCAGCTTGCCACTAGACCAACTCCTTGGAGTTAAGAAAATCTCCACACATGCTCTTACGTAAATGCACTAAAGTATCTCCTTCTATTTTGTCTTATCCTAAAAGATCTCATACCTTATTTCAATTTCTCCCACTTTCCATATATACCTTTTTTCTTTTTATTCTATTCTCCTATTACTATTTATTTTCTCAAGATCTCTCATTGATTCTTTTTATTCCTTTCCAATCTTTATTCATCTCTAATTTTTTCTTTAATTTCTTTTAAGTTTACTATTTTATATTTTGATGAATTCGCCTATAGAGATTGTTAGTTAAAATCTTAGTTAAAGTTAAGGATGAAATTCGAAAATTTGTAATTTTATTTTGATCAATAATGTTGGATTCATTTTTATTTTTTTGGATTAATATTAGGTGAGTTATTAATTTCATATCTATAAATTATTTTTAAGTTTCTGTTTATGATTATCATATTGAATGCTTGAAAATTTTTTCTTGATTCATTGCAGACGATTGTTATGCTAATTGCTTAGAGAATCCTTACGGCATGTGAATGTGTTATGTGAGGCAACCTCGAATTTTTTAAAATTTATTAGGAAATAAAATTTTAGTTCAATTGTTACATCATCTGGTTAAGGGTAATCTTTAATTGAAACTATCTTAGAAAAAAAATTGAATTGAATAAAATTGTAACATTTGAGTGGATCCTCGATGTATTAACACATTTTAATTTCTATTTTATATCTTTTAATTTTTGTTCCATACGAAAGTGTGAAAAAATATATGTTTTCATAGTTTAGGTCAATCTTCTTTCACCTCATGTGTTTTGATTCACTTTTTACACAATCCTTATGGATCGACCTTGAACTCTCGAGATTTTATTACTTCGCTACAATCCTGCACTTTGAGTATTTAGTTTTTCACTTAACACGTGTTTATTCACTTTTTACACAATTCTTGTGGATCGACTTCGAACTCCCTAGATTTTATTACTTCACTACAACCTTACACTTTGAATATTTAATCTACACTATTTCAAACATTTTGTGCTAATCTCTACCAAACTTGAAGAAATAAGTCAAAACTATTCAATTTTAAATAAATGTTATCTCTCATGCAACACGTTTAAAATAATAATTTCACTTATAATGTGATTTTATAATAAAATGATATGAAGTCATTATCATGAGTTTAGGAAATATTCATACTATAAGGGGGTGTGATAATATCACAGTCCTTAAAATTTTAGGATCAGTTGAAAGTCATTTTCTTATCTAAAAGAAAATAATTTTGCTAACCAAATAAAATATTTGAGGTCGAATTCCCTTATTCCAACAAGTTCATCAGTGTTAAAACGATGAACATATCAAAGAAAGTTAATTTTCTTTTATGTCATCAATAAAGAAAAAAAAAAGAATGAATGATAAAAAAATAAACAAGATGTTATTTTTTCATTCTGAAAACAAGATTCCAACAAATTGAACATGAGATTAAAAGAGTAATTAATTATGAAACATTCCTTCAAAATGATCTTCATTTTGAGAACTAGATTTCCCAAAATTTAAAAGTGAGATTGGAAGAATAACTAATTATAACAACCCCTTTTAACCAACAAGCTTTGGACGTAGTGGTCAAGGCATCCCTCCAAAAAAGGAGAGGTCTTGAGTTCAAGCCTCCTTGTTGGCCAGTTGCAAAGATTTTTCCCTACTTACTTGGTATGTGTGATTTGTGGGGTAATGCTTTCTTATTTACCTGGTATGTGTGATTTGTGGGATCTTGCATGTACCAGGGGATTCAAGAGAGATATGGTGCTTTAATAGGCCAGTTGCCTCGCCCCTGCTAGTCGGGCCTATGGGTCCGAAACCTCTGTCATCAAATATATATAGAATAGGCCAATTGCCTCACCCCTACTAGTCGGGCTTACGGGTGCGAAACTCCCGTCATCAAATATATATGGGTCATGTTTGGCATCCTACGTATTTTGTCCTACATGGGTTAGAATTTTTGGAATGGGCTGATTTTTATTGAAAATGATCTCTATGTCGAGGAAATCATCCTCACTAAAAATAAGCCCATTCTAGAACTTCTAACCCATCAAAAGTGGTGTACAAAAAATGGACGGTCCACAATTCTTCAACTTGTAAACATGGAGCTAAAAGTTTTGGAATGGCTTGATTTTACAAAAAATCAAAATTTTGGAATAAGAGTCTCATTAGTTCAATGGACACTAATAGTTGGGATCTATGCTACCTAGTGCGTTACTTCCCTCGATTTGAATTTGGGTTCACAGTTCACCACTCTTGAATGAACCCGGTTCGTAGAGATAGTTTGTGGTTGATATTTAAGTCATTTATGTTAATCTCATGGAGGAAGACTCAAGTAAAGGCGAATATCATTAGTTTTAAAACAAAGGGATATCTTTAATATTGATCAAATCTTGGGGTTTCTAAAATAAGGGTTATCTCTAATAAACCATGGTATCTCACTCGTCAAAATAAGGGGTTCGTTAGGTTCACTATTTTTTACGAGCCCACTAACGATTTAGACCTCGAATTGATTCGATTTCGTTATTATATTAGCGACCCCGTAACATAGGTGGGGACCATCGTGGTGGTGGATCTAATTGGAGTCATTATTAGTCATTAATGAAGCGAATTTGGAGGGTTTGATATAAATGGGGGAATATTTTCATTATGTGATGATAAGTCAAAGTAAGTTACAATTATTTGTATCAAACTGAAAACTACTTTGGAAATTTGAAAAAAAAAAAAAAAGACTTTTTTTAATTAAAAAAATAATAAAAAATTCTACCTCAAATATTTTGAGAGATTCAATTAATACACCAACTTTTACTTTTTTAATATATGCAGACAACCAAGTAATTTCAAATGGTTTGGTGTGTAATTTATCAAAGTTTCTTTTTTATTATTAAAAAAAAAAATCCTTTGCAGTGGTGTATAATTTAGAATCCGACTAGACTTACTAAGTTAGTAAGGATTTCACCCTCACTAAGGGTCCTTGGGCTCATCGTGTGGCATCTAATAGCATGGTCTGATACTTCACGATTGTAGAGGAAGAATTCTATCATCTTTGGAAAAATATATCCCAAAAAAATTTATTTTCACTATTGAATTTCAATTTTAAGTTTGAGCCATGAATTTCAAAACCTTGAATCAAGTTCAAAAAAATTGCTTTTTTTTTTTTATCTGAATTTTTTTGAAGAAACTTAGTGGGGTGTGGTGTAGGATTGCTGATGTGGTAATTCATTTGAGCAAAAACGACCCTTAGTAAGGCTTAAAATCTTACTAAATAAGGAAAATGTTTCTCAATAATTTATAACAAAAAAAACAAAAAACTTCCAATAACAATATTTCCACACTTATATCAAATCCTTGAGATTTGCTTCATTACTAACTAATAATCACTCCAATTAGATCAACCCCCATGACTCCAATTAGATCAACCCCCCATGACGGTCCCACCTATTAATATACATTGACCCAATGCGACACCATTCCAAAACTTCGATTTGGTGGGATGTCTCATAATTAACTATTCTTCTAATCTCACTTTCAAATTGTTGAAAATCTAATTCTCAAAATGAAGAACGACTCGATGGAATGTCTCAAAATTTTCTGAACTCGTTTTCAAATATTGTTAGAAGCTTGTTCTCAAAATGAAAAAAAAAAAAAACACCATCTTTTTTATCTTTCTATCATTCTTTCTTTTTCTTGATCAATGACATAAAAGGAAATTTTCCTTTTATAGAAAAATTGTCCAACAAAATATACAATGGTGTTATATTAAAAATATTATTCACTATAAATATTGATGATTATATTACAATTGTTGATGAAATAAATGGTGCAAGCGTGAAAATACATGATTTAAGACTAAATAATATCGCAAAAATTGAAATTGTCTATAAACATATTTTTTTTAAAAGAGTCGGGATAATATGACTCCCCCCCACCTTCTGACACATGCACACCTACACCCCCCAATCCCCCATCATAGTACCGTAGATCATTTGTCTCGAGATACACAAGAAAAATATTTATAATTATACGTATCCCAATGCAAATGATCTATGATTCTTGTGATGGGGGCGTTAGAAAATCATTACACCTTTTTAAAATTGTAATAGCAAGACATTCCTACCCTTACTCTGCAATCATGGAGGCAGGTTGAGGACATTCTCATTTGAAAGGTCTTCAAATCTTAGACAAGAACTTGTCACATATCCCTCATGTTTATATGATTTATCAAGATTTTAATCTTTTAGGACTCTTATTGTGGATCCAACACTTAAATATACTGCGTTTTTGGAAGAATAAAGATATTATGTCCTCAAAGTACTTATACATAGGTGGTTATATATATATATATATATATATATATATATATATAGGGTCCCTATCCGTGGCCAACAGTTTGGCAAACATTTTGGCAAACACTTTTTCAAAACATGGGTTAGAGGACTTGGAATGGGCTGATTTTGGGTGAGGATGATCTCTACGGTGAGGAGATCATCCTCACCAAAAATCAGCTCATTCCAAAACTTCTAGCCCCATTTTACAAGTTGAAAAATCGTGAACCGTCCATTTTTTGTAAATCATTTTTGATGAGGTTAGAAGTTTTGGAATGGGCTGATTTTTGGTGATGATGATCTCCTCACCATAGAGATCATCCTCACCAAAAATCAGCCCATTCCAAGACCTCTAACCCATGTTTTGAAAAATGTGTTTGCCAAAATGTTTGCCAAACTGTTGGCCATTGAACGCTACTCATATATATATATATATAGGGAAGTGTTTAGAAGCCCTAAAGAGAGTCAAACATTTTTCAAAATAGGGATTTGAAGTTTTAGAATAAGATGATGTTTTGTGAGGATGATCTCTATGGTGAATAGATCATCCTCACCAAAAATTAGTTCATTCCGAAATTTCTAACTCTAATTTACAAGTTGAAGAATCGTAGATCATTCGATTTTTTTAAACAACTTTTAATGGGGTTAAAAGTTTCAGAATTAGCTAATTTTTGGTGAGGATGATCTCCTCGTCATAAAGATCATCCTCACAAAAAAAATCAGCCAATTCCAAAATTTCTAACTCATACACTGAAAATTTGTTTGGCTCATTCTAGGGCCTCCGAACACCACTTATATATATATATATATATATATATATATATATATATATATATATATATGGGTCCCGTTCGCCACCCTTAGTTTTACCACACACTTTAACAAACGCGTTTTGTCTTACATGGGTTAGAAGTTTCGGAATGAGCTGATTTTTGGTGAGGATGATCTCTATGGTGAGGAGATCATCCTCACCAAAAATCAGCTCATTCCAAAACTTCTAACCCCATCAAAATTGATTTACAAAAAATGGACGGTCCACGATTTTTCAACGTGTAAACATGGGGCTAAACATTTCGGAATGGGCTGATTTTTGGGGAGGATGATCTTCTAATCATAGAGATCATCCTCACCAAAAATCAGCTCATTCCAAAACTTCTAACCCATGTAGGACAAAAAACGTTTGTTAAAGTGTGTGGTAAAACTTAGGGTGCTGAACATTTCCCATATATATATATATATACCTTTCACCCTAAGAGGTCTTTGTCATGGACTTCGAGATGGTGAAATAGAAATGGAATGGCAACGTTACATTAGCACACAATCTCTTTGAGAAATAATGATCACGTCATAAAAAATCAATGGAGAGATAGAAATGGACGTAAAGTTTTATAAAAAAATTTATTAAGTAATTCTCATCAAAAGAAAATCAATAAATCTGACTTAAATGTAAAAATCTCTTTGACAGTTATCAAATCCTTACTAACAGATAATTTGTCATCATCATCATCATAAGATTCTCTCCCACTAATCTCAAATCCTTCAAATTTTCTTCATTAATACATAATAATGATCTAATTAGACCAACATAATGGTGGTTCTAGTATTAGTTGGATGTGACTTCCAACTTGAAATCTGGTTTGATGGGATGTTTCATAGGATAAGTACCCTTCTAAACCTGGTTGTCCCAATGTTGTAATCTCAATTCTCAAAATAGAGAGGATTCTCTTTGTTTGTTATTTTTTTTTTTTTTTTTGGTTGTTGTTGTTGTAATTTGTCAATTATTCTTTCTTTCTCTTGATTGATGACATAAGGAAATATTATTATGCTTAGTTATTACAAAATTATTGGTAAAATTGGAATATTATTCTAGTTTACATTAAAAATGACATTATAATATATAAATTCTTTGTGATGATTATCACAATTACAAGTAGAACAAATATTGTAATTGTAAAAAGTACATGGTACTAAAATTGTATTATTTCGCATCAATTGAAATCAATGTTTGAAAAATCGGGAGATTGATTAGATTATCAAATTTGTTAGACCATGGTTCATTTTGGTTGAATCCACTTCTGAGACCCACTTTTTAGAATATTATCCTTATAAATTTATTTTTGAAGTATTTTATTTATTTATTTATGATGGGGGTGTTAGAACTTACATCCAATTAGAGGGACCGAAAGAACCAGGGTCAGAGTCAAGGCATTTGGGTCCCTCTCTAGGCAAGTATTTTTGAAGCATTATTTCATTAAGAATAATAATCCTCTAACTCATATTCAAATATATATACTCAATTAACGTGGAATGTGCACAGAATCATAGATTTTTTTTCTTGTACATCTCGAGGAAAATTCTATAGATCTATTCAATGCTACATCACTTGAGTATTTTTTTTTTAGAGATACTATTGGCACCCCAACTTTTGCTTGTTACACCTCAATTAGAAATAAAGGAAATAAGTGAATGATCGAGTAAAGTTGGGGTGCCATTTTTGTACTGTCGAGATTATAGTCAAATCTTTGTAATGTTTGAATAGTGTGTTTTGATCTTTAATTGGGGTGTGATAAATAATTTAAAAAATTAGAGTGTAATAAGTAAAAGTTGAGGTGCCAATAATAGCTCTCTTTTTAAAGTCAATTAATTATGATTCTTCCTTAAACACAAGTACCCTTCAAAACATCTTTAAAAATTATATATATATATATATATAATTCCAAATTCTCATTATCATCCTCATCATTATCAAAGGGACCACATTGAAATGCAATTTGTTTTTTCATGAAAGGGTATTTTATAAATAAAAAATACTTCAAAAATTAGCCATTTCACATATTTCCAAAAATTAGTTGTCATTTTTCTTCCATTATAATAAAATAATAATTATAAGGATATTCATGTCTTAAGCCAATCCAAACCGAGTAATCTTGATTATCTTCTTATATTAATAATAAACATTTATAAATGGATAAATTACAGTTTAACCCCTATGATTTGGCCTAATTCCAAATTGACCTCCTAATATTTGGATAATTGTACTTGCCTCCCCTTTCACATGTAGTGTTAAATTTAAGTGTTATTTTACCATCTCATTTTATCATTTATACGGAGCGGAGACACGATTTTCTTGTAGTGGAGGCTTAATTGTATAATTGAAGAACTTAAAGATGAATGATTTTAGGGAGAAATTCAAAGATTTTTTATTAGAAGTTAAAAAAAAGATATTTAGATCATTTCCAATTAATATATGAGAAGGTCGGTCAAAAGGCAAAGGGGGGAAAGCTCCGCCCCTAAATATATATATAGAAGTGCCCCAAGCTAAGCATTCAAACTCTTACGTGTAAATCCATTTTTTACAAAGATAGAGAGTCATGCAGATACGAATGAAAAAGCATTTATGATTCCTATCTACTTTTGCGTGAAGACGTGCGATATGAGATTCCAGCTTGAAGTTACTTCAGCAATATTCTTTATTTATTCTTTGAATAATGATGAATGCACGCGATCTTGATATGTGATTGACATGACAATGACACAAAATCGCACGTCTTTTTCTTGTGTATCTCAATGAAAACGATCTATGATTATGTGCCCTTACCATGTCAACTACGTACTTAAACCATGTGGATTCATCATGACTCTTATTATTTATCAGAATTAATAACATTTTTAAAAGGGTAAAATGATCGGTTAGAATTCATTTTTTTACTGTTTAATGGTGGATGGCAGTAGGTCAGGGGAGGTATGTATAATTGTGAAAACATTAAGGGGTCGACATAGAATTATGACAAATTACAGGGGGTGAAAGTAACTTGAGAGAAATGAAGCAATGAAGCTGACAAAGAGTCAAGACGACTTATCGGACGTACTTTATTGGCTTCAATGATTAATTGCATGCAAGAAGGACAAATGGCTATTTGTCATTACCTCAGTCGTTGATTTGCAATCCTACTCCTTATTTTCTGAGCACCACGTGGGTTGTCTTTGAAATTTTTTTTGTTGAGTCCACCACAAATCGAAAGTCAGCTTAGATTGTTAGATTTTGATTTTTTAAGAATCAGAATTATAAAAATATATTTTTAGAATTTAGAATTTATTGACCGCACAAATACTAGAAGTTAGCTTAGAATCAAAATCTTATTTTGATTTGGAAGGAAACGTGATATACGATTCTAGAATCAGGTCCTAATTATGAGTTCTTTTTATCTTACTTTATTTTTGTGTATGTGATTGTAGATGCGGATTTTCGTTCTACTTTGAGATATGTGATGTCACCTTGCGATCCCTTCTCCTCGTTCTCCTAGGTGTGCCTACAACAACACCACTCCGATGCTCAAGTCAGAGATTTAGTACAAAAATAGTACAAAAATAAGTGAAGTTTGGAGAGAAGAGAAAATCATACCTTTTAACTCATTTGTCCATCTATATATATAGAAATGAGACTTTAGAATTTAATTGGATCCCACTACCGATTTTACCCTTCTCCAACTTAGAAGGGAATTTTGGGACGTATCTCATACATATTTTGTACTTTCTACCGAGCTTACTCTCGTATATCCATGCTAAACTCGAATCCCTAGATGTCACGTGTCACCCCCTCAGTTCCTAGTGATAAATATCCTCCACAGAGATGATCAAATTAGTTGCATGTTTAGTAGAATTTTAGTTTTAATATCATATATCATTTCTTTCTGTATCAATTGCAAAATTGCAAATTTTGTCTGCAAATTATTCTGTATGCTTGCCATGTGTTAGAATGATGTCGCACACTATTCTATAACTCACATACATTTTAATTTGGAATTCTTATCTAACAACCTACATGATATTTATATGATTTTTTGAGGGGATATGTTTCTTGTCATTTTTTCATAAAAGATATTGATCTATGTCTGCATTTTTCGGTGGGAAGCTTCGATTGCGAGAGATCTCAAGATCATTTGATATATTTAGGATGTCTCGTTGAATATGTTAATGATTGAAATTGGTGATAGGCGTATTCTATAGATTAATGGGGGAACTATATGAAACTTCTACTTGATTGAATAAGAGTATTTTGTATATTTCTCATACGGATTCTCTTGGGTGAGGTGATTAGGACTTTTTGTACGACAATAAGGGATCTCTAGGATTGTAATCTTTTTCAAGAGTATAGTGAAATGATCAAATACAAATTCTATTTGATCTTTGTTTTTTTTATTGCATAATTTGTTATTTTATTTTTACTCACAAATTGATCAAGAAGTAAACCAAATAATCATGAAGAGATGTGATTTTTTTATTCGAGAATTTTCACTCGATCGATGGCAAGGGCATTGAACTGTAGATCTTTTTCTTTGTGCATCCATTTTAAAATTATGGAATTGCCCTAGGTTAAGCATTCAAACTCTTACGTGTAAATCCATTTTTCACAAAGATATAGAATCGTGCAGATACGAATGAAAAAGCATTTATGATTCCTATCTACCGAGTAAACAAATCATTAGTGAATTATGAATCAATAGACCCCAAAGTGGGACCACAAAGGAGTACACAATTTAGTATTTATT
This sequence comes from Akebia trifoliata, assembly GCF_017979445.1. NCBI lineage: Eukaryota > Viridiplantae > Streptophyta > Magnoliopsida > Ranunculales > Lardizabalaceae > Akebia > Akebia trifoliata. The sequence continues at coordinate 29,515,848 of NC_141384.1, forward strand.
TTTAGGGAAAATTACTTAAGAAGTCTTTGGTGTCTAATTAGTCCTTAACTTTTAGGACTTGTCTTAATAGTCCATTTAGTAAAACTTCATTTTTTTTCTTTAATTAGTCCTAGAATCCACTCCTCACATTTCTCACAATTCAAACATTGAATGTGCCCAATCATTCACACAAACCATTTTCATCCAAAAAATTTGACTTTTGACATCCCAATTGAGTTTAGAAGACTCTATTCTGATGTAAAAAATTGGATGTTTGACATTCCAATATAGGATTTTCAAAAAATTTCTTTCGTTTTTGGATGAAAATCGATCAAATATTATTCTTTTGATTTGAAATCATCTAAAAAAATCATTATGTCAAGTTTTAAGTAAATCTTTTCATGTATTTTAGTAAAAAAAAATTAAAAAAATTAAAAAAATGAAATCAAGTGGATTTTACAACATTGAGTACGACATTTTTTATTGATTTTGAAAATTTTAAATATTGTTAAAATTAACAATAAAAAACGTCGAACTCGACAATAAAAGATATTGACATCGACAATAACAAAGAAATATTAAAGGAAAAAAAAGTTTACTAAATAGACTATCAAGCTACCACTCAAAATTCAAGGACTATCTAGAAGAAGAAAAAAAAAAAAAAACCTCTGTCAAGATCCATCAAGAAATTTTTCAATTTTTTTTTAATATCATACACATGGTTTTAAATTTTGTTCAAGATGGAGACGACTCATGTGATACTTCTCAGTATTGTCTACCAAATCAGAGTTCATTTTTCTTGTTGAATGAGACAACTCAAACGTATCGGGAAATTCGTCCGAGACGACTTGGTTTTGTTGATGGATGATACGAGACATCAAAACGAGTTTTCAAACGATGGTTATATCTCCTTGCCTCAGACTTACTGACCCCAAGTTAAAAATTCAAGAAAAGAAAATGTAAACATGTGTGGCTCTGATTACGGGGCCCAGGTGTTCTAGTTTTATGAAGTAAAAAAACAAATATTTATGAATACTCTTTCATTTTCATAAAATCCTCTTGAGAAAGTTTGTTGTTTTAAGCCATTAAAGATCGGTTTGGCTTGAACTTAAATCGGTAACTTTTTTGTTTTTTTTTTGGTAAGATCCTTGCTGTTCTTGAGAAATAACAGATACCCAAGTTAAAAATTAAAGAAAATAAATGGTGGATTTCTGTGGTTCTGATTACAAGGCCCAGGTGTTCCAGTTTTATGAACTAAAGACCAGGTTCTCTCTCTCATAGAAAAGGTTATCTTTTTGAGAATAAATAGCAAGAATCCATCTCAAAGAAGAAAACCCAGAAACAGATTCCTCTATTTTTCTTAGATTTCTGTTTTTCTATCTCAATCCATAATAGAAATTGTTTAGTGTAGATTTAGACTTTTAGCTTTCTCAGCCAAACTAAGTTCTAAGTTCTAGTTTCTTGTTTTAAACCAGTAGTTCTTGCTAGTAAATCACTAATGCTTTCTTGTTTCTTCAATCAAGACCATAAATTGATCTGGGTTATTGTTTTTGAGCTGAAAAACACTTGTGAAATAGCAAATTTATGTTGAAAATTGCTTTAGGGATGCTTCTCTAGTAGGATTAAGTGGTGGAGTTCTAGATTTTTTAAGTGAAATCTTAGTGTTTTGTGGTGGGCAATGGCTTTTGGGCTCCAAAACAAAGAGGGTATACCAGAAAGCCACCTAAGGAAACAACTTGCTGTAGCTGTTAGGAGCATTCAGTGGAGCTATGCAATCTTCTGGTCAATCTCAACTAGACAACAAGGGTACAAATTTTCTTTAAATATTTCAGATCTGTTTTACATAATCTTTGTCTTGGAATCTTTTTCAACTCTGGGTTTCTTAATTTTCTTTGATTGGTATCTGTTTATGTTCACAAAAATTGGTGTAAAATTGGTATGATCTGTGTTGCTTTATTTGTAGTTTAATGTGGTAATTGTTTGGTAGATATCAGTAAATGGGTTTGAAGAAGAAATTTAGTTTGAGCTTGGATGTTTGGAGATGGATTTTTGTTACTTGGAATCCCTTTTTTCCTTCTCTTTTTCATATTGTTTAGATTTGGTTTATAGCAGTGAATTAGTTCATATCTGTAACATAATTTGTATTTTTGTGAATTTGAAGAAAATGGTATCTAGTGTAGATGAGTTTTGATTTTGATACGTTCATATTGATGCATCTTCATGTTCACGATACATTGCTCGAGTTCATGGGAAGTTTTATGTTTGTTCTAAAGTTCTAATTTTATTTTATTTTTGGTTCCTTGTTCGTGTGGGATGGGATGTATAGGCTGTTGGAATGGGGCAACGGTTACTACAACGGAGACATAAAGACACGAAAGACAGTGCAACCCCTGGAACTCAATGTCGAGAAATTGGGTTTGAAGAGAAGCGAGCAATTGAGGGAGCTGTATGGGTCTCTCTCAGAAGGCGACACAAACCAACAAGCAAGAAGGCCTTCAGTGGCGTTGTCTCCCGAAGATCTCACGGACGCAGAGTGGTACTACTTGGTTTGCATGTCCTTCACATTCAATCCTAACCAAGGGTACTTGTCTCTCTTCCATGGGGGTCTCAACTTGGTTTTTTAGCATAATTTTGCTCTCTAATCTTGGTTGCTAATCGTTTATTTACATTTGTTAGAACTATCCAACCTTTGATTTTTCTCTACCAAACTAACGATTCTGTGATTTTTGGGATCAGAGTCAATTTCTTTCTCTTTTCATATTTTAGCTCAGGAATGACTTGTCCTGACCTCCCAGGTCGGGCAACTCATGAATGCTTATGTCAAGGTGTCACATGTTAGTCATGGACAAAAAACCATTTTTTTTCCTTACGATATAAATAATATAATCAGAATAAAGCTAACGTTTCACTAATACGTTGTTTTGGATCGAAGCTCATATTTTCACTATGTTCTTGTCTAAACGAAGCTACATCTCTTATAGATTTTCACATTTTCAGATTGCCAGGAAGAGCATTAGCGAACAATCAACACATTTGGCTATGCGATGCTCAGTATGCAGATAGTAAAGTCTTCTCACGTTCTCTGCTAGCAAAGGTTGGTGTTCCTCGGATGACAACCACTTCAACTTTAATCCAAGTCGCACTTTGAATTAAAATCCAACATTAATATGAAAAAACTGCTGAAAACTGACTCGCTTTTTTGTTATTTTTTCTTATACGGTTCCCATTGAATTACTTGATTAAAATCATTCGTCGACCTTAGAGCGCAGCTATTCAGGTAAATTCATCTCTCTTCCAACAAAACCTTAAACTAGCTATAATTATCGACATTCATAGAAGGGGTCATTGTTTGGTGTTTATGCATGCTCTTATTGACTTGGTCAACCCATGCTAGTCAACTACTCTGTATGGGATCTAACGTAACCCAAATCCTAAAAGTCTCCCATGGGTACCCATGTTTTTTATTTGCAGACTGTTTTATGCTTTCCCTTCTTAGGTGGTATGATCGAGATGGGAGTGACCGAAATGGTAACTTCTTTGTTTCAGATTTTCAACTTAAGTTGAGTCTTGTACCATTGCTAGCACATAAGTGATTTTGCTTCTATTTTAATTTTCTATCACAAGGTCTCGGAGGATCCCGCTCTGCTTCAACACATTAAAACTGTCTTCTTGGAGTTTCCGATGCCTATTTGCTCTGAGAAATCTACTTCAAGCCCATGGGACACAGACGACGATGAAGACCATGAGTGCACCGAGCTTGATCGTGATGTAGTTGACACTATGGATTTAAAGAAACTTAATGCAATCGTCCCATTCATTGTCCCTTCATACACGCCTAAGGAAGAAAATGAATTTGATCAAGATGGGATCAAGGAATCTCATGCAAATATCTGCGAAGAATTGCATGCAAGTTCAACCAATCAAGAAACCGAGGATTCCTTCATGATCGAAGAAGTAAATAGTGGGGCTTCTCCAGTTCAAAGCTGGCAATTCATGGATGACGAATTTAGCAATTGTGTTCATGGTTCCATGAATTCAAGTGATAGTATATCTCATACATTTCTTAATCCCGAGAAGGCTGTCTCTTCTCCGAAAAGGGAAAAAATAACTAATGTTTATGGGCAAAATCTTCGGGAATGCAATGATACAAAACTTGGCTCGTCGGATTTTGTAACCGATAATTGGCACTATACAAGGATGCTTTCCGCCATTTTAAAAAACTCCAACCGACTGATTATGGCTTCATGTGCTCGCAACCAAAAATCCAGCTTTGTGAGTTGGGTGAAAGGAGGTTTGGTGGATGCTCGGAAGCCAAAGATCGGTGCCCCACAAAAAATGTTAAAGAAGATTTTGTTCGAAGTTGCTCGGATGCATAGTGGTTGTTCATTGAAGTCCCATAAGGAAAATAACAGAAACAATGGCCTTGGGAAACCAAACTCCAACCGAATAGATGTGAGTCTATGTGCTCAAAGTGGTGATCACAAATCTAGCTTTGCAAGTTGGACGAAAGGAAGTGTGGCGGATGCACAAAAGTCACGGATTCACACCCCACAGAAAATGTTAAAGAAGATTTTGTTTGAAGTTTCTTGGATGCATAGTGGTTGCTCGTTGAAGCCCCGAAAGGGAAATGATGGCAAGGATGGTCTTGGGAATGCAGATGTGTCTTATTTCTTGTTGGAGAGAAGAGAGAAACTGAAAAAACAGTTTAAGATTCTCAGATCAATGGTTCCTTCTATAAGCAAGGTACATAGGTTTTGTTCCTTGGCCACTTATGTTAGTTAAGGAAAAATGTGGTTGAAAATTAAAAAAATTTGGTAATTAAATTGGTTGACATTCATCGTTTAAAATATTTGTGCAGTTTGACGAAGCGTCGATCCTTAGTGACACAATTAAGTACTTGAAAGACCTTGAGAGAAGAGTAGAAGAGTTGGAATCTTGTAGGGAATCAGTAGAGTTGCAAACAAAGGGAAGAAGGAAACACCCAGATATAATAGAGAGAACATCTGACAACTATGGCAACGATGACATTGCTAGTGTCAAGAAGTCTCCGATGAACAAGAGAAAGGCTTGCGATATTGATGAGATGGACCCCGAACCCAATTGGGTTTTACCCAAGAATGATTTTGCAGTATATCTGACTGTTTGCATGACCGACAAGGAGGTTTTGATAGAGATACGTTGTCCATCGAGAGAGAGTTTGCTTCTTGAAATCATGGGTGCAATGAGCAATCTAAACTTGGATGCTCACTCAATTCAATCTTCCACCATCGATGACATTCTCACTCTATCTCTCACGTCTAAGGTTTGAACTTATAAGTATTGGTAGCATTTCTCCTCATAATTAACCCACTTACTATGTTAATTATAACTTGTCTGCAGTTTAGGGGAGCGGGATTTGCATCGGCAGGGAAAATCAAACAAGCAATTCAGAGAGTTCTTGGTAAGTGTCAAGGATATTTGTAGGATTATTTTGAATGTTTTTTAGAATTATGGGTACAACTCGAAGTCGTTTTAATCTTTCTCCTCATAATTAACCCACTTGCTATGTTAATTATAACTTGTTTGCAGTTTAGGGGAGTGGGATTTGCATTGGCGGGGAAAATCAAATAAGCAATTCAGAGAGTTCTTGGTGAGCGTCAACGATATTTGTAGGATTATTTTGAGTGTTTTTAGAATTACTATGGGCACAACTCGAAGTCGTTTCAATCTTTGTTATATTTTGCAGACATAACTACCTAAGCTAGTACTTCTTGTTGAAGTGGGGCAGGTGATATCACTTGCTCGAGACATTTTTCTTTTTGTCTTGTGATGTTGGTGACATGATGTAGTGGGTTGATTTGAAATCTTCAAAAATTGGTCTTGGGGTCATGGTTGACGTTATAGGTAAGTGTCAAAAGAGCCGTGTCACCTAATGACTTGTCGAAATCTCGAAGCACTCAAATGATAGATAGGTAGATTTTGAAAATGAGATAGATGTAGAGTATTAATTACTTTACTGTTTATGTAGTTCATGTATTAATTTGTTTCCAATGTTTACTCCTAATTCAGTAAACCAATCAGTTTGCTCAGTTTATTTGATCTGTATCGGATTATTATATTAATGGGTGGAGGTTGAGGTATCCCTCCCATGTTTTCAAAGGGATGATTTGTCCCTTTGACGTGGATCTTCTCTGAGAGACTAGCAGAAAATGACCTAAATACCCCTGTCCTCAACTCCTTGTAGAAGTCCTTGATTTTTTTTCCCCCCAAAAAACCTGTCTACTTGAATCTCTAAGGTAAGATTCTTTTATTTTCACCGTCAACCCAAGATTTATTTCCTTCAAATCTCAAGAGGATATTTAGGAAGCTAAAGACAATAGATTATTGGGAAGAAAAATTACAGGATTTCGATAAGAGGTCGAAGATTTTGGCCAAATGGTGCAACAAAGCTAATCCCAAAACGTGGAAGAGAAAAATGCAGTATTTTTTTTTCACCATTTGAAGCAACCAAATCCTCCTGATCTAAACGTTGTCTCCCCTTTATCATCATTATCCTTCCATATTTGTAGATATTGAATCCATATTTATAAGGTAATAACATAATTTCATAAATTCAAAGAACTCTTCTTCCAAGTCAGCCCTAAATGAGCTGACAAGCTTCCTCAAGAATGTGGATGTTCCATGCCATGCAACATGTCACATGCATACACCCCTAGGGTAGGGTTGTGAGGAGAAAAATCGTGGGTACCTCCATGAATTGATTGTAACCGAAGAGGGTGAATGAGAATAGAGGGCAAAATCATAATTGATCCTGGAAACGTTCCAGCGATGTTTTAGATTATTTATGTCAATATGCAAATTTCCTAATAAACAATCGATTTTTTGAAATTTACTTTTAGGAGTAAACAGGGCTGTCCTTCAGTTTTCGGGTGCCCGATCATGCAACCAACCCAATCTCCATATATACATTTCCTTTCAAAACATTTGCATTAGTGTGTAGCTGAATGCACATATTTTCAAATGCAAATGGAACCAAACATCTGAACCACTTTAAAAAAAAAAAAAAAATTGGCTTGAAATGTAGAAGAATAATCTATAAATTAACAAGTGTTCAAAGGGAACTTTATGGTATTGTTCATACAAAGAATTATACCTGATCAAAGCTACCTATAAGAGCCAGAAGCAGAAGCTGACCATTTTTAATTCCTATTTATCTTCTTGCAACCTTTTACGTTTGGCCATAAAACCTATCTAGTTCTTACAAACTCACCATCAAAAAAGCAGCACACAACACGGACGGCATCATTCCCACTCAATAGTAGATGGAGGCTTTGATGTAATATCTTGAACAACTCGGTTCACACCCCTCACACTATTGCAAATCTTTCGGGCCACGTCGTCAAGAAACTTGTGCTCAAAATAGTACCTGAAAAGTGGGTTGTTTTAGAGAAATGAAAAAAAGGATACATGGGAGCCGTAATGCATATTGTGTATCAATATAATTGAAGTAAACTTAAGGGAATGAAAGAAGAGCTACACAAATCCCACAAACTCATTGTACGTTGAGGAAGTTAGGGTAAGGAGTATTAATTAAATTAGTATATATTGAAACAGAGTACAATTGTGTAAGCGCCATTTTGTAGTTTTAAGTGTTACATAGATTACCTTTTGAAGATCTATGAAATCATACATGTGTTAGATGGCAATAATATGCCGCAAGATGGCCCATTAAGTCCACAAAACAACTAAGAATATAGCAGTTGAGCATTAAACAGTCATTAGAACAATAATTTTGCTCGTAATTCTTTTTTCTCTTTAATAATTTTCATTATTAAAGCTAATCTACACATTTCATCGTGAAGCTAACTTCTTAGGAATCTTGATGATGAATACCTAGTGCTTGGGAGAGGGATGCATGCTAGCTTTTACTTTGATTTAGAATTGAAAGACTTCTATGAAGGGCTAGTTCGGGTCCTTCTAACTTTACATTCCAAAATCAGAGTTGTATATCGTGTCCATGTGTTACTACACATACAAGAAAAAAAAATATTCTCACAGTAAGTTAGATTTGATATCAAGGGCTAGTTTACATCCTCTTCACGGTAAATAAGTGATTATTTCTGTCATTGGTTAGTTATTGTTTTTTTGGTATAGACAGTTTCAGGATTTTAGAGGTTATTTTTTCGAAGACTTCTTATTTAGACAGGATTCCATTTGAAACCTAAATGATTAAGGCTCTCTTCTTGTAATGGTCTCGACCGCCGTCTTTTCCTCGTTGTTAACAAATTGCATTATAGCACAAGTACATATTAGTGTACTTAGCGACATGAATACCAAACATATAAAATGCAAAAGTACATATGAACACATAAAATTGCAAGACTGATACAGAAGATAGTGCTCAAAATTCCACAAAAATCATAAAAGTACTGAGAACCAATAAACTATCACAAAAATCAGATGACAGATGCACATCAGAGACACATAAACAAGTCTAGGGCTTCTTAAAGAACTAACCTCAGGTTATGACGCAACTTATGACAACAAATATGACTTTAGGCATTTAAACTAAATGACAATTGACTTCCTTTTCAAACCAATGTCATGGCAAACATACCCTCGGTAGACCCCCTATGTTAGAAACTCACTTACACTTACAATGCCAAACAAATCCAGTAATTCAATTCAAATAAAGACAACCCAGACACTCACAGAAATGCAACAAATCCTTTAGTGGGCAATAAATACAATGATAAATTCCTAGCAAAGAATCAAACATCAAACAACTCAAACCCTTTCTAGGCATATCAAATATGTCTATCCTGAGGGAATAAATCTAGAATCGATAATAAAAACAAACAAACTCACCAGTCTGCTGTCATTCCATCCTGGCTTGTGACAGCTCTAAGAGCAACAACATGAGAATGTGTTCTTTGATCGCCTTGCACACCAACTGATCTTATCGGCAAAAACACTGCAAAAGCTTGCCAGATGGAATCATAAAGTCCTGCATCCTTGATTGACTGAATAAATATCTCATCAACCTGGAAACACATTCAACACATGTAAATATTGAGAGCAGTCTCTGAAGACCAAATGGTTTATATTATCACTGAGCATACCTGACGTAGAATATCCAATGCATTTCCTTGTGTGACATCACCTAAGACTCGTACTGCAAGGCCAGGCCCGGGGAATGGATGGCGCTTAAGAAATGCCTCGGGAACATTCAAGATCTTACCCAATTCCCTTACCTTCCAAGAACACACCAATGCTTATAAAGAATTGTGGCACAAAAGACAAATACATAAAGTACTAAAAGAATTGAAGCATAACAAATTTCATTAGATGTCAAACCTCATCTTTGAAAAGAAGCTTAAGTGGTTCAATGAGTTTCAATTTCATGTCCTTTGGGAGGCCCCCAACATTATGATGGCTCTTAATCGTGTGGGAATGGGTTCTTCCACTTCCGGGTGGTGGGCATGATTCAATAACATCTGGGTACAAGGTTCCTTGTACCAAGAAAACAGGTCTCCGTCCTAATTTGTGCTCCAAATCTTGGGCAAAATCATCAAAGATGCAGATAAACTCCTTTCCAATTATTTTCCTTTTAGTCTCAGGCTCTGTGACACCTTTCAGCTTACCAAGAAATTGTTCTGTTGCGTCAACACATGTAACTGGTAAATGAAGGTCCCTTTCAAAGGTTTCCAGCACACGCTCCCTCTCCTTATACCTATAAAAGGTACACTCATCAAAGTTGAAATAAAAGAGACACCAAGAGAGATTGTACAAAAGTTCATATTTTCATGAACACTCAAATAAAGGCCAACTCTTTGCATGAAATGTCTCTCATCAACAAACAAAGATAAAATTTATATTCTTAACTTAATTGTAAAAGGGTTTTTTTTTTTTGGGCAATCTCACCTCAACAATCCATTGTCAACAAAAACACAGTGAAGTCTATCTCCAATTGCCTTATGAACAAGAGTAGCTGCAACGGTGGAATCAACACCCCCAGATAATGCACATATGACATGGTCTTTGAGGCCAACCATTTTCTTGATCACTTTAATTTCTTCTTCTAGTACATCTTCCATCTTCCAATCAGCGGATATTTCACAAACATTAAAAAGGAAATGGCGCAGTGTCTCCATTCCTTCTGGTGAATGTGTCACCTACACAAAAAAATACCCCACATATACGGAATCAATTAAAAATAATGGATTACAATGCTAGTTAAACGTTCTGAAACATTACAATTTGAGATTGGGTGGGGAGTTTCGAATACTTCATTCTACCATGTTTTCAATACAACAGCATAACGTAAGTGACTTATTAATCAAAACATCTACAAAAACCAAACACACTTATCCACTTTTCTCACATCACCAACAATGATGGAATTGATATGGGTGCCCAAGTCACCATTTTTAACCCATTAAACAAAGCCATAGTAATGAAGCAAGTGCGTCCTTTCTACAGCAAAATGTCATCGAAACACAAACAAATGTAGAAAAGGTTTATTGTTAATATGTACCCAATGTGTACCTCGACAATCAAATAGAAAAGAAGTGAAAATTGATGAAGATAAGAAAGGTGATCTCATTCGAGGGAGGTCGGACCTCCAAAACCGATTCGAGATGGTCAGTCTCCAAATCCAACTAAGACTTAATATTTCTCTATGGATAACCCTCAATTAATTAGATAGATAGTTTAAATAGAAGAGTCCTAGTACAAACTACCCAGTAACTTCTAAAACATTGAAAAACTACCCAAAACCACCCATTCACTGAACCCACTTTGAAGAAATGATATTATACATTAAATGCATGTTAACTAAATACTCCCATCTCCGTATGTGCGGGAATGTACCAATTGTGTCCATTTTTTGTTTGTGTTTTCTTGTTTCTACGTCTTGATTTGTTGCTCTTTAGACTTTGGGTGGTCTCCCTGATCACCTTTGTCTTTTTTCTGTTCTTTCTTCTTTGTTTTTTTTGGTCTCTTGTATCTCTCTATATCACTCACTCATGCGGGCTTGCACACACACAAACACGGAAAAGGCTTCAAATTTACACAAACAACTAAGGAACTCTCCACAAAATCACAAATTTGTAAAGAACCCATGAAACCCATTAATTAAGAGCAGGAAAAAAAATATCCAAACTTAAAATATAAAAAAATCAAAGTACCTCTGGATGGTACTGAAGCCCATAAAACCTTCTCAAAGGATTCTCAATGGCCGCAACTAAACCCTGCTGACTCCGCGCCACAACCGAAAACCCATCCGGCAATTTGGCCACCTCATCTCCATGACTCATCCAAACACTCTGCTTATCTCCAACAGTCTTCGAACCAAACATCCCACAAGTCCTCTCCACCTCAATTTCCATCCTCCCATACTCTTGTTTCTCTCCAACCCTAACTTCTCCACCAAGTTTCTGCACAATTAGTTGCAGACCATAACAAATACCCAGTACAAATACACCATTGGATTCGACATAATCGACGAATCCATCTGGAAAGCTCGGTGCGTCATCAGAGTGAACCGAATGAGGACCACCAGAGAGGATTATAACGCGGGGGTTGAGATCGGTTATGGATTTGAGAGGAGAAGTTCCAGAGATGGTGAGAGAGAATATGGAAAGCTTTCGGATTCGGCGAGTGATGAGGTGGGTGTACTGTGAACCGAAGTCGAGGATGAGAACGAGACTCGATTTTACGGTTTGGGGATCCATTTCTAGGGTTTCTGGTCCTTCTTCTTCTCTTCTCTTCTCGTCAACTTGGTTGGTTGAGAGAGAAAGCGTGAAAGAGAGAATAAGAATCTAACGAACGAATCTAGGGTTTTAGGTTGGCGGGAAAAATCCTTTATATTTGGGGAAAGTTTCGTCGAGGTACTCTCAACTCTCAAGTGCCCTAACGACCTAATTTGTACGAAAATTATTTTTTGTAAAAAATATTTTTTACAAAAAATAATTTTCTAAACTCTCTATTTTAAAACAAAAATGGGTTGTAATTTCTACTCTTAATTTATTTAGAAACGAAAATCCTTTTATGGGAAAATTCTCACAAAAAAAAAAAAAAGGGAAGTTTGGTTCCGATTCTACAATCTAACTTTGCCCATAAACTGATTTTACAATCCAAATTTATATTTGATTCTTATTATAAAAATAATTATCACATAATTTAAATTTAAATTAGGAATGAAGTAAAATTAAAATTGATGTATTTTAGGAATTTATTTCTTGTCATTTGATATATTATAAGTCTTGATTTTCTGACTCAACAAATTTTACTCGATGTATACGCAGCTGACGTGGCAAGGACACAGAACAACAAATTTTTTCTTCGAGATAAACAAGGAAAATGGTCAACAGTTCTGTGTCTTTGTCACGTCAGTTGAATACAAACTGAGTGAAAATTTTCGAGTCATAAAATAATTAGCAATATCATAAAGGTATTTTTTTATAATTAATTTTAAACATAAGGTGATTTTGTAGATAACACGATAAAAAAAAATATATTTTTGTAATTTTAAAAAACTCATTTGAGATTTTTTTTGTTTACTTTAATAATAAAAATTATATAATAACAATCCTAACTATTTACATATATTTACATATAGAATATGAAATTATAATTTTGACCTCGGCTAAATGGGTAGGATATGACGTGTATTTAGTATCAGGTAATTTTACCCGAATTATTATTCAAATAAAAAAACCTTACTTATATCTGATTTATTCGTGTTGGTTGACTCAGGTAATGGGTATTATTCGACCTATTGTCAGTCTTGTTTCCAATTCCATAGATTTCATTCTATTCCGTCACCATTAATGAAAAAAAGCAAAAAAAAATCTAGAATCAGAATCAATCAACGATAACCAAACATTCCCAAGATGGTAAATAATTAACAATTTAAAAAAAACAACATTTCGATAACAATGATTAGAATATCTAAAATAAGAAAAAAAAATTAGAATAAATATCATAATTTTGTTAAAAAGTATAAATAAAAAAATTATAAAAAATTAATAGATATAAAACTAAAAATTAGAAATGGGTTTTAATTATGCTGACTTTTAATTAGGGTTGTTAATGGATCAAGTTCAAATTGAATTGAGGTCGGTCGATCTGAGACCAAATCCTATAAGGATTTGGATTGGCACCTTAAACCAATATTATAAGAATTGGATTGGGACTTAGAATCCAAGTACAATTTAATAATAATCAGATCGGGTTCGAATCAGATCAAATCCAATTGTTATACAATATATTAGAATAAACTTCATAAATTTAAACAAAATATATAATTCAATTATATACTTCATAAATCCAAAATTGATCCAATTGGTTCTCGAATCGGATTTTTATTGGAATCCAAATCCCAAGTTAACACTAATCAGATTGTAACGGACCACATTTTGGGTCTGATCCAATCCATTGTGGGCCCAAGTTAAGGGTGTTTTTTTTTTTTTATCAAATTAAATTGTTAATTAAATCTCAATGTAACAATATTGTACCACTCACTGATTCTTCTTTGAGATTCAAATTATACACGTATCCCGAGGACCAAGCAGTGGTTTAGGGAGGAGGGAGGGAACGTTCCCATGCAAATAACTAATGAATTAAAACGAACTTTTGAAACTCCCGCCATTATTAACTTGTCTTAATTTATCAATATCACACCATCTTCTCTTATACATTCTATTATACACTGTTTTCTCTCTCTAGAGATGAGGGAGATGAAGGGAGGAATCCTTGAAGTTCTTCTTGTTAGTGCAGAGGGCATTAGAAAGCCAAATATATTTGGTATCTCTCTCTCTCTCTCTCTCTCTCATCCTTATTTTCACAAAATAATTTAATTGTCTCTATTTTATCAAAAGTTATATATATGATATTTACATTTGACACCTTGGGATCAAAATATTAGAATTTTTTTCCTTGATTTTGATGAAATCTTATGAGAAAATATGGAATTATCACTCTATTTTATAAGATTTATGGAGGCCTTAGGAGTGTCGATGTTGGATTGGGCCTATTAAAAAATGACTCCGACAAGCCTTACTAACATGGGGGGGGCCGGGGGAAGGCTTTACAGTCTTATTCACCGTCAAATAGACCTCGAGATTTATAACAAATCTCGAAGTCTATTTGATGGTGGATATGATTTAGGAAGGTCTTTTTCCTCACTATATTAGTAAGGAAAGAGTTTTTTAACAAGCCCAGACCCTCAACCATTAAAATTTTAGGTAGCGTTTAGGAAAGCATTTGAAAAGCGTTTCTCCCACATTTTAGGGTTCAAATTTACATTTGATAACAGATCTAAGAAACACTTCCTAAAAAAGCAAAAGCTGAAAATGGGCACAAAAACAAGAAACAAAGCTCGAGATCACTTCTGATTCTCAATACTTCCGAGAATCTGACAGAACTTAAAGTTATATCTTTGTCGAATGAGTGCCGTTTCTTTTTTAATAAATGACCAAAATACTTTTATATTATTTATAAGATATGAAACCTATGATCAAAACGCCTAAAACTTTTAACGCAATTATCAAAATGTCCAAAAAATTATTTCCCTAGAAGCACTTTCTAAAAACATTATCAAATAATCCATTGTGTAACCACAATTCCACTAGACACACCACATTCCCAAACAATGCCTTAGAAAGATGCACAATTTCATCATTTTTTTGTCATACTTAGTTAAAGTCAAGGGTCTAGGGATTCAACTATAGTTCTAAATATTGATTGGGAAATTTTCCACTTGGCAAAAATTTTCCTTTTTTTTTTTTTTTGGGGTGTTGGAGTGATTACTAATTATTATTATTATTTTTTAATTTGATATTTTGTTAGGAAAATCAGGCTATTATGTGATCATCCAATGTGGTCACCAAACAAATAAAAGCAAAACTACTTCAGGTTTGTTTATAAAACAGGCAAAGTGATGCAACTTTATTTTTACAATAATTTGATTCATTTTCTAGTAATGAAGTTCTCCATGGTGCAGGTGAAGGAAATAAAGTCTTTTGGAATGAGAAATTCACATTCAAGTACCCATTTTACGATTGGCGAAATTTCACCCATCTTAAGTTCAAAATCATGGATAAGGAAACATTCTCAGAGGATAATTTCGTCGGTGAAACCATGTATTGATCTCCTTAATTTAAAATCGAACTATATTGTCATATATCGGACTATCCTTAATTTAAATGATACGAAGTATTAAAAAATTTGGTCTAACTTTCTTATTTGTATTATTCAGAATTCACCTCGGAGGAATAACGACGGAAGAGAATGATGAGACAAGGTTCATAGAATTGAAACCAACTCCATATAACGTGGTGCTCGAAGATGACACATATAAGGGAGAGATCAAAATCGGGCTTAAATTCATTTCAAACGTACGTATGTTGTATGCATGTATGTAACATATATAAGTGTTGGCGAAAACTAACATCAAAGATTTTAATGGGACATTAGCAACCCTCCAAACTAAAAATTTTCGTTTAATGCTAGAGTGACCTCCTTGGGGGACACACAGGGTACATCTTGATGTGGTGGTGCACGCATGCCCATAGATGCGTTTTCTCTGAGATACGAGTAAAACGCATCTACGGACATGCACGTGCCACCACGTCAAGGTGTCCACTGCTGATGTCACTCTAGCACGATTATATTTTAAGAACATTTATGAAAACATATGATTTTGGAGGGTGTTAAGGTTTCATTAAAGTTTTGAACATTACTAACATCTTGTAATGTCAACTATTGATACCAAGCATAAATTGTAGGTGGAAGTGCAAATAGAAGAAGGAGAATGTGTCGAACAAGAACAAGAGAAGCATAAACAACCATCAATGTGTAGAACAATCTTCAGTTTATGGCAAATCCCGCGGTGGGGATTTTTCTTTTTCTTTAAGAAATCAAATCTGACGGATATTACAAAACGAGAGTAGGATAATGATCAAACTTCTTATGATGGGCACGTTGTCGTTTGACCTCTTAATTTCATATGGATTTTATACTTTGGAAATAAATACCATAATATAATGATAATGAAATATTTAAATCCTTATTATGTCCCCTCTTTGATTCATTTTAATTTTTTATTTTAAATTTAAATTCTAATAAAATTATGCATTTAATTGTATATAATATATATATACACAATATAATAATTAATCAAGTTGGATTGAAAACTGTTAGATCGTAATTTGATCTTTTTTTTATGACATGGGTGTCCGGACCTATAGGCCCAACTAGCAAGATTGAAACAATTGGCCTCTTAGAACATCCTGTCTGAATCCCCCCAAGCACATGCAATACCCCACCAACCACACATACTGGGTAATAGGTGGGCTTGAGAAGTTTTGATTGTAAGTCGATCTTATTGGAACTAATATATAGATCTGAATCAAAAATAAACTATGTAAATTAGACATTAAAATTAATTAGAATGAATTTATCGATTTGATTGATTAACTGACTAGACACAAAGAAGTCATTATCCTTCAAGACCCAACCTAGCCCGGCACTCTGTGTGTATGTATGTTTGTTATTGCGTGCACACATTAAAGTTTTCTTACGGATTGGCCCCAAACACAATGGTGAAAATGAATTTATCGATTTAATTGAGTGGTTGAGGCACGGAGAAGTCATCTTCTGTAAAATCAAATTCGCATCAACTCTTGATCGTTAAGATTGGCATAAGAACTAATGGATCTTTACATAAAAAGAATTTCAATAAGACCTAACCCAACCCAACCCAACGTGCAATATTAAAGTTTTCTGGAATCCTACGATGCAAGTAGGAGAGAGAGAACCTTATTAATTAAGCACAAATATTATTTTTATTCGATGTGGGATTAAAGATTTAAAAAGTTATTTCTACAATTCTAAATGAAAAAACTCTGCACCACTAATATTAAAAAGTAAGAGTGATTGGGAGAAACTTATTGTCGAAGACTGGACTGCGAGAATCGTCCAAGAGAAGCAATTTTCCCATGCATATAGATATTGTTGCACAAGTTTTTGTCTTATAATATGGTGGCAGAATCTCCAAGCCTCTATTTTGCACCACGTGGCACTCTTTCAAATTTTCGACCCATTAATATTTGGGCCCATTATCCAATCAATTCTTCTTACCCGGATTTTAGTAATTTTATTCAAATCAACGAATTTGACATTTTGATCCAAAAGAGGGATAATACTTAATATACAACATTTTACAAGGAGGTGATGCTAAAAAAAAAATCTATTAATATGAGAAGGCAGAATGAGATGTGAACTCAACACATATTAGACTTAGAACAAAGCATGGAGGTGGAGAGTGAGTTTCATCATCATGGGTCTCTATGGGTTGACAACTTTCAAGCTCTTGCTTCCAAGAACTTGGACATGATCCCGAACAGATACATCCGACTTGAACTTATAGCCGACGTGATCGTAGATGACAACGAGGGATCGAAAATTTCGATTATCGATCTTAGTAGACTAAGTGATGAGCAATTCTCTCAAGATGAAATGAGAAAACTTCATTTGGCTTGCCAAGAGTGGTGCTTCTTTCAGGTGAATTAATTTGATTATTATTGTTTTTATTTATTTATTTATTATTATATGTTGCATAGGATTACTTAGAAAATTTATTATCCACCGTCGAATAAAACGGGCCATCTTAATGCGGGTATCAATGTATGGCTCACAATTGTGTGTAAAGGTGTTCATGGTTTCAAAAATTGTCCAAGATCAATATGACTTGCCTGAGTTATCTCGATATCATTCATGAATGAGATGAAACAAGACGAGACTTCATCTTGTTCGAGATAAGTAAGATAGTCTTCTTGTTTCATCTCGGTATCTTTAATGAATGAGAAAAAAAATATTAAAACGATGGAGGTGTTTGGACCATTAATGTTTTAAGAACCCAATCGATGATTCAATAAAAAATTTGTCAAATTGATTGGACGATGGTCAACCACCAAGACTCAATTTGGTTGGTTTTATTTACATTTTCTTTCGTAGTGAGTTGTTTGAGGTTAGAAAAGTACTTGATGTTTTTAATTTTTATAAAAAGATGACACTACCACTTTGTTTGAGTTGGGGAGAAGTGGAGAGAAAAGAAACCCATTAAGAGAAAAGAAGAAAAGAGAAATTCACTTTCTCTCCACCATGTTTCGACTGACGGGAGAGAAATTAGGATAACTTTGAAATTTTAGAATGTTTTAAAAGAGATTTAAGGGCAGAGTTAGAATTATAAAATATTTTAAAAGAATTTCTCTTCACTTTTGGAGAGAAAGAAAACTCGCCATTTTTTCTTCTCCTCCCCACCCCCCCCCCCACCCCCACCCCCACCCCCACTTAACAATCCAAATAAATAAAACTACAGAGAAACTCATTTATTTTCTCTTCTCTTCTCTCCATTTCTCTCAATCCAAACACAATGTAAACATCATTCATTTTCCAAGAAATGCCTTCCCATCTCAGCCGTATGTTTAATCTTCTTTCTCGAACTTCGTTTGGGTCTAGTATTTTCCAAAAAAAAAAAATCCTTGGGAAGACAATATTTCAAAACTTTGTATTTTAAAATTGATTTTTAAAAAAATCAACAATCCAACAGTTGTTCTAAATTTTCGGAACCAAACCAGCTTTATCACAAAATTTGATTTGACCCACAAAAATGTGTTCTTGGAAAAATGATTTGTTTGTGAAGGAGGGCAAATCAACGGTATGATAAATTGAATTTTCTAGAAAAATACTTTTCCGCAAATTAATATCAACATTAGGAAATTATGATTATTATTTTTCAGTTAATAAACCATGGAGTTCCAAAGGATGTAACAGTAAACATCAAAATGGATGTAAATGAATTCTTCAAAATGCCATTAGAGGAAAAGAAGGAATTCTCTCAGGAGTCAGGCCAGCTTGAAGGCTATGGCCAAGCCTTTGTATTTTCTGAGGACCAAAAGCTTGATTGGGGAGATATGTAATACCTTTCTACCCAACCTATCCCTACAAGAAACATGAAAGTCTGGCCTACCTACCCCATTACATTCAGGTAAATATTTTCAAATGAAAGGGTAAAATGGGCAACATCTTTTTAAACAACGAGAGACCTTTATTTTGAATGTTGCTGACATTTATATATAAGAAAAATACTAATGTCCAAGATTTCAATTGTATATTAGTAGTAACCTATAATTGCTACATTTATTTCACAAATAAATACTTCAAAAGCATCCATTTTTTGCTTTCTAAGGCAAAACACAAGAATTTGTTATTATTTTTCAATGGTATTTTTGTAAAGATCACAAAGTCTCAAAAAGTTATTTATAAAAGAGTCGTGATAATTTGACACCCCCATCACAAAATCGTAGATCATTTACCTCAGGATATACAAAAAAGATTTATGGTTTTGTGTATCGTGAGGAAATGATCTATGATTTGGTGATGTGAGCGTATGTTAAAGGGGGCGTCAGAAATCATTATTCTTTATAAAAATACCATTGAACACTGAATAATGATTTTCTCCGCCCCTCTACTCTCCTGACGTGGCATGTGCATAGAACCATAGATTTTCCTCGGGGTACACAACTGCACATATTTTTGGGGATGTGCAATTGTTTATCCCAAAGAAGAAGAAAAATCTAGGGTTCTATGCACATGCCACGTCAAGAGAGCATGGGGGAGTACGGCAAAAGGGGGGTCAGATTATCGCGACTCTTGAACAATGAGAACAAAACCCATGCTTCTATGTACATTGCGCATGCACTACATTCTTTACTGTTGGTAGGGAAACAATCGATGAATACTCATCCGAGCTGCAAAGAATAAAAGTTTGTTTGTTGGGTCTGATGGCAAAGAACTTGGGGATCCATCAAGTGAAATTTACAAGCATGTTTAAGTCTGGGATGCAAAGCATGAGGTTTAATTACTACCCACCATGCAATGAACCAGACAAGGTTTTAGGCATCTCTCCTCACTCTGATGCCACAGCCATTACAATTCTACTTCAAATTAATCATGTTCAAGGATTACAAATAAGGTGTCACGAGCATTGGGTGCCCGGTAAATTATTTTCTGACGCTAGTAAACATCGGGGATGTCATCGAGGTAATTCTTCTAAATCTCAATTTAATAAATAAATAATTAATTATTATAATTTGTGATTTAGAATTTGCAGATACTAAGCGATGGGAAATATAAAAGCATCGAACATAGAGTTGCTATAAATAAGGATAAAGAACGTCTATCAGTAGCTGCATTTCGTGAATTGGAGGAAAGTGAAAATAGGGCCTCTTGCAGACTTGATCAAAGAAGGAGAAGATGAGAATTACATGAGTTTAAGTTTTGATGATTACATCAAGCTCCTTTTTAGTAATAAACTTAATGGAAAGATCCTTACAGATCTCATGAGGTTGAAGATATGATGTAGGTTAGGGTTACTGTTTTTTGTGGTAAGACCTTGTGGAGGTTGTTCCCAAGGTCTTTGGTTCAAACCCCTTGAAGCCCTTCTTATACTAACCACTAGCCCCACCAAGCAACAAAAAAAATAGGTCGTTTTTTTTGAGTTTGTATTCAATTGGCATCTCATGTACACAGTTTAGTTTCAATCTTTAGATGGCATGGTTTGCCATCAAAGTAAATTTTGTTATTAAAAAGTATAAGATGTAGTTATCTATTAATAAAGATGATCGAGAGCTGACGATAATACAGTACCGAAAGAACGTGGGTGAGACAGTGAAAGTCTTCGATGATGATAAGGCAAAAAGCTGATTATCATTAGCTTTTGCAGTAAAATATATAAGGAAATGCATATTTACAAGATTTCTCCAATGGCCAATTTTCAGTATTTAAACTGGACTGCATTTTATTTACTTTGCTAGTGATCTGGATATTCACAATGACCTAAAATATAAAAGTAAATGACCAATAGATTATCACATAGTTTGCCTGCAAATATATGCAGATGAATGGCAAGTAAATGAACAATAGATTATCACATAATTTGCCTGCAAATATATGCAGATGCACGGCCCCTCGAGCATATGAGAGATGAATCATTGTTATAAGACACTGATGAGCTCACGAACAGTTACATATCATCTTTGATATATTACTCATCTCAATTTTGTGAAAAGTGAAAAAAAAAATAGTATCTCCATATATACAACAGCCTCCGAGCTGCTCCTGCAGGGGGGGCATGACAGAGGGGGTAATCAAAGGGTTTGATGCTGACCTGGCATGGATCCGTCTTGCCGTAGAGAATATATCACCATGAATTTCTCTTTTACCCCCCTCTCCCCCAACAGCTCTCCTCACCACCAATCACAAAGGACCCGTGAAGGATGGTAATCTCGATGCAAATGATGCATAAGATCATGAATAATTAGGCCAACAAAACCATGGAAAATCAGCTGTCATCATCCACAGCTCCAATGTATGTAAGGTCGGTTCTTCTTACTCTTACAGCTCCTTTGAGCCAATTACAGGCCTTTAGATTAGTGGCGTCACCACCAACAGCCACATTGCTATTGTTGAAAGTCGCACAGGTCCCCGTCCCATCTTCAAGTAGTGTCCAAGGGTC
This sequence comes from Akebia trifoliata, assembly GCF_017979445.1. NCBI lineage: Eukaryota > Viridiplantae > Streptophyta > Magnoliopsida > Ranunculales > Lardizabalaceae > Akebia > Akebia trifoliata. Next base: position 29,537,389 of record NC_141384.1, read on the forward strand.
AATTTCCATGTCCTGGTCCTGAAATGGTGATGGCTTGGATTTTCCAGTCGTGTTTGTGACCACACGGGCCAAAGGAATGGAGTTTCTCTGGGAGAGATTTGAATTTCCATGTTGGGAACCGATAGCTGACATGCCAGATTGAAGAGAAGCAAGAGCTCTAGTTGATACTGTCGGTGGCTGGCAAGAAATGGAGCACGGTGGGGAACGCGGAAACATGGGCATCGCAGCTTGGATACGCCATCGGATATTCTCGGGCAATTGCATGCGATCCAAGTCATTCTGCAGAAATGAGAAAGAAATCAGACAAATATCATCCCGTAGTTTTCATTTTTGCTAGCCGTTTGTTTGTCAACCAACGACCAAAATTTTAGCGAAACACATTCCTTACTAACATAAGTAACATTTTAAGCCTTACTAAGGGTCGTTCTGGTCAAATGGATTACCACATCAACAATCCAACACCACAGCCTTCTATAAGTTCCATCGAAAAACTCAGATCCAAAAAATATAAATATATTTTGAGCTTGATCCAAAGCTTTGAAAATGGACGGCTACCGAAATTCCACCAAACTCCCAAACTAAAAATTAAAATTCAACAGTGAAAAATAACTTTTTTTTTTTTTCCCTAAGTTCATAGAATTTTGTCCTCTACAACTCAGAAGCATTGGATCATGTTTTTGGATGCCACGAGGTGAGCCCAAGGACCCTTACTAAGGGTGAAATCCTTACTAACTTAGTAAGGCTAGTTGGACTCAAAATTTTAAAAGAAGAAATTAACCAGCACGAACCTGTAAATTCTCTGCTACCTCACGATCAAAGACTGGAAAATCCTTTGGAGATTTATCAGTTGACTTGGAGACAAACTTGGGCTTAAACCAACTAGGCTTGCAACTGCTCAGCAGTCCATAGAGAATAGACAAAAATTGGTCAAAGAGACTCTCTCCAGAGAGATCCAATGATGTGGCAACCGATGGCTCCATCAATGACTCCAACTCCCTCTTACATGAAGAACTTCTTTGCATGAGATATAGAGGCAACTCCGCATCCTCATAAACAACCCGACTTCCAAGTAAACGAAGTACGACTGAGGCAAGCATGTGCCTCATATTCCGGCCAGACGGCTCCCTGAAAAATTCAACAGACATGAGATTCCGTACAACACACAAAGGGAAACCCACTTCTCAGCTTTGTCAGATCTTTCTGCCCAAAAGATGAATAAAGCAAATGGAAGTTGGAGGTATGTGTCCACTACTCTACTTTTGCTATGGAGTTATGGATCCATTAACTTGTTCATTGTTCTTTAACAATGATGTAACTCATGTAAGAATGCACACACAAAATTGGGGTGGGGGGGAGAAATCTTGCTTCATGGATGATGAATTATTGATTCTTGAATATTGCAAAATCCTTCAATCATGCTTATTAAATTAATCCTTGCTATTTGAGCCTGATGCAGATGATTCAAGGAGTAAAAGATGTAGAAAATATAGTTACATTATTTTATTTTATTTTATTTTAAGTTAGAAGGAAGCTAAAACGAGAGTAGAAGTGAGTTAGAATGAGAATAGGAATAGGTTAAAGAGTGTTATAGGAATGGGAGGTGGTGATACTGAGGTATCTATAAAAAAAAGTTTTTATCCAACAGACAAATTTTGACCATCGGGAACATATCCCATGGCATGCATATGTATGTGATGGCAGAATGAACACACTTGCCATCAAGGGTGTTTTCCGTCGTATTTATTATTTCTCTTTCTAAGCTGGCAATTAATAGCAATCCTTCTAAGAAAAAGGATCTCCTGGTCTCTAATCCTGTTCGCCGGATGCTGGAAAATATGAATGGAGTGGAACAATAGGAGTTTTAAAGGGAAAGAGCACTCTTGCAATAGATAGTTTTGGCCATCACAGGGTTAATTTTCTACTGGAGTGGAAATTTTGAGGAATTTCTAGAAACCTTTTTTGAGGATTCCATATTTAAGTGGGAGCTATTATGCTCTGTATGAGTATTTTTAATGGCTATATCTTTTCTTTTTTTGTGTTGTATCTGGACGGCCTTCTTGGTCTCCATTTAATCACTGATCTAATATTGATGTTAGCTTTAAAAAATAAACCATAGTAAGTAAGATGTCAATTGAACAAATTCATGATGCACAGATTCTAACTTGGGGGGGGGGGGGGGGGGGCCATGACTTGAGACAGAATCGTTCACCTGACCCCCCGATGGATGATGATCCAAAGCCAATAAGGCCAATAGACATAGAGATAAAAGAAAATGTGTTCAAAGTTAACGTTAGAGTCGGAGTGATTACCTGTCTGCAAAAATAATAGGAAGCAATCTCAGGAGAAACTGTAACCGCAACCATAAGGAAGCTCGCAAGGCTGCGGAAGAGGGTGGCGGTGAAGAATCAGCTGCTGCTCCCACTAGCCGCCTACCCAATCCAGGGCTGCCACCTCTAATACCTTTCCGACCATTACCTTTGTTTGAAGCACCTTCGACTCCAAGTGGAACTGCTCCAACCTGCTTACTAGCCCCACCCGTGACTAAACTTATTAGCTGTTCAATATTATTCATTTGCTTGATCAATTCGCTTGCAAATGTATTGCGAGCATCATTGGAACTCCGGTCCATACAAGGAAGAACTAATTCCACAAGAGCTCTCTCGGTTACATATTGTTGGTTGGATATGTAGACTTCAGCATCAGATATTTGCGAGGAAACCTTTCCTGACTTTTTGAAGTCCATGCCACCTTCTTCAACAACTTCTCCTTCTTCAATAGAGGTAACTTCGAACGTCTTGTCCCCTCTACCTGCTGTTGCATCTACAGAAGAATTAGACCAACCCCATGGCTTCCAAAATTTAACTTTGGTTGAAAGATTTCTGGGATGAGCAATATTAATAAGGCGTTGTCTGATAGACTTGCGTCCAAAAAGAACATCATTGCCACCCAAGAACCATTTAGCATGCAGTAACAGAGACTCCTCTAGTGATTTCCCAAGTAGATGCAGAACTTCTGAATAAAGGGGAGCAGCGTCGGGTCTGACCAGTAATCTCGTGAGAACAATCTCAGTAAAGTTGCTCTCACACTCAGAAGGAGTAATATTGTCAGAAGTAGGTGAAAGAGAACGAATAGCCTCCGATAAGGACATATTATAAGGACCCTTCATTTTTTCAATCAGAACTTGCTCATTCAACAGAAGCCTCAGCTCAACCCATTGCCAATGAAATTTTGCCGGTTGAAGGGTATCCAAAACATTCACAAGCTGATCCATAAGCTTCATCTCATTTTCTACATGCCCAGGGATCAAAGTCCCATCACTTTGAGTGAAGATAGATTGCGGCATTTTACAATCAAGGATGGCATTTAAGAAAAGCCTCGCACGAAGAGGAAAAAGTGCCATAGTTTTCAAATGTTTATCCGAACCATGCAATTCTATCATGGATGCAAACTCGGAATCCCCTAAATCCGAAGCCAGATTGTCATAGAAAGCACGGGTGTCTCGTAAACACACATCCCGAAAAGTCTGGTGCTTGATGGCATCATCTATGGCCAATGATAAAGATTGATACACTTGGACATCTTCACGGGTAGCAATGTTACCATTCAAAATGTACGGCCTCCAAATCACCATTGCAAAGATTGAATATGCGGGAGGGAAGACAAGGCCAAGGGGAAGCATTCGCTGCATTCTTGAAAGAGCTAACATATATGGTTCACCAAGGAATTCTGCAATTAATCCATCAGATACAGTTCTGCAGTTTCCAATAAGCAACCTAAACCAATGCACATATACATCGATCTCAACCTTGAAAGCACCAATAGAACGAGAAATCCCATTCGAATTGGATCTCGAACTCCTCATAAACTGAAGGATATCTAAACCTTCCTTTAATCTGAAAACTGTTACCATTCTCTCCAGACTAGTAACTCCATGAACAACTGTCCCAATTACAAGTGCAGACACAGCCGCTGCCACTTTCGTAGTCCTTGCAGGTACTACTTTTGTAGAATTGTTCAAAATTTCATTTGACATATTTGTATTTAAGTCGTGAGGTTCGGGAAAATGGATGCGAGAAGACTTTCCAGGAGCAAAGGTTCCAGCAACAACAGAAGAAGCTTCTGTTGCAAGAGCTATCTCAAATACACGGGACTGACGCTCTCCAAGAGCTTCTTTAAGTAAGCAGAGGCAGGTTATGTGAATGCGGACAATGTGCCGAGCGCAGTTCAAAAAGCTTATAGGGGATGGAAATTTTCCATAGTTACCACTACCAGTAAAATCTGGCATTTTTGCTACAGCTAACCCTACATTACCAACAATAGCAGCAATTGCAGAAGCCACCAAGGAGGGATCCCCGTCTTGAGTTGCCCCACCATTCTGCCTAATGCAGTCCATCAGAGACAAAACTATTTGTTGAGCTACTTGATACCCAGCATCCCATTTTTCTATGCCAGGACTTTTTGGAGTACCAGCAGCCAAAAGCTTTCTCTCTTTGTTATAGAGATAGTGCACGGCTTCATCAACATGTCTTTGCACCATCTCTTTCATGCTTGGAGATGCTCTAGATAGCCTCCCACTTATTTTTTGACGGAAATGACCATCAAGATCTTCAACTCCTGGGGGAACTCCAGGTGAAAATCCGAACTCGCCATCCAGTGATCGTGTAGATTCAAGTTCAGCAAGAAGTCTTTGATCACATGTTGCCTTGAAATTCTTCTCCCATTTGGACACACTAGCCACATTCCCATATTTCTTCAACAAGTTTCGAGCATAAACAAAGGCTAATGAACCAGAAGCCCGTCCATTAGAGGCGATGACTGCTGCAACTCGATGCATTGTAGATGATAGAGCTTCTGGAAGAAGATCTGTTGCTACAAGTATGTTCTCATACCTGAACCAGCCCAAATGTTAGCCATATCAATAAAGCTAAAATGCAATTGACATACAAGGACGACCATATTGTCTTGAACCCATCATCACTACTGATAAACATGAACAAAGAAGATATATAGATATATTGGAACAACTGAATGACACAGGGCACCCTCGGAAACAACAACAAAAAGTCGTAGGTAGAACACGGCTTGTAGTTGACTAGTAACCATTACACCCAAAACAATGAAAATAGTTTAAAAAAATGATAAGGCATACCTTCGGATAGCTGCTAAGAGAAATGCCTCCCCCACTTCACACGCATGGTTTTCTGTGTTCTTCGGCAGACCTGGAATGTTTCTCCCACCAAGAACAGTAGAGTTCACATTATTTGGAACCTTTGGTAACAACCATAGCAGAAACTTTATTGCAGAAACCAAGTCAAAAGAAACATCCATCAAATAGAGAACAGCAGATAACTCCTCTTCACCAAACTTCCAATGTAAAGTGCTCCCGTCATCAACTGGAGGAAACGACCCAGAATATTGGCCTACCTTGGCAGCAGTTTTTTCAGTCCCTTCAATAAGCCGCTTGATTGAATTTATCAGCCAGACTGTAATAGTCATCTTCTCAAGCAACCGCAGCTGTTTTAAAGCTTTTCCAATTTTAACAATATCACCAAGATGTGCAGTTCTGATCCCATCCATCAACTTGGGAGTTTCCCCTTCTATGGACATTCTATGGTGAGGGCAGCTTATTTTATCATCACATACATGACTTGTAGACGCTCCCTGACTATTCTCAATCCTAGCGGTTGCCAAATGAGCTAAACTTTGTGTTTTACGAACAATCTTTTGCCTACCTCTGGAAGCATTTTTAGTTAACTTAAGAGGTGGGTCAACCTTGAAAGACTCCAGGGATTTGGGGCCCTTCCTCACCCACCACGTGTCTTCATCATCTGATGCATTTGACGGAAACCCTTGCTGGTACGAGCTCCTTTCCTCACTTAGTTTTTGCCTTTTTGCCCTTCTACATTCTTCACAACCATCTGCACCTTCCGTTGTCTCAATCTTGTTGCCAGTGGATCCAGTAGACCCCTTAAGGCTCCCTTGAGATTCCTCAAATCGCATATCTGTGGAAGCCAAATAAGAGTTTGGAATATGCAATAATATTGCGATGGCAGCCTTCAATTCTGAAAGCTGAGACTTGGTTTGGACATTTCTACTAGACAAAAGACTAGATGCTAAGTGAAGGTTTTTCAGGTGATCAGATGCGGTAGAAACACCATCCCTTTGTTTCTGGGAGACAAAACTTGTACCATTTCTTCTAGTTCTGGTATGAACATTGGTAAGTAAAAGGCGGCGTTCATTTGAGTACACACTCATGGCTTCTGACAGTAGTGGAAACTCAGCAATCTGAGCTTCCTCCAAAGCACCAAGCAGATAGGGACCTGGCAACAGCTTCAAAATCCGATAATGTCTCTTCCATCGGTCTATTTCAAGTGGAATTCCATTCCTGTCCATAACCCCACTAACAATCAGCTGTCTTACATAGGTATGAGGATAAAAGATGCCAGAACGAATCAGTTCCACAATAAGCAGTTGTAGGCGCTTCAAACCTTCACCTTTGCCCACTTCATGTCGATCTATCCAACAAACCAAAATATCATGCACAGGACCTGGGCTTTGAAAAATATCTTTTGTGCCTATGTTTTGACCCAAAAGTTTCAATTTATTTTTATTTACAGTTCCATCTTCTACAGCTGTCCCACTCTTGCATTGAACTGAACCACGCATCTCCTCCATCTGCAACTTCAAAAGCTGGACCCCCATGTACACTTGTGAAAAATCTTTCCTACCTGTGAATTTCAGGCCAGGAAGGAGGGAAGTCCTACTGTCTCTAAAGTCACATGTTGCCCACTCACAGAGGAAAAACACTGAGCAAGTCAATGACAAACTGACAGTCCCAATCCACTTCAGTGATGCTCGTAAGCATGGACTGACTTCGGAAATCCAAACTTCCCCAACACTTCCATCACAAAGATCCTCAAATAGAAGATTATAAGCCTCTCTCACATTTCCCAGTATCACAGCTTTATCCAAGGCTAGTACTGCTTTAGCGATACCATGACCTTCAACTCCATAGTTCACAGCCCTAGCAAGATTTCCAGCACGTTTTTGAATAGATGAAACAAAAGAGTCCAAGGACAGGAACTTATGATGAACATCGGGCTCTGCATCCTCAGATACTTTTGATAAGAAACTTCTACCGTTTACTGTGTCAGATAGTACACAAAGTGGTAGAGGAAAGCAATCCAAAGCAACAAATGTATCGGGCACAGCCAGTATCAGATACCGGATCATCTCAACCAAAGCAGAAACCGTGTAAGCCCTCCGAGAATTATCTACTAAACGAAAACCACCGGGAGAAGGTTCTTGTATGGAACGAACAGCTATTTCCACAAGGTAACGTACATGCAATTGTGAAAGTGCCATGGTCTCTATTACACCAAATACAATTGGCAGTAATATCTCTAAAGTCCCAAGTGAAACTTTCTCCTGAAATTTGGCATAAATATGTAAAGTTAAGACCACTACAGAATTCTCATGAATCGATTAATTAAAATACTATGAAAATTAGGCAGAACGACTCATAACCTGTAGTTGACTGAGAACCCAGTCAATGATATGAGAAGGAATAAGCAGCCCTTCTCCATGGTGCCACTGTAAGATACGCACCATATACCACCACTTAAAATGAAAGGAAGGCTCTTCTCCATCGGGAAGGGCTGGTGATGAATCACCTTTAGGATGACCTGAACCAACCAATGGCATTTGAGGTAATTGATCCCTGCCTTGTGGGGTAGAAAGAGAACCATCTTTAGAGATGAATTCATCCAGGAGGATCTGCAAGTATTCAATAATATCCTTTGTCCAAAGCTCAGAGCGAGCTAACTGTGTTTTGTCTGGGGAAACAGAAGAAACACTAGAGGAGACGGATCGAACCTGCAATTGCAACAGCCTCAATCGGGCACAGTTAAGTATGCAAGAAAGTACAGCAGAGCTGAGCCAGTAACAAAAAAAAGAGCTAAAATATGTTTAAGGGCTTCAGACAGTTTTAACCTGATTAAGATAGGTCACTTTGATAAACCATGTAGCCCTCAGCAATGGAACATTGTGCCTAATAAGAACTTCAAAAAGAGTTTTCCTCCTATAGCCATGAGGGACATGGTCGGCCAAAAAACATAGTCGTTTATGATGCTGCGATAAACCCTGCCCAAAGAAAAGCAAAAAAACAAAAAATCCAGCACTTTAGTGAGTCATCACTTCCATCTTATCGTGGAAATTTTCAAAAAGAAAAGCAGCAGAAAAAGAAATGAAATAACTGAGTATGTAAAACTGTTCCAAAATTTTAACAGTTTAACCATTCTAGCAGTAGAAAATAATTCCTCCTTTTCTAGAAAATCAATGAGTTGAAAACTAAGCAGAAAACTGGGAAAAGAATCTCATCATTTGAGAAAATTTGCTCAGACATAGTAAAATCTCATCAATATCGATGCATCGCCAGAGAATCAACAGATTTGGAAATGTAGCAGGCACAAGAATTTTTCTGAATGGTTCTTCAATAAATCCATAGTTTGCCCTCCTTGTCCTCTGAAAGTGTTATTTAGGGGCCTTGAAAAAATCTCACTAAAGATTATATCATAGCTAGAGGAATGATATCCATCAACTTTTGCTTCCTTTTTAAAGAGAATTGGGAGTCTGAAAATCATTTGCTGATTCACTGTCCTTGAGAGGTATGGATGCACTTTTTATCCTTATTGGAATTTCTTGGTGTTTACCATCTTCAGCCTTAGCATTGTTTCAAAGTTAGAAGATTACAGCTTTCTCTCATTGGAAAAGAATTTTATGATTTTTAACTCCATTCGTTGTATGTCTGGGAATCAAGAAGGAGAGAAACAGTAGAATCATTGAAGGGGAGGATAATGCCTCAAGCAGCAAATGCCTTGCATTTTATCTAAAAATTGTTTTTTTTTTTCTCCCTATCATTTCTGTTTTCCCCCTGATCCACTGCAAATTAATCTGTTTTACAACATACTTCGTGTTCTTATTTTCCTAAAGACGTGGGTAATAATATTAATGTGTTTGTCTAGAGATTTCCATACAAGGAAAACAAGAAAAGCAAAGCTATAATAAGCCATCAGTATGAGATTGCACTGATCATCAGATTAGTGGCTTAATCGAAATAAGTCAGTAGAATAGAAAATAAATGAAACAGAGAGTACAAACGGAATGGCTCCATTTGGCCACAGTAGTTAAATGCATACTAAAATACGAAGAATGCATCAGGACAGACCTCAATCCATTTCTTTCGGAAGTCTTCACTAGATGTCCTTTGTTCAGGAAAAACACAAGGTTTGCTTAGTAGTGAACCAGAAAGAGGCACTCCATAAACCTGACCGGCCTGTTGCATATCAGGAAAATATATCCAGCTTCAGCTTCCAGCTTCCAACATGAAAGCAGTAATCCAATGTATATTTAAACATGGACGTAGACATACATACATTCAAAAAATATGGAAAAAAGAAGTATTATTTGGATAAATGCAACTAGTCAGAATCAAAGGAATAAAAAAATTAGCTAAAGAAAGTGATTCCATATGGTACCTTACGCTTCTGAGCACGAGACTCATTAATAGCCCTTAGACGTTTCCGGATTGCCTGAAAGAACCAATGACAGGAAGATAGGAGGGTGAGGTATTGTGTAAAATCAATGATGAATAGAACATCAGTGAGTTAAAAATAATAATTTTAATCCAGATGGATGAGGAATGATCGACTCCATATACCCTATACCCTATACCCTAGGAATAAAAATCAGGCAACAGAACATAAAATTTTCCTTATCACCAACAGGCAATAATAATTAAAGAAACACTAGAGGGGAAAAAACAGATCATTAGAAGGGAAAAGCAGATATTTGGTAGGATTTTTTTATAGATAAAGATTTTATTAAGAAGAAAAATGATCCCAAGACAGTCACCCGACAATGAAATAAAAAGGAAAATAAAGGGCAACCAAGCTAGACAAAACTCAAGAATCGCATAACAGATCTTATTTAAACAAAAAAACTCCTCGATGTTCTTCTAAGAGCCTGCGCCTAGAGAAAATTAGCCCTACAATGAACAAAAGAACTTCAAGCGTGGGATGCTCCTTCCCTACAAAGATCCTACCGTTCTGCTCCATCCAAATACCCCAGCAAATAGCAAAAGTGGTTAGAGACTATAGGAATTTATTTTTTACTGACTTCGCTTTAATATGCCAACTTTGAAATAAGGCTAAGACTGATGACAGGAAACCCCAATGAATCCAAAATAACAATAGAAAATGACCACACTTCTCTTACAAAAGAGCAATGAATCAGAAGGTGGGTCAACTGAATCCCCACTATATTTACATAGAAAACAAAAGTTAACAGACTTATCAAAAAAAAAAAAAAAAAAATTAAAATTAACTTGTAAAAAAAACAAAAGTTAACAGAAGGGACTCCCCTTGGCATAATGTTATCCATGGTAAGAATTTTTCCAAGGGCCGTTGACCAAATAAAGAATGAAATCTTGGATAGAACTATTGAACCCAAATGGCTATGACCAAAAGGAAATGAGGTGAGTTTAGATCATGGAAAAAAAATTTAACAGTAAAAGAAACACCATCGATAAGACTAGCAACCTCTTGAATCTCTCAATGATTAAAATTTCTTTTGAAACCAAAGTTCCCATGAGATCTGATCTCCAAAATGAATCACGAATTCCTTAACTGGATTTTTTTCTTTGAGATAAAGAGAAAAGATTCGGAAACTGAGACCTTAGGGGCAGAACTCCACACCCACGATCTTCCTATAATCTAACACTATCCCCCTTCCTCACATTAAAAGCAATCATTTTTCAAAAATCCGGAAACATCTTTTGAATTTCTCTCAAAAGACCACACCTGTAAGCTGATAATATTGAGCCTCTAATCAATCCACACCATATTTCGCTTTGATGACCTCATTCCATAAACTATATCTTTCGCTACTAAACCTACATAACCATTTTCCAAGAAATGCCTGATTCATCGCTCCAATCTTCATAATGTCGACACTAGGGGTGTCAATGGATAGCTAAAATCCGAATTCGAATTTGAATTCGAAATTTTCAGATATCGGAGTTGGATTCGGATGTTATTTTAACATTCGAATGAGTTTCAGATACGAATTCGGATGTTACGAAATCCGATTCGATAATATCCACTCCGATTATAAATACATGTGTTACGTATTCATGTTACACAGCAAAACTTATATATATATATTCTCGTGTATTCAAGTTTCACAACGAAATTTAACTTGAAATGTTTATCTTCTCTCAACCAAAAACACTGAACCAGCAACGGTGGGTTTCGACTGTGCAAGCTCCCCACTCTTCTCCGGCCGGCAAACATCAAGGTAAGTATTTCCTCTCTCTCTCTCTCTCTCTCAGTAAAACCCTATGTTTTATTCGAATTTTTCATAATTTGTTTTTTCAAAAATCAAAGTTTATTTGATTTTAAAACCATTTTTTTTCAAAAATCAAAGCTTATTTGATTTTAAGACTGAAATACGTTGAAAATTATAACTTCTAAAGTTGAAAAAATTAGGAAAATCGATTTGGTTTTTGCCGATTGAAGATGTTGGTATACATCGAATATAATTTTGTTAGGGTTTTTATCGAATCAGATATTATCGGATATCCAATATATTTTTCGAATTCAAATTCGAATCTTGGTTAATGATATCCGATCGGATTCGAATTCGAATTTGGATATAGCACTATCCGATCGGATACCTATCCGTTGACAGCCCTAGTCGACACCTCTATTCCTCTTAGGGAGGCAAATCTGAATCCACTTTAAAAGGTGGAATTTTCTATTTCCATCTATATCATTCCATAAAAAATCTCGGACATTTTTTTCTATGCGCATTTCAACACTTCTAGGCATGGAGAACAGGGATAAGAGGTATATTGGGATGATTAAAATCTATATAATAAAAATAAAAAAAAATAAAAAAAAAATGGGTGGGTAAGCTTGACTTGAACCCACAACCTCCAAAGTTGCATTGCAATATGTCAACCAATGGGTCCTGAAATCTATTAAAAAATCAAGAACATGAGCAATATAAGATATGAAAAGAGAACAAATGTAAGATGAGATTATGTGAAGTTAATTAGCACAATTTTGAAATATCTGGATCAGATAATTGTGCAGAGTGAAACATCTGAACATGTCCTCCATATTCAAAAAATCAGTTTCAGAGAAAATAGAAAACTTTAAACCCACATATGACCATCATGTTCATAAACTGAATGGATTACCTCTTTGCACTTTATGATGTCAGGCTTTATAAAAATTCCAAGCTTGGTCAATGTAATCTCTTTAGATTCCTGAGAGGCTCACCATGTTAACACAAGAGTGATGGTAAGAAAACAGAATAAATACCATATAACACAACGATTGATAAGGAAATTAGATATTTTGATCTATGCTTACAGTCCAACAGTTAAACCACATACATGTAAATGTAAAAAAGTAAGTTACATGAAAACACTTATAGTTTTCAGATGCTAACATACAGAACAGCATAGAGAAACATAACATCACTTTCACAACTAAAGATTAGATTTCTGCTGGTGTGCCTATATTAAACCATCTGGATTATTACACGTGGTTTAAACATCTGCTACTAGGAAAGAGTGCCATTGAAGTGATATGTATGAAAAACTCAACAATTGGAAAGGCTAAAAGAACGATGACCATAGGATATGTAGTCAACAAGCAAAACCACACTTCTGATAGCAATATAAATTTAAAAAATAAATAATGAAATACAAAGTTAATTTCAGGTGCACCTCGAGTCCATCAATAGTCTCCTTGTATCCTCGTTGGGCGTAATCCTCGGTTAGTGTCTCCTCCGGGCAGTTTGGAGTTTGGGGGTAATAATCAGGTGGTCCGAGTCTGATCGGAAGAAACAAAAAAGAGTTACAATGTGGGATATGAATTATCTTTGGTCATAAAAAAATGGCCAGACTAAATACAGAACGGACAGCCACATTCACTTCATTTCCTTTTTCTGTTTACAGACAAGTAGCTTGGTCAAGTGGTCGACACATATATTTGGAATAATGAATAGAAGCCAGAGACATCCCTTTCACACATTTTTTCTCCAATATCCTACTCAAAACTTCAATAAAATGGGAAGAACTAGAAAGAAGTAAATAAACAGAGAAAATAAATTTTCTTTAATTCTGAGATCCGTTACCTTCACAGGAGATGAAGCAAAAAAAAAAAAAACATAGACGGTTAAATTCCCCTGGTATAACAATACAACAAAATTTCTCTTTATTATTTAGCATTAAAATTACCGTTCATTTAGAGGTTCTTTATCACAAGTCAGCTTGTACGGTGTTAGCTGTGATGATCGCCTGCAAGATCAAGAATAATCTTAAGGTTTGATATTAAAAAAATATTTTCAACAAATAATGATTATAATAATTTCAGAAAAAATAATGTATAAAATATATCCATACAAAGGTTTGAATAAACCTCAAGGAATAAAAAAAGAATTCTTCTCCTAATTTGTAGAGTCAACACCAAAGTAGAAAGACCCTTCACCCACACCCCACTACACACTCCATCCCCAAGTGAACACAAGCTTGGTGTCACAAGAGTATCACTTTGCCTAAAGAGGCTTGAAGTTTTTTTCAGAATTTACTACAGAGCTCCAGAGAACTACCCAAGTCTAGACGGTTCAAATAATGTAAAATAACTATTACACCTAATCTTGCATTATATGGTAGAGGAAAGCACTTGACATATCCAAAAGAATAGTCTTAGGTCTCTTGGAATAGAGTAATGTATTCTAGAGACTTCTACTACCATTAGATCATCACCATTTGGCTCGATCTCAACTGTTCATGTATCTTCCTAAGTCTATACAAGGCAAAGCCTACTCCATATCAAAAACTCTAAGGGCATTACCATGTTCTTAAGAACCTTAGTATGTGTGAGAATTCTCAAAGTCATTCGTGGAAATACTTACTCAGGCTTGTTCAAGTTGATTGCATGAAGAACGGGTGTCAAGAGAGGTAAAAGCTAGATCTGTGACAACTGGTATCAGACTCGTGGTTCGGGGGAGAAATGTCATTCGTTCCAAACTAAAAACCTAAAAGTAAATGTGATCCATGGAAGCGTGAGGGCAAACCTAAGTGTAGGCACATTAAGTTTTGCAATTAGAGAATGGACACGTCGATGGAGCCTATAAGGGATGTTACCTTGGAGACTAAGTCAGGGTCCATGGAGATTCGTGTGGTCAAGTTGCAGCTTGCCCTTATTGAGACCGATGGATGAGCATTAGGAAGCCATCAAGTAACTAGTGACCGATGTAAGTAGTACCGTAGATGTACCCAAGGGCGAGATCAAGCAATTCATCAAGGCCCTTGGGACCAGACTGTAAGGGCGTTCAAAAGTCTTACAACTGAATTTGAAGAAGTTAAAGCCAAGATGATTCTACTAGAAAGAGTCATGTTCACTGGAGAAACTCAACCTACAAAGGTCAACAAGTTGAGAAGTCCTGAATATGGGTAACACAGGTAAACGTGACATAAAGGAGCCAGAGAATTTCCCTCAGCACATAAAAGAAATACTTTAAAGCTATCAACCACAAGGAGGAAGGCCAGGGCTGCTGCGAGATACCTCACCAAAAACGCAATTTTCAACATCTCTAAATGTCCAAGAAAGATCGTCTCTTTTTTCCTTACATGGGCTAGAATGTTGGGCAGCCCAAGAGTTGCATTGGGGAGATGTCGAAGGCTTGACTGCTTCACTTTCCACAGTTGAGAAGTTGGTAGACTTCTCTAAGAAAGTTGAGCCTTTAGGTAATAACAAACCAACTATATCAAACCAAGGTAGATATAGAGAAAAGATGAGCCCTCGTGAGGAGGACAAAAGGGCAAGTATAAGGACATCACAAGGAAAGGAAAAGGTTGTTGACCACAAATATTTGGATGAATGGCAGATTATGATGATGATGACAGCCCAATCTTAAAAAATACCACCAAATTTGGATCACATTTATTACAAAATAGTTTAACATGCAAGGTAGACATGTGAGTACCAATAGAAGCATGAAAAAAGATTTCAAATGTTAGAACTGATATAATCTTTTCTTAAAAATTAAAAAAAAAAAAAAAAGAAGCTACCTTGGATTCAGAGGTAAGTTCGATTGTGCAAAAGGTGAATCTGCTCTGGCCGAATCCCTAGCAGATGTCCCACCAATTGCACTGTTACCAACTCCACCACCAACACTGGTAGCAGGAAACCTTTGCATTTCTCCCCACAATCACTGGCATACTGCCGCCAGCATCAGTACCACTCTAAGAAGCTTTAGAAACTAGATTCCGTCACAAAACCCTATTAAGTTGTGTCTGAACATGAATTGTTACATATAGAGATTTAACCACCAGCCTTCAATCAATGAACACGAGTATTCAGGACTACCTCAGCAAATCTTCCGTGGTTAGCTCTGAGTCACCATCAAATGCACAGCTAGTGAGTGAGATACAGAGTACCAATCGGGCTAGAAAACCAAAAGACAAAAAAAATTGAAAATAAATAAAGTATCTAGCAAACCACCCATGACTGACAATAAATAGCTCTGTTGTTTTCCTCGGCGATTCAACCCAAAATGCAAGCACTTCTGCAATCAAAATGTAACATTTGTTGGCGCAAAGGACGACTCCTTCCAACATAAATTTTGAATATTTCTAGACTCGTGAAACCGATACTTTACATCTATCAATAACGAATAACTAATATATGAACAGTAACCAATAAACTTACTATGATCTGCTACATACGAAGCACAGAAACAAATTATTTTTTTTTTTTAAGAGAGTTTTTTTGTAAAAGATCAAGTAAGCCAAGTAACCCCAAATCATTTTATTCACCAATTGAAAGCCCAATCCAGCTCAGATATATGAAAATAGACAAACATGAATATAAAAAAGAAATCTAGAAATCAGCTTCAATATCCGATTGAACTTAAACAGATACCTCGCTCTTTCTCACTCACAAAATACCCATCGATCACTTACAAAGTTCCAATCTATAATTCATACAACGTAATTCTTCGCCAAAGAAATAATTTTTCAATGAGATCATGCGCAAAACTTTATAGTTACGGTTTCCAAACCTCCGATTCCATGAAAAAAATACTAAATTTCTTGTAGTATTGGTAAAGAAACCTAGGGTTTTAAGCGTTTTGAGAAGAAGTTTTCAGCTTAAAAAAAGTTAGGGTTTTCGGGAAGAGAAAGACAGATGCATTCGTAAACCCTAGAAATTAAGGAGAACAGAAGAGTGGCGTACCTTATTGAAAGAGATAGAGAGAAACCTCCAGAGAGCGAAGAAGAGTTCCAGAGAGAGAGAGAGGTGAAGCAGCCTGGGTTTGACTCTTTGCTTTTGGTGCCGATGATGACGATGATGCCTTTTGTGTTGCTTCTGATGTGAGGAAGTAGAGAGAGAGAGAGAGAGAGAGAGAGACCAATTATATTATAAAATAAATAAATATTCATTGAAACTATGAATTTAGACAAATTCCTACCCTTTTTAGTGAATATTTTAGATACCCGCTTTTAAGAAATTGAAGAGACACCCCCTTGACTTTTAGTCTTCTCTGAGATACTGAGAAAAATGATCCAAGTGCCTCACCTTCAACTTCTACCCAAATTTCCCTTGGTTTTGCTATCTTCAACCACAATATCATATATTTTTCATCTATTTCTTTGAATAGGATGGACTTTTGGATAAAAAAGTAGGGGTTTTGACAAGAGATTGACGATCAGGGGGGACAGATTTACAGGGGGGACTCTTGTCGCTTGGGGTGCAACTTCGTTCGGTTTGAAGTCAAATTGGAATCGAATCAACATAGATTTTTCTACTAAATAAGAACCAAAATCGAACCAAATTCTATTGAATCAAACCTACCCAAACCAAACTAAAGTCGATTTGGTTCAATTCAACTTTATGGGTTGTCAATATTCTATAAATTGCAACATCTTTTTATGAAAAAACAAACATATAATAAAAATAAAATTCCATACAATAAATCACTAATCTACCCATATAAAATCATTAGTTTATCCGTTAAAGATTATTAATCTATGTTCTAACGTCCAATACTTCATGGGGACCTTAGAATTGTCCAATACTTTTTTTTTCAAAAAATAATACCCCATCTCATTTTGTTTTTCAATGAAAAAAACAAAGGTATGTTAGTCTTTTATACAATAAATGTTTGTTTACATAATAAATACTATCAACATTTAAGTAATTTGAATTAAAAGTTTTTATTGTAATAAATACTTTGGCAATCAATGCCAGTATAATAAATGCATTTATTAATGGCATAATAAATTTACTTATTGTGTAAAATACTAACATGCCCTTGTCTTTTTTCACTATATGACAAAATAAGATGGGTATTATTGGGGAAAAAAAGTGTTGGACATTAGCATTTCCCATATATATTTATTGCGTAAGGGTTTGGTTTTCAATTTGGGTCAATTTTATATAAGTTTAATCTGATAATCTAACCAAATTGATCGGTTTTCCATTTTTGTAATTTGAAACCGAACCGCAACTTATTATAAACGGAATCAAACCACCCCAAAACTATTAGTTTGGTTTGGTTCTCAGTTTGAACCGAACCAAGTTGCACCCCTACTTACCGCCACGACATTTTTCAAAGTCAGTTAAGAATTTATGCCTATTGTGATACATAGCAACGACAAATAAAGAAATGCACCATTATTGCCCCCACAAAACCAAAAAAAAAATCCACTTCTAGATTCCCACAAAAAAAAAAAGAAAAAAAAATTCAATCTTAGATACCCTCACATGGGTAAAACCTTGGCTCTACCCCGGTTAACGATGTGTTTGAAAAGATGAGGTCGAATAGGGTTATCTTATAGTTTGAATTTTATGAGTTTTTGCTGAGAGGACAAAAAATGAATTTTTTTTTTTTTTTTTCAATTAATGGGGGTTAGGCAGACCCCCAACCAGAAAAAACTGGATTACACCCTATCGTAAGCATGCCCAGAAGCATCCTTACATATAATATCTGCCAGTTGCTGAGGTAGGTCCCTATGCTCAAACATAACTATGCCCAAAAAATTAATTTTTGGCTTAGTCAAAGGTGAGATCATTTATGTCATTCCTATTAGCTAATCGAGGAATAGGAGATTAAGGGATATGTTGTCATCATTTGAAAACACATTGAAAAATGTCAAGTATTCACCAAAAAGGTGGAAGGGTAATTAAACATGACATTGATTAATAGAGACAGGTATTTTGGATTTCATTTTGTTTAATATTTTTATAAAAATGTGCTTGTCTTGGGATAAATAATATTGGAGATACCACTTGCGTTTCAGATTAATGACATGCCTCCTTTGACCTGTATCTTCTTTGGGAGACTAACATGTACGACCTAAATGCCACTATGTTCAATCTCTAATTGATTTTCTCCCCAAAACTAGTCATCTTCAACCTTGTGGTAGAGTTTTACCCTCCTCTTCAAATTGTAAGAATAAGTTTAAGATTTTTTAGGAAAGTGAAAAATTGACAAATTTTTGGTAGAATAATTAATGATTTATCGAAGACACTGAAGATGGTAGATTGAAGACAAAAGTGATTATGCCATCTAGAGTTTAATATCTTAAAGTTGAATAATCTTACTTTCGTCGTCAACCTTAAGATTTGATTTCTTTCAACCTCTTAATTTCAAGAAACATGATACGAAAGTTTTTGTTAAAAAAAAAAAATCAAGTATTTTTTACAATATATTTAAGGTGTGATTGAAAATGAGTTTGAATACATTAAAAACAGTCAACCCTAGAAGTTGACAATCATTGCTCTTCTCACATACCTTACCTTATACGGTAGGGGGACTGATGTCAATATTGTAAATAAACATAAGTCTTTCTTTCTTTTTTCTTTCACAAATTAGTGAATGGAAGTTGTGGGCTGAGGACGAAAGTAACCATTTTATTGGGCAGGTACAAGCCAACGTGAACATGAGTTTTGCTTAAGTACGTGACCTCTAAACCCCTCCTAAGTGCCTTGTTCCTCAAGAAAATCCTTTTGTTTCCTCTACTGCCCATTGCATTAATTTGCCAATAATTCTCCCACCAAGGTTTTTTAGTAATTCTTCAAATTCCTTCAAGTTCGACTTAAGTCTCTTTTGATCCCCGCATAAGGTCAGTTACCCTTAAGTACTCAATTGGTTGAGACAAAATTAGTGAGATTTACACTTAAACCCATCCCTTCAATTTGTAATTCAAAGCCTAGTCTAGATAAGTCCTTATAAATTGACTAAATTCAAGAGGTCGTGACCCATTTACCCCACCAAGAGAATTATCTAGAATTTGTATGCAAAGACATCCCTATCCTCAAATTGTTGGAGATTTTGTTAAGATAGGACTGTCAACGAATGCTTATCGATTTGGATATAACAATATCTGAATCCAATTTTTTTATCTAATCTCCAAATTCGAATTTGAATATGATTATCCTAATGGATATCAGATAATATCTTATTAGAATTCGAATAATTTGTACATAAAAAAACATAATTTTTCCTTGTCCAACTGATTTTGCAATATTATACAAAAACTTATTATATGTTATAATATTCATATACTAAATAAATAAATACAATAAAATAATATATATTATATTATTTATATAAAAAATTAATCAAATAAAGTAATATATATTATATATTATTTTGAATAAGATATTATCGGATTTGAAATGTTAATATCCAATAAGGATTCGAACATATAAAACTATCTGAATTCGAATTCGATATCCAAAATTTTCGGATGATATCCAAATTTTCGAATTCAAATTTTCAACTATCCATTAACACCCATATGTTGAGGTAAATGAGTAAAAAGTCAAAAAACCAAGCACCAAATTACATACCACTTGCCCTAGGTCTCTAAAGTTTGACCCAAAGTCGATGGATTAAGACACTTCTAGCCCTCATTTAGAATTCTCTTAAATCTTGTTGGTTTGAATCTCCTTCCATTTTATGATCAAAATTAGTAAGACTCATAAAGGTATAAAGGACAATTAAGGACAATTCGATAAAGGTCATCTGAAGTCTTTCTTTGAGATTTTCTTAAAAATATTGGAAAATTATAGGAATTTGAATATATTTATTCCCAAGGGTCTCCCAAAAACCTATAAATAGAATACTCATTTAAGGCAAAAAGAAGGAGGAGTTCTAAAATCACAAATTTTTTATAATTTGATTTTTTGAGACCATCCAACACCTTAAAACTTTGTTCATTTGGTTATCCACCATATTAGAAGCTCAAAATAATAAGAAAGGAGAATAATAAGAAGAAAACACTAAGGTGGGGAGAGATCTAAAATTTTATTTTATGTAATAAAATCCCTTCTAACCCCCTATTTTTACTTCCCCTTTCATTTATTTTGAGCACTTTAATTTCTAGCAATGTAATTATAGAAGTTTTTTTTTTTTTTAATGGTATAAGGAGGCAGAGAGTAATCCCTCGTTTTGGTGAGGAAATCTCCATTTTTTAAGTGTATAATAAGTTCTTAGAGAGCATATAGTTGCCAGTAGCAAGTTTACATCTCTTTAAATTCCAAGAACCTTTAAATCTTTAGTTTAGTCATTTTTAGTTCTTATTTATCATTTTTCATGGTTTAAAGAGGTACAAATTAAGATTTCATAATGTGAAATAATCTCCATTTCTAAGACTATTAATAAGTTCCTTAGGAAACATTACATGCATGCACATTTGCACATACAACTTTTCTTATTCCTTTAAAAAGTTAGAAGTCAATGTTGGAGGTCTTCCTAGACCTACACTTAACCATGTGAGCACGTTTCCATGCATGAGGTATGGACCTCTCCAAAGGAACTTTTTTTAACTCATTGATATGTTCTTAAAGTTCAACCAACAAAATTATGCTCCAAAGGGAGTATAAATGTTTGATCTAGGAAGCTTGAGGTTCAAAGATGTGAAATATGTTTAGTTTATTCATTGTATCCATTTCTCTATTTTACAAATCAAACTATAGCTCTTTTAGTGCCTAACTTCTTATATCTCCTCTAACTTAAAAAACTTAAAATATATATAGTTCCATACTTTACTCTTGACCAAGATCTGGTAAGTCAAACAAGGTACCTAACACCTTATTTGCCTAAACCACCCACTAAAGTTTAATTACAATGAGCTCAGTAACTCTGGTGATAACGTGTTTTGAACCCAAGTTAGATCATCGACGTATAAAAAATGGTCCACAAAATAATCAATTTAAAGATGTGGAGTATTTCATCACTGAGAATAAAGAAATTATCAAGTGTATCGTACTCTATGGTTGTCTCGATCAGACCAACTTGATAATTCAACCACTAGTGTATAAGCGTTGTCTTCTTCTATGAACTATTATTTTTCAATTGTTCAAGATTCATCTAATATATAAATTGAAAGATCAAGATCCTCATCAACCAATCATCAAATAATTAGTTGTCAATAGATTATTGGTCCACCTTTAAGATATTAGTGTGCGTGCGGTTTATTGAAATTGATAGACCTCAATGCTCATTATATATCCATCACTAACGTGGGGTCGCAAGTGGGTAAAGATATTATTATTGAAAAAAGAGACAAGTTGCTATGATATGTTTTTGAGTAATGATTTTCTCACTCTCGCACCCGACATACACAAAATAATTTCCTGATGTGGCGTGTGCTAGAATCATAGATCTATGTGACTTGAGATACACATTTACAAATATTTATGGGAGATGTGCATGTGTATCCCGGGACAAAAAGATCTATTGATCTAGCACATGCAATGTCACGAGAGTATTTTGAGTATGCCATGTGGGGGAGTTAGATTATCACAACCAATGTTTTAAAAATTGGACCAGTCGTTGACTGTATGACTGACCGGGTTGGTCCAAAGCGGTCTGACCAGTGGGTTTAACCATTTGGTTTCAAAAAGGAAATATTAAGTAAATATTTTAGGATCCTTCTCAAAATCATGTAATCTCGACTTCAAAAACATGATCCAATGTCACGTGATGTAGATTACAAGGTCCAGTGGGTTTAACCATTTGGTTTCAAAAAGGAAATATTAAGTAAATATTTTAGGATCCTTCTCAAAATCATGTAACCTCGACTTCAAAAACATGATCCAATGTCACGTGATGTAGATTACAAGGTTTTAAGAATGTTTATAAGAAAAAATGAATTAAAAAGAAAAAAATTTCCATTGGATTTGAATTTGAAATTTAAAAGTTTAGTGGTCGTTCATTTTTAAAACATGGGTCAAGCCCAATTTTTATTTATTTATTTTAAATCTAGTCCGGACATGAATTTTATGGGGGTCTTACAAAGCATGCGAACCCATCAATTAAAATCTTACTAAGTTTGATCATTTTCCATTAGTTGAAGTAGGGCTGTCAACGGATAGCTATCCGATCGGATAGTGCTCTATCCGAATTCGAATCCGAAAATAAATAATACTATCCGAATTTGAATTCGAATCCGAAAAAGATATCGGAAATCCGATAATATCCGATTCGATAAAAAATCCGACGAAACCCACAGATTTGTTCGAAAAATCACTCCGACCAGTTCAGATCGGAGAGAGAGAGAGTATGTACCTGCATGCTCGCCGGCCGGGGAAGACTTGTCGGAGTTCGCATAGTTGAAACGACGAAACCCACAGATTTGTCCGAAAAATCACTCCGACCAGTTCAGCCGTTCAGATCGGAGAGAGAGAGAGAGAGAGAGAGAGAGAGAGAGAGAGAGAGAGAATGCGTACCTGATACTCGCCGGCCAGAGAAGATAGTGGTCGAAGTTCGATCGAAACCAGCTGTGTCGTCTGGTTCTTTACGGCTAAGGTGGGTTAGATTGAGAAGACGAAGTTTTAAGATAAATTTTCGTTGTATGTAACGAATACATAACACATATATACATATAGAAACGTTTTGTTGTAAAACATAAATACATGGCATGTAGTGTTATCGGAGCGGATATTATCGAATCGGATATCGCAATATCCGAATTCGTATCCGAAATTCATTCGAATGTTAGAATGACATCCGAATCCGAATCCGATATCCGATATCCGAAATTTTCGAATAATATCCGAATTTTCGAATTCGAATTTGAATTCGAATTCGGATTTCGGCTATCCATTGACACCCTTAAGTTGAAGAGATGATCTAATGTCATTTATTTTAAAACATATGGGGGCATCTCAAATATTTATGAAATTGTGAAGGGGTATGTAAAAATTACCAAAAAGTTGGATCGGTCATTTTGACAAATCCGGCCAAGTCACCGGTCGAACCGATTGAAAAAATGGGTTTTCGCAGTTGACTCGAGTCGTAGAAGATAACGGGTTTGGTCCAACATGGTCGGACCGGCGGATCCGGTCCGGTTTTTAAAACACTGACTCTGTGCACTTTTTACAGTCGATCAACTACCCAACTAGGGCCTGCTGACTCAAATTATAATCGAGTCGTGCTGGGGTGACACAGGATTTACAGTGATTCTCACAATTCTGACGTGGACATGTATACATAACTGTAAATGGTTTTTACATGTATCGCGAGGAAACACATCTATGGTTATTGGCATATTCCACGTCAGACTTGTGAGAATCCCAGTAAATACTTTTTGTCATTTCAGCATTTTCCATTATAATCAAATAATTTTGGAAAATATAAAAATATCCTGTACTTTCAGGAGTTAGATTGCAATCGTACTCTCAATCTTCATTTCATGCCACGTAACTTACAAGTTACAACACTCATCGACATAAAAATATATCTGATTGGTGATTTTTTAATTTCATTTTTGGTCTGTGTTTAGCTTCGCAATCTTAATCTAATGAAATAAAATGGACGGTTGGATTACCCTCGCAAGCTTATCTTCCCTCTCATGCACTCTTCTCTCTCTCTCTCTGGTATTGGAAAAATATCTAGGGTTTCTCCTTCGCAGAACCTTTTGAGAGTCTCTGCTGATAAATCTTCAGAGCTTCTCCATCGATTTCCTTTCAGGTCAGAAGCTTTTTATTTTTGATTCACTGATCGATCGATGGATCTAGTTCTCTGGTTCCTTAATTTTCTTTGAATTTTACAGAATCAATCATGAATCCCAAGTTTTGGTGGTTGTTGTTTTTTTATTTTAAATTAATTTTTTTTTTTTTTCATGTTAAAGTACTGATTTTGATGTTTAGAAAGCTCAATTGGAAACACTCTTGAATGGAACATAATGGGAATTAATCCACATAAGAAGAGAAGTGAGCGAAATAGGAATTAAAATGGAAACACATTTAGAGTTTTTTTTTTAGAATGTTTAGGTGTGAAATTTTTTAATTTTGATGACTAATTAATACTGTAATTTCGTCAATAACAACATAGGAAAAAAATGTATTTTGAAAAAAAAAATCTCGACTTGAATTAGTTTGATATGTGAACGAGTGCTCCTGCTCAAGCTTGATTCTGTTGCGTAGATGTTAATTCCTTCACAAGTTAGGTGAACTCTCTTGAAAAATTGATCGCATCAAAGTGTTTTCTTGGTTGAATCCACTTTGAATTTGATAAATGTATTCCTTGTGAAATATTCGCGAGGGTTAATATGTATATGCCTAACCGTTATCTCCAAATTATACTTCTGTTTGTGTTGTGTGGAGGTGTAACAAGAGCAAAAAAAAATAAAAAACAATCACACAAGATTTCTGTGGTTTGGCAAATTGGCTAGGGAGATCAATCCACCATAAACAATGAAGATTTCAAGCTCTCAAACCTCTCATCCGCAAGGAACCTCAAAGAGCAATCAAAAGAGCAAAAAACATAAATAAATAAAAAATCCTAGCCCAAAAATACATATATAGATATACAAGGGAATTTTTGCCTTGAGGAGCTGCCCCCAACCCGGGCATGGGCCTGTCAGGTAGCCTGACTGGTACTTTCAGGCCAATCCCCAATCCCCAATACCAGGGATATTAGGTATTAGACCTTACATTCATATGTATTCAACTCAATATCCTAATTATTATTTATACCAAATGCAAT
The DNA here is from genome assembly GCF_017979445.1 of Akebia trifoliata. Classification (NCBI taxonomy): domain Eukaryota; kingdom Viridiplantae; phylum Streptophyta; class Magnoliopsida; order Ranunculales; family Lardizabalaceae; genus Akebia; species Akebia trifoliata. The sequence goes on from NC_141384.1 coordinate 29,562,463, forward strand.
TCCATTCATAGTATAGAAGAATAGCTGTTCCTTCTTTCTTGTTTCCATTATTAAAGAATTATGTGTCAAACTTGATCTAATTTAACGAGTTTGTTTTCTCTTACTACGTTTGGGCCTTGGGCACAAATCTTTGTTCATCATCAAAGCCTTATCCCAAAAATCTGGGTTTAGCTGAGTTAACTTTGTTCCTCCATTCAATGAAATGAAGGATCAAGATTCATTCTAGGATATTGTGTCCCTTTTATATATAAAACATATCTACTAGAAAAGAATATCCAAAAAAAAAAAAAAGTTTGTTTGATGATGGTGCTGGGCCTTTAGGTCACAGTGGTCTGGCGGATCCTTGGTTCTATTTGTTGGTCTTAGGATTTGTTGACGCATTCCTTTTAATACCAACTAATGTGGCCCATATGCACGACTCAAGGGCTGATTTCTGGTGAGGAGGATCTCTTCACAATAGAGAGGTCGGCCTGTTCTGACAGTTTTATGTTTATGAAAAGGATATTACAAGTCGAAAGATTCTGGACTTACTTTAACTCCTCATTTGATCGTGTTATAAGTTTAAAAAACGGTTGGATTTTGTGAAGACGATGATCTCCATGGTGAGCTGATCATCCTCACCAATAGTCGCCTTTGTGTCTGACTTATCTCCATGTAGCTCCTTGAGAATTTCAACCTATCCCAACATATATTTATAATTATTTGTTGCAACAGATTATGCATTTCAAAATGTTTTTATTATTATAATAAGATTCCATTGAACTTCTTTTTCTTCAACTTATCTTGATTCACTTCATTCTGTTTTAGGAAGAGAGAGAGAGGAAATCCGATTCAGATAACGCAAAGATGTACCTGAAGAAGGCGTTGTGGGCGGAGGGTTTGAATTCCGATGAGTCACAATCATCAATGCCTGTGGGAGAGCTCGTCTCTTCACTCAAGAACCAGAGACTCTACAGAGAGGTCACACTCGCCCTCCGCACTGGGTTGAGAGACGCCCGAGCCGAGTTCTCCTTCCTCCGTGTCCGTGCTCTTCGCAACATTCTCAAGTTCCTTCAATCCGTAGCCAAGTCTGACTCAACGATTCACCTCTTCCGCCACAGCCAATCCATCTCAGAACTCCAAGGTCGTTTTTCTTCTCTCTCTCTCTCTCATGTTGTTTGTTCTTTGGATCTAGGGTTTCTGACAAATGATATTGGATTCTAGGGTTTCTAATTGTTGGATCTGATTTATTGGCAATTTACAATGGTTCTAGTTGAAATTAATTGAGAATTATTACATAATTAGGATTTTTAAAAAAGGCTGACGATTGAATTTTATGCTTCGAAACAGTGGTTCCTGTTTTGTTTCAGAATTCTTTGAGGCAATCAAAAGATGAATCTGTACCAAATTTGGATCATATATTTAGCGTTGAACCTATGAAGATTACTAGTCCTTCGACAGACACTGAAGTTGCACTCGCTCTCAGAGTTTTGGAAGGATGTTGTTTGCTCCATCTTGAGAGCACGGTTTTCGCCCATCGCCACAACGCAATCAAGGTTTCTGGACTAAATTGATGTTCTCTGATTTAGTTGTGAATTGTGTAGAGTTAGCATTCCTTTTATGTCTTTTGGGTGTCTGAAAGTTGTTTAAGTGTGCAGGTAGTAATGGATATATTATCAACTAGAGGAGTACTTGAGCGAGGGGCTTGCTTAGATGCTTTAATCTCTATAATGTTGGATTCCTCAGCCAATCAGATGGTATGATATCCTCTAATTAGCTGTTCTTGGTTTGTTGAGCTGTTTTTTATTCTAGTAGTGTTCTTCAATGTATGTTTATTGCGATGTTTTCCCTTAAATATTCAATTGATCGTAAAACTACTTGGAATAATGAATCACAATGCCTTTCCATCCTTAGTTGGGGAAAGTTACAAATATGATGTTTATGCAGTTAGATCTAAAATCCAAAAGTTAAATGTTTTTGCGTTTCCCAGTATGAAATGTTTGTCAACCAACACCATCTGCAAGGATGTTTGTTAATTTATATTCACTGTCACACGTGATGATGACTGTCATGCTTTTAATCTGCCTAACGTAACAAATTGAACAAGCTGTCTAATGCTAGTATTGAACCCAGTTCAATGATCTGCAACCACCTGGTTTTTCCTTGTGATCTGTAAAGAATTTCTTGTAGGTTTTCATATGCCTACCTCTGTTCTCTAATGATGGAACCTCTCTTGCAAGACTTGTATAGACATTTTTATCATTATATGAGTATTTTCATGCACATGTTTTCCATGACTACATACTTGCTTAGAGCTTGATTTCAACCAGTGCTATTCTATTAGTCAGTATCCAGACAACATAATGGATTTTTTTTTCTTTTCCTCTGGAGAATTATAATATTTGCTAAAAGCAAACAAAAGGAAACTTGTGATCATTCTAGGAAAAATACCTATAAAAGCATGTAGTTTCAATTTGGATTTGTTAATGTTCATGTGATTTTAATGGAATCAAAGAAAATTTCTTTCGGTGTATGTTTTCCTGCCTAGTGGTCACAATTCGTTATTAGTTCTTTTGTATCTTCCCTTTTCATTTATATGACACTTTTGAATAATTTATGTACAAATGTTAATTCTTTAGTATCTTCATTTCAATTTTCTCTCGTCTTATGAATAAAATCTTTTAACTTATCACACACACACACACACACACACAAAGGAAAAGAAAATGAAAAATAATATGGATCTTTTGGCTATGTTATTTCAGGATTTTGAGGCATGTCATGGTATTGAGAAAATAACAGAGCTTATCAAAGACAAACAAGTGGATGAAAATATAAGGTTCATCATCTTTATTTGTATCCTTGGCTTTAGTTTTCTGTTCGTCATGCTAGAGCTTGTATTTTTCTATTTGAGTTGTGAGGCATGATGCTTACTTCATTGGTGGTGAAACCCCTCAGGAGTGAAGTGGTTATCTTTGTTGTTTGTTTTGCAAATGTTTTTTATAGCTATTTAAAAACATTTTTTTGTTTCTCTTGTGGGCTGAAAAGGTCAACTTTGATTTGTTTCTATTGCAATTTATCCCCATGTGCAAACTTTTCAAAATTGTTATCTACTTGGTTGGCAGTGTGCCAAAATATACTTTTAAGATTTAAACATCTTGTTGCTTGATATAGTAAATTATGAAATATAGTAAAAAATATCAATTGCATATTACCGACCATAAAATAATCAGGTCTAATTACTGACCATAAATAATCAAAACTTTCTTCTGCTTGATAAAAGAATAAAATATAAATATCGACGCAGTTACTGCATTCTGTTGGACGATCCCACTGCTTCCTTCCTTTTAATGTAGCAACTTATCCGCAGCCAACAATTCCAAAGGTTTAATAGAATTATGTGTCTTTGACTATAGCCCTAAGGTTGATCTCTCCTCATGATAAAAAAGAAATAATAGGGGCAAACGTCCCACCAGACAAAAAGGAATAGTATTATGTTCAGGTGGAGTCACATTGAAGCTGAATTATATTTTTTATAATGGTACAACAAAATACAAATGAACTTTTGGTTGATATTGGATTTATTTTTCTATAGTATTGAGCTTCTGTTCTTCAAACCAGAATAGGTTGAAAGGACCATATCTTTTACTTCCTAATTTATTTGGTAGCTTAGCTGGGAAAATTGTCCTGGATTTCTTTATAATTTACTGAATTTTGCTTTGCCTCCATTAGTTTAGTGATTTAAGTTGTGCTACTTTTTGTACCACCATTTCAAATTTACTGATATGGAAAGAATCCTCCTTGATTTAGGTTAAAATGTGGAGAGTTCTTGCTGCTATTCATTGGTCATTTAAATGGTAGGGAAAGGCCTCCCTTGGCGAGAATACATGATGACACAAGGCGACTTCTCGGCGAGAAATCTGCTTCGCTGATATGGGCAGCAAGTCAGTTTGGCTCCACACTTGACCCAGATCAGAGGCAGATGGCTCTGCATATCCAAGCTCGTAGGGTGCTTGAATCCTTGGAGCTGTACTGAAACTACTGATCGCTATGGTACGGTTTGACCACCATGTCATATATGCTTATTATGGGTACATCTAAACATCCTAACTTTCCAGAAGATCCACATTAGGGATGACTGGATTATGGTATTTTATTTTATTTTTTGTTCAAAAACCCTTTCATCAATGTTTGAAATTGTAGATAACCCCTTTTGATACATTTTCTTTTGCACATGCCACCTTCTAGTCTAATTAGTGTGTAAGCACATGTACATGAAGATTGAAACATTTTCTTCAAAGGCACTTCTTCATTTTCATGTTTTTAGTGCAATTTTAAACATTTGTATGATAAGTAGTTTTCTGCTTCAGCTTTTGTTTTCCATTTAGTTTATTTTATTATGATTATTGGAGTTATAATAGTTTGCCTTGAACGTAAGTTTACAAGTTGATATTGCTATCGATGGGTATGGAGACGCCACCAAAATTGAAAGTTGTACCCTAAATTCGTGAAATTAGAGAAGGGTCTGAAATTAGTAAGTGTTTTCGAATTGGCAAATCATATTTTCCTTCCGATGTTAAATGCACACTTGAGATGTCTGCATTTTATTGAATTATGTTGGGAGATATAATTTTTGTTAACATATTTTATTTTATGAAATATACAATGGGGAGCTAAAACCAAGATATTTGAATAAATCAAGATTTATTCGAAAGTAGTGCCATGACATTGAAAATTTTCAGAAAAATGTCGTCGACCTCCTTTTTTATGTATCAAGTACATAAAGATGAGATAGATGGTAAGAACATAAATTTGTCACAAATAAGCATGATATCTTTAATCATATATGCACAGACATCTTCTTTGTGGTTTAAAGGTAAAATTAGAAAAATAGTAAAATTGGAGGGATATTATTGAAATAATAGGAGACTGGGGAGAGAAAAGACAATAAAGTCAAATAGTGTGGATTCCACTTCACTGTAGTTTGAGTGTGACGTTTATATCCCACAATTGTTAGTGGAATGAGATCCACCGTCGTGTTTTATTATATAGATTAATGAACATTTTAAAGGTTAAAGTTTATGTGTTTTTTTTTTAAATTATTTTTTAGGATAAATTTTCAAAGATCATTGGTTTTTTTGACTTGCTTGAATCTTCTAAATTGCCTTGAGTAGGACTTTTAATGATTTGGAAGCTTGTGTGTGTGTGCGCGCGCGTCTCTCTCTCTCTTTCTTCTATCTCTCATGTGGTGGAGAATCGAAGGGTATGGAACAAAGATGGAATAGACTTTTCTCTATTAAGGCATACTATCAGTCCTGTTACCCCACCCATCATTCCAATTTTCGTGTGGAGTGCAAAGGCACTTTCAAAAGCATCTTTTTTATTTATTTATTATTATATATATAATATATTTTCATTTGGGCTCTTGCTTTATTTCTTGGGGAGCATTTATGCGAACTTTTGTTCCTTGTGTAACGTCAAAGGGAAAGTGTTTTTCACCTACTCTATTATAATTTTGAATAATGCTGAAGTGACCTCCAAAGATTGTGATGTGAAAGTTTATAGGAACCATAGGATATGAGGTACAATCTTGAGGTCACTCGAGAACAATTATAATTTTTCTTGTACAATTTGGTACCATTATACATCGCTCTTCAAAATGACTTTGTGCTTTTCCTATTCTACATTCGTTGGCATTTCAAACTTCACAATCTTTGGCCGCCTTCTTAAAAGAAAGGATTTTATGGAGCTTGACTCCCTTTGCGAATTATAATTTTTCTTGTACAATTTTATGGAGCTCGAGAACAATTATAATTTTTCTTGTACAATTTGGTACCATTATACATCGCTCTTCAAAATGACTTTGTGCTTTTCCTATTCTACATTCGTTGGCATTTCAAACTTCACAATCCTTGGCCGCCTTCTTAAAAGAAAGGATTTTATGGAGCTTGACTCCCTTTGCGAATTATTAAGCTATATGGAGGTTTTATTTGAAGTTTTTTATTTTTTATTTTTCTTGGTAGTTGGGACCTCATTTGTAAAGAGAATCCGAATGTTGGGATCTCTAGAGGTTGGTGAGAGTCCTTTTTGCTTTGTAGTTTGCTTCTCTATTTCAGGTAGATCTCTTGATTTTCTTTTCTCTTAATGATAAGAGAGATTTACCCGGCCAAGGGAACTTTACTTTATTAAGTTTGTTACCCAGCAAATCTCACTTTATCAAGTTTGTTATTGAGCAAACTCTGTTGTCGGGATCCATGTCATAAAATTCAAATTCAATTTGTGGAATCCAAAACCATGATCTGATGCCACAAGGCCATAAAGGATTAAATTCTAAGAACTCTGAAAAAAAAAGTTAATTTTCACAATTGAATTTTAGTTTTACATTTGGGAGTTTCGTAGCCATCCATTTTCAACATTATGATCAGGTTCTTTCTTTCTTCTTCTTTTGAATATGAGTTTTTCCATGAAATCTAAAAGATTGTGGTATTAGATTGCTAATTTAATAAACCATGAGGATCCAAAGATCCTTAAGAAAATTTGAAATCTTACTAAGTTAGTCATGCTAGCCTAATTCATAAATTAAAGTTTGCTCAAGTACCAAACTTGATAAAGTAAGTGAGTTTTTGTTATAAAATTGCAGCAGATAGATCTTCCAGGTAAATCTCTCTAATAATAAATCCTTATCTTTACTATTATAACGAGAGAAGGAATTGTAGAAGTGGTTCGACACGAAAATTTAGATCTCACAAATGCCCCCACTTTTACATTTGAACCTATTATTATCATGGTAATTTTGATTAAAAAATCAAGAAAATTACAAGTTCACAACCCTTATAATCACGTCGATTAGTTTTAAAATTACAAAAAAAAAAAGAAAAAAAGATCCATTTACTAAATAATATTAAAAAAAAACTTTAATTAATAATTTAACTTATAAATAAGCCCTTCTTATACATATGCATTTGCACATGCTACCTTCTAGTCTATCCTTAAGAAGAAGAAAAAAAATGTAAGGTTTTGATCCAAACCATATATGGTGCAAATCATAGTTTGTCAATGTTGGAGAAGGGCATACCCGAGAACTTGCATGGTTTTCCTTGGGTTTTTGTTCTTGTGGCGTAAGGATTTCAAAGAGTTTAAAAGGATATTCTTTGAAGAAAAGACATGGAAGTGGTTGAGTTATTTTGGTTCGAAACTGATACAACACATTCGGTGACCATCATGATCATCAAAGCCTTATCCCAAAGATTTGGGGTCGGCTAATGAATCACGTTATTCTATTCCACTATGTCTCGAGCCATAACTGCATCTTGGGTGATTTTAAGACTGCTAATATCTTTTGTACTCAATCTCATATTTACCGTACAATGGCCACTATATTCATCGTTTAAACTATAATGACTTTCTTTTTGGGAAACTAAGGAATCCGGGCCTCCTAGAGCACCCTAGCACTAATCATCAGGCACATGGAGTCCTCTGTCCTCTTCCCTCACATGCCCAGTTGATGCATATTCGGTGGAAGCACTTATGAGCCATTGGTATTTGGGATGTTTATACAAATATACATTAAAAGTTTTGGATTTTTGGTCATTGGATTCGTATCATGAACAATTTTTAAGGATAAAGAAATTAAATTTTTGTTCAAAACATTTAAGCTTCGTTAGATTCTCACAAACATTGGAGCGAGAAGCGGGTGCGAGCCATTTCTGCCCATTTTCCGTTTCCTATAAAAGCTTCAAGTGCCAGAAGTGTGAAAAGCGCCCTCCGAATGTGGTGCAAACATTACCTTACGTTCAACTGAAATTTGAGCTGATGAAAAATTTGTGCTTATTGATTCCGTAATGATACATCGGTGGATATAACACAACCTTTATGATTAAAAACTGTTACAATAATGTTAAAATGGTGTTATAATAGCCCTCACTAAAATCACAAGCAGAAGAAATTAAGATTTTCTTAGCACTTTTTTATGAATGGTGGGGCATAAATGCCAATCTTAGTTATCCCAATTTAAAATAACAAAATTAATTTGGTATTGATTGTGACCCCAATTAGAAGGAATATGCAAGTTGAAAGTTCTATCAGAATGGAAGGAAGACCAAAAAGAACGTAGATTGAAGAACAAGACCTGAATTAGCCAAAGATGTGGCTATATATAGAATCGAATGAAGAAATAAGATTTGTTCAGCTGAACTCCAATTTGGGAAATATTTCTTTTCTTTGTTTTCTAATCACAAGTACACACTACCACACAAATTTGTCCATTACAGAGCCAGTTACATCAATCCATAGTCAACCAACACTCATAGAAAGAAACACTCAAATCCTACAATAATGATAAGAATTAGTCAACCTCCACCCTCTCAAATTACAGTAAAATTCAAGTGTGATACCTGTCTTGGTACATAATAAACAGATCAAGAACAGATGGCTCGATGCATCTGTGAGGAACGCTTACAAGGGAAAAGTCACCCACGTCGTTCTTTTAGTGGTTACCACCGAGTGCCCAATGAACACGTATTAGATGAATAAATAACTATGATTTTTCTTTGAAAAAGAATTCAGAATCTTTGTAGCGTTTCACAAGATTCTGAATCCTCACTTTCTGTTTCCATCTTGTAACGAAAGCATGACCCATACTTGTATTGAACTTTAACCACACAAGTCAAGTATAGCGTCGTCCATCAATTCTTCTAGAATGTCTTCTTCTATCTCACTACAAATACCTTCTACATCGAATCGTAGGTCCATCCATGCTCTTGCTTTCTCCATGTCCTTTCCAACGATCTCGTCTAATGTACGTGGCACAAACTTTTGGTTGAGATGCCAATCGATGCCTTCCCATACCTCACGGACGAGTTTTTTCCCTGTTGGGATTGGTCGAATATTGGGGTTGACAGATACAACCCATGGCGAGCAACCAAAATAATGTACGTATAATTCGAGAAGAACTTCATTGATACTATCGAAAATGGGCTTCCGATCATCGCAATGTTGGCTGGACAAGATATCTACTTCATCAAACAAGGATGGATCAAGTGGTTGGTCTGAAGAATGAGACTTCCCCAAGAACTCGTCCCAGTTAAAGCCCGAGGCTTGCATCACTGCTCTTACATACTCAAATGTAGGTTTCTTGTCCTCCATGCAAGTTCTTGAATATGAAGGGGTTACCACTAAAGTAGAGTACTCATGTTCTTCAAAATGAATTCGTCGCGGTTGCATTGGCAGTTCAGCTGCATATGTTTGATCGGATTTTCTATAAGTTAAAGAATAATAATATTTAAAAAAATATGTGATACTGTCTATGGTTGACATGGGAAAGGTTACCAAGTTGGGAAGCCGTGCTTGCAGGGCTGATAACTTCTTCTAAGAAGAATGGGTCAAGAACAGATACTGGACTTGGTCGTTCTAGCCCATCGTTGATGCTCTCCAGAGTTTTGACTTTTGGGACAAGTAAAGTGCTCGGTGAGAAAGAACGTAATGAAGATGATGGTGGTTGATCCTCTGTGGGTGAGTCCTGGAAAAGAACCAAAAGGATGGTGGGACACAAGAAGACAAAATGATAGAAACAAAAGGTTCATTAGTTTTGAATGTACATTTTCCTACACTCTTGGGTGTGTCATACCCCAGTTAAGCCCTGTGACCCTCTTATATTCATAATGCTCCCCCTATCTAACAGGTCGGTCTTTTGCAGTGGTTGGTTGGTTAACATAGTACCAGAGCACTAGGTTCGTATAGGTCACGGGTTTGATTCTTTCCACCCTTATGGGTGAGGGGGAGTGAGTGTTGAGTGTATATTTTCCTCCACTCTCGGGGGTGTTATACCAGTTAAGCCCCGTGACTCTATTATATTCATAGTTCTCCCCCTCTCCAAGAGATAGGTCATTTGGAGTAATTAGTTGGTTAACATGGTATCAGAGTGCTAGTTTCGTATAGGTCATGAGTTTGATTCTTTCCACCCTTGTTGAGTGTATATTTTTCTCCACTCTCGGGTGTGTCATACCCCCAGTTAAGCCCCGTGACCCTCTTATATTCATAGTTCTCCCCCTCTCCAACAGATTGGTCTTTTGGAGTAGTTGGTTGGTTAACACCAACCCCCCCCCCCCCCCCCAAAAAAAAAAAAAAGCTGAAAAAACAAAATAAAATGAAGTGCTTCTAAATGTTTTCCTTAACGAACAATTCTTTACCAGTTTCAAGGATTCAAAAGATCCTTCTTCCTCCCCAATTATTTCTTGAATCTCCACACCACCTGCATAAATCTTATGAATCAGTAACTCGAGACGTAAATACAGACACAATAACATGTTTCACTATAGATTAGAGGATGAAGAAGACAATACCTTTTGGACTTAAGTTTCCACTAGAAGAACAAATGTTATCCTGAATTTCAGAGGTATCTTGATTCAAGTCAACTTCTTGAGGTTCGGTCCCAGAGTTGTCATCATTGTTGTTTTGTGATGGAGCGACTATGCTCTGCCGCATCGTTACGTTAATTTTAGTGTCAGGAAGAAGCTCCTCAGAGGCATCTGGATTCGAGTCAAAATCTTGATGTTTGATTTCAGGGTTATCGTCATTGTCAGTCACTGATGGACTTAGATGGTTGGCATTGATACCTTGGTTAGGCAACCATATATCTTCGTCGACAATTCGGAAATTTCCATTAGGGAAAAATCTCATCTGTGCAGATATAAAGCCGTCATCCCTGTCTCGGACCTGTGGTATCAACAAATCCCCATCTTCATCCCCATTGCTCAACATTTTGGCGAGATGTTTTTTGGCCTCAATGTAGATGTTGGTTTCTCTCTGCTTGGGTTGTCCATCAGTTGTCCGAGGACGATAGTGTGTTGGCTTCCCTTTCTTATCCGTCTCGCTGATAGTAGAAGTTTCAGTTTTTCTTTTAATATCAACACGGGCTATACCGTGCGACTCTCTTCCAACAATCTTCCCCGCAATCCCTTTACCACCATTTCCCAAGTCTTGGTGCTTGTAAGGGATTTTATGTAGAATACCATCCATTGAAATCCAATGTCGCTCCTTTTTGTTCTCTCCCATGGCATGTTTCAACTTCCTTTTAATTTCATTAAGAGAAAATTGGGAGTTGAATCTTCCATAATGAGATTGAGTTGAGAGGCTAGGACTGGCCACGGTAGCAGAATTTCGGACACCCCTTAAGCTGGGATTCAAAGTATCGCTTCCCTGCGATGGGTTTCTACTCTCAGACTTGATCTTTCTCCTGAAAAAATTATGCATGCTTGGTTTCTCAACCTTTTTACGACAAATAAGCTCCTCACCCAAACTACAATCACCCATTTCCTCTTCTAACAATTTTGCTCCGGCCGACGACTTATTAGATTCAACTTTCTCTGATTGCGCGTCCCGTAAGTCTTGGATATGTTTCACCAACAATGAGTTTGAATCTTGTAAGAGTTTCAAAAGAAGTTCCTTGTTTGAATTAAGTATCTCTAATGCATCCATGAATTGTTTTGACTGATGGGTTGCCTCATCTTGGGAGAGTTGTTTGGCATCAATGAACTTCTGATTTAAAAAAGCCTCGGCCGCTTCGCTTAGTTTTTGTTGAAGAATAGAATGCTTTTGAACTAACTGCATGTCAAGCTCATCAAGTTGGTTATGTTTGAGAGAATTAGTACTTCTTTGTATGTCACAAGTATCTGAACCTCCCCCATTCTCATGGTGTAGATGTATTTCTTGACGGTAATGTATTTGGCTGCAGAACTCTTCCATTAGTGAAGCTAAGTCGAGATGTGAAAATTGTTCGATTGAGTTTGCATGAGATTCCAAGCTCGCGGAAGCTTTGGAATCGTGGCCATACTTATATCTTATCTCTTCCACCGTGCTAGGAATATTCTTCTTTGTTTGATGCTCACTCGACATTTCTTTTTCCATGAGTTTCTTTACGCTTGTCTTACCAATATCAACCTCCAACGTTTTACTTTCATCACCACCCTGAAATATTTGGTTAAATTACAAATTTATATGTACTAATAGCAACAACAAAAAAAAAAAAATTCCATATACGGAATGACAAAAACTACGCACATTTCCAAGTTATAGAGTGACCCAATGGCCATAATCGAAATTCAGAACTTTCATTATTTGTATGATAAATAAGTTGAATAGAGTATAACATCTCCTTTGTGTTTATTGTGTTCTTAGAAAAACCAAGGGGTTTTATCCTATGTTACCTGGTCCATCGGTTCACTTGATTCAAATTCGGGTTTGTGGTTTGTTGTTTACTTTGGTTCCCTAGATCTTTGCTAGCTTGGTTACACAAGTTATAAGTTCAATCATAATGTTAAAAAATTCTAAGTTAAATAGAAACACATTAATATAATAATCCAATTTCTAAATATAAACAATGAAAAAAATATATAATAAATGAGTTTGGTTCACCGAACAAATTAAAAAATTGTTTGTTTCGCCAAACCCAATCAAAATTTGACGGGTTGGTGGTTCGATTGATTTTACGAACCCAGTTCGAACCGTGCCGCGAACTAGTTCGGTTCGTACCGGTATGTGGTTCGGACTAGTACAAATGAATTGGGTAACATAGGTCTTATCTGCAAGTGGACTAAATAGAAAATATTTGTACACGGGGAATCCCATTTCCTTCTAGTTTGTATATCTTTGCTCCTCTGAAATATAATCTTCATAGCTTATTAAAAAACCAAAAAGAAAGAAAGATAAGAATACAGTTTATCGAGACAGGTAAACCATATCAAAATAAATCTCCCTGAAACAATGTTTGATGATTGAATACTAAGAAAAAAATAAAATAATACAAAATGAACGCATTGTCTGGATTGAGTTAGTCATGGATTGGATATAGTGCTCATTCAGATACTAAGAACCACAAAAGAACTAACTATTTCACAATGAAAATAGGTTAATAGTGAATTCTTGTATAAAAATTGGTAATTTTACAGTCAATATTCCCTATTTTTGTGAATAAAATAATTTTCATGGACAGAAAAAGAAAGATAAAACCTACATGTGTTGACATAATTCATTCAATAAAGTACATGCATGATTCAAGATATGAATTCAATATGAACATACAGACAAGTCAACAACACTTACATCATTCTTTCGAAGCTTTTCATCAGAATTGCTCAACTTAACTCTACTCCTTGAATATCCAGCACCTGCAGAAGAAAAATCATCAAAAATAAATAAATCTGGAACAATTATTTTTAAGGACCAAAATGTATTGCACAGATACCATCAGTATGGGATTATAAGGAGATCTTTAGTTTACTCTAACCATTAATGATAGATTAGTTGTTAGTTCAACTTTCTCTCTGATAATGATGATTACCCTTACTTACAGGGTTTTTTTTTTGCTTATTGTGGGTATCCTCACCCATCGAGTGAGACTAATCCCACGCACTACCCCCTTGATGTTACCTGATTCGTGGGTTTGCTCAGTTCGAATTCGGTTTCGTGGTTCGCTACTCAAGAATGAACCTGGTTCGTAGGGGTAGACAGAGTTGAGGGCCATTGAAGGTTGAAGTGATGAGTATGGTACAAAAGAGATTGAAAATGGCGTATTTTGGAAGAACAAAAATTCAAGTTTTTTTACTTATTAGTTGGAGATGAGGGTATTTGGTCATTTTTCATTAGTCTATTGAGAAAGACCATATTCAAAGGGACATGCTATTAATTTGAAATTTTAGGAAGATATATCTAATATTATAAAATATTCAGAGGGGCTGTAAAAAACAAAAGGTAAATCATTCCATTTTAATTTGCTTCTTTTGAAGAACTGCGAGCGAACCGTACCACAAATTGGTTCGGTTCTCTACCAACGAATTGGATAACCCTAGTTCTACATGCAACTGATTGAGTCGAGGGTCATCTGGGCCCTAGAGGGTGGCCCCAAGGAAATCATTGCTTCGTGGGGTTTTGAACACTTGACCTACCCTTCCTGAGGAGCTTATCAAGGTTCAGCTTGCCACTAGACCAACCCCTTGGGATTAGGTTGGTGTTGTAATTGGTGAAATTATATAAATAAACATGATATAAAACTGCATGTAACGATAAGTCCAAGCTTTCTTCTAAAGAGAGGCGAAAGAGTTCTAAAGTACTACTCTTAGAGCAAAGACAAGCCCATACAAAACAGAAGGCAACACCTTCTGTATAGAAACATAAAACTTTTATACGCCTTGGTACTCAGTAGGACTGATAGTGTGAATTTTGAAATTTCCAAGCAAGATTACCACTCAAATTTTAAAAATGCTTAAATAGAGAGTGTCATTAGCTTTATACAATATTAGAACAATTTCTTACCAACAGCATGCCTGCCATTTCTATGCCTCTTATCTGACAAAAACTTTTGAGTGGAACGACCCTGACGGAAGTCAAATATACTAATCAAACCCGACATACAGCCTGAATGATCTTTTTCATGTCGTATGTTGCGTCTTTGCGATTTCTTTGCCATAAGTTTTGATGATAATTCAACTCTAGAATGTGATATTTATCAGAATCAATCTCACTTATGTGACCACATCAAACCTGGTAAAAAAAAAGAGGAGAAAACTTCATAAATAGAAGATAAAGAGCACATCAATTTGTTTCAAAAAAGAATGGAAGTATAAAGAGCATGGCTAACTGTTAGTGAGAAAAAAAAATGAATCTAGACATAATATGCAAGTATAGAATTTCCTTAACAACGACATGAAAATCGTGAACCATAGAACCCCTGAGAAACATAGATTGAAGATTAAAAAACATAACCCATAATCGTCAGCTTTTAAAAACAGATAAAAATGAGTTTTTTTTAGTACTTTGTTAGAAACCTTCACATAAACAAGGGAACACACAACCCAAATGCCTCAAGAAGAAACACCAAAATCGGATAAAAGCACTTTGTTACCAACCTCAAAAACCTGAAAAAGGTGCCTAGACAAGTATACTCAGCCCTGATTCACAAATTTCAATGAGCGAGTCGACAGTCGACAGTCGACATTGCAAGCACCTCCATGTTTTATCGACATCGTGAGGTGACTCAGGTTGGTAAATTGTCCTGAAACTTGGTATATATTGTGGAGTAAAATGGGTTCCCAAACTTATGATCTCAATGTTTTGACCCTCAATTCTCTAAATTCTATCCATTGGGATGTATTATTCCAACCCATAAAAGATTCTTTCAATGTGAGAAGCTTTTTTGTTCTTGTAATTCATACAAAGCAAAGCCAATTTCAATCTTTTAATACTCCATTTACAGTTTTAGTACTAATTTCCTGTTATAATATCAGTATATCCACCAGAAACTGAGTCAAATACAGAGTTTTGTATGAATCACTGAGTTAATATTCGAGTTACAAAATTCATGTCAAAAGGAACAGAACAAGAAGAAGAAACCCACGATTACAGAACTAACATAACGTTTTTTTCACTAACAGCCAACTAATGACCACTGTTATTTCTGCAGTCATGTGAAGCGAGTCCAGTACCGGGTTAACCCGCCCGACTCACCGAGTTACACATACAGAATTCAGGCAGAAACAGAGAGAATTCGCAAAATGAGAGCAGAATTTAACAAAAAGGGGTTTTGTTTTTCATTAAGTTACGAAGAATTAACCCAAAAAAGGGAGGAAACAAGCAGAGACGTACCAGGAACTCCTTCAATGAGAAGCTTCCGCCATTAAAGATCAAACACAATTCAAACCCAGAACTCCAAAAGCTCTCCTTAGTACTTTTTCTACATTAAGTTCATACCAAAGCTCCAAAACCCGATATTTTTTCGTTTAAAAAATTTACACCCAGAACTCCAAAAGCTCCCCTTTAGTCTTTTTTCTTTCCCCTCCAATTTCATATCAGAGCTCTAAAACCCAACATTTTTTGGGTAAAAAAATTTACACCCAGAACTGCAAAAGCTCCCCTTCAGTTTTTTTTCCCCCTCCAATTTCTTATCAGAGCTCCAAAACCCACATTTTTTGGGTAAAAAAATTTACACCCAGAACTCCAAAATGTCTCTTTAGTCCTTTTTTTCGATCAAGTTTCATACTAAATCTCCAAAATCCAATATTTTTTGGGTAAATGACACCAAGAACTCCAAAAGCTCTCCTTAGTGGCTCAGTCCTTTTTCTATCAAGTTTCATACCAAAGCTTCAAAATACAGTATTTTTTCGTTAAAAATTTCAGACTTTTCTGCCATTAAAGACTGGCGAAAGTGGAAGGAGAGAAGAAGATGGAGATGAGGAGGTGAGAGAGAAGGAAAGCTAAGCAGAGATGGTGTTCATGCTTTTTGTGATGTTGCGTGGTAGTAGAACCACAGTACTATGGCCCCCACCACCCCATTAGCTTTCGATTCAAGAAAGGTCTCTCTTTGCACCCCCACATCTCAACTATCTTCGCACTCTCTCTCTCTCTCTGTTGCGAGCACTTTTTCTACGGTGTTGAGAGCTGCTATTGGCACCCCAATTTTTTTACTTATTACATCCCAATAAAAAAAAAAGTCAAATGCGCACAACTTTTGAAAAAATTCCAATTCCAATAAATTGTTCGTTTTAATTCTCAAAATATATTTTCAAGCGAATTCATCGATGAATATTTTAATTTAAAGTGACGATCTCGTTGATAAATTTAATGAAAAATATCATTATTTTTTAATAACAAGATCATTGATACTTATCAAATCTATTTTAATTTTTTTGGATTCAATATTTTATACGAGCCTAATTATAATTGTAAACAATTAATGAAAGTATTTGAACGATCGTTATAATATTGGGCAAATTACTATTTCGTGAGTTGAATATGATAAAATTTTGATTCTAGCTCACTATTCATTTTAATTCCCAAAACATGAAGAGTAAGATAGCAAATTTTTCGAAGCAACGATCTCCTTGATATAAAATAACAAGATCATTGATATTTTTTTCTTTTAAACTGACAATCTCGATGATTTATACAGTGATGATCTACCTGTGACATCGTCACTTTGAAAATTTTACGATCTCACTTTTCATGTTTTGGGAATTAAAATGAATAGTGAGTTGAATGAGAATTTCATCAAAAGTTAACCACGTTTTGAAAGATTTCTCTATGATATTTTGTATTGCTGAATCTTTATAACGTTTGAATAGTGTGTTTTAATATTTCATTAGGGTGTCCTAAATAATTCAAGAAATTTAGGATGTGATAAATAAAAGTTGGAGTGCCAATAGCAGCTCTCTCAGTTTCTAAGGACACCTTAAAGAGAGGAAGGAAGGAAGGAAAGAAGGAAGGAAGAGGGGCAAATCTGTAAAATACATGGTGGTTATTGGGAAACGAGGGAGGATTTTGTTGATTTCTGACTTTAGAGGACACGTATGTACTTTTTGGTTTTGAGAGAGAAGAGACAGAGGGACAAATATGTAATTTAGATGATGTTTACTGGGAAATGAGGAAGACTGTTGTTCGTTTTTGTCCTAAATGGACATACATGTACTATTTTGTTTCTAATGAAAATGGATGTTTCACCAAAACGACCAAACATTTCACTGATCCAATTAAGAGCTTTCGAAATATTTAGCCTTTTTAGTATTTATTTGTTTGTTTTTTTTTTATTTATAGATTTTAAATTGAAATTACCTTTATGGGTTTATATCATTTTTCCCAAATTCATATAAATGAATTATTTTTTTTAAGATAAAAAAAATAGGGGTGTTAATGGGCACCAATTTAGCTGGAATTGAAATAAATAAGATGGTTATAGATCTTTTTTATTATAATCGATTGGATGAAAGTGTCTTGGAACTAAACAAATTGAGAATCAAATTTGATAAACAAGAATCATTTAAAGAAAATGATTGTGATAGTTTTGATTTTGATTCCATTTATTTGAGAATTAGAATTGGAATCGATAGGAACCAGAATCGAGAAAAATTAATGATTCTGATTTTGAATCCTATATGGAATCAACCTCTTCACACTCTTATTAAATATGGTTTTTTTTAAATAATTTTTTGAAAATTTAATATTTTATTTGAGACTATAAGGCAAAAAAAAAAAAAAAGTAGAAATATAACACACAAATAAATACTTAAATGGATACATGTTTTATTTTGTCCATTTTACAACTTAATAGCTATTTTGGACTCATATTTGTGGTCCCAAAAAAAGGAACATAACGATTTAATTGATTTAGAAGGGTGTAGTTTTGGTTTGGAAAAGAGTCGTGATTGTCTAACTCGATTTTTTTTTCACTTGATCTATACTTGGCTAACGTGGCAAGGGCACAAAATCATAGATCGTTTCTTCGAGATACACAAGGAAACTATCAATAATTTTGTGCCCTTGCCAAGTCAATTGAGTACAGACCGAGTGAAAAAAATCAAGTCAAAAAATTATTACTCTTTGGAAAAAATTTCGAAAGCGTACTAATTTCAGTGGGTTGACTTGGGTTTAAAATGAACCAAAATTTCATGACTAGGGCATAACTCAGCCTAAACCAGACCAATCGAGAGAAAGAAATAGTGAGAGAAAAAGAAAAAAAAAAAAAAAGGGAATGGAAGATAGAGAAAGAAATGACATGGCCTCTATCTGGTAAACTTGTGAGTAGATTAAGGGAAGAACAATGTACACCTAAAGACAAATCCTAATTATATTTAAGAACGTAATTTATTCATATTATGTCATATAACAAATTAATTTTCTGATATCCATAATTATATCTAATAAGATCTTATCCTAATCTTCCTCAGATGATATGGAATATCACAGTACACCTTATTACAATATAACATATTTTAATACTCTAATATACTCCAAATGGAAAAAACATTATAAAAATCTCCCAAGAACTCGACTTGGGATACATGGTAATCATGATTGAGTCCGAAGTAAGAGCAATTCATGGAGGATTTCTTAATTGTCGAGGGGTAATAAAGTCCAAAAGAGATGGAAAGAGATTGATGATGTAGGGTTTTAGGCATAATTCTTCTACGTAGCATATAGGTCGAACCAGAGTCATATATTTGGTCGCTAGAGCTGATGCTAATAGAACGATCACCTAAATTTATATGCCTTAGATCTCTAGGGTCTTTGATTTTTTAATGATAGGGTATCTGGACAGAACACATACATGGGTCTCGTTCAGCACCAAACATTTTGGCAAACATTTTGCCCAACCATTTTTGTCTTACATGGGTTAGAAGTTTTGGAATGGGCTGATTTTTGGTGAGGATTATCTCTACGGTAAAGAGATCATCCTCACCAAAAATCAGCCCATTCCAAAACTTCTAGCCCCATGTTTATAAGTTGAAAAATCGTGGACCGTCCATTTTTTGTAAACCATTTTTTATGGGGTTAGAAGTATTGGAAGGGGGTGATTTTTGATGATGATGATCTCTTCACCGTAGATATCATCCTCACAAAAAATCAGTCAATTCCAAAACTTCTAACTCGTGTAGGACAAAAATGGTTGGCCAAAATGTTTGGTGCCGAACATGTCCCCACATACATTGTAGAAAACCAAATCAATTGGGTCTTAGTCCCCCCGTATGCCCTTCAATCTATCATATAGGGTAAGTGTTGAGAATTGTACATCCTAATTTACATGCCAAACACAATAAGTCATCTTGATTTATTGTGTGCACATCAGTATGGAACTCACTTGGAAAGTCTCCTCACATGGGTAGATATGTTTAAAATAACTAATAAAAAGACCCTAGTTCAGGTAAGAATCCTAACAACTTACGTTTGAGATTGATGACAAAAGCTTACAAATAAAGATGAAAAGTTATAGCAAAGGTACAAAAACCAAACCTTGAAGACTTTACACCAATATTTATATTGATTTGAGCATTCAAGTTTAAGTACTACATCGACACAGAAATTAATATGGGACAAAAGATGAAGAGTCGTGATGAAGTAACCTCATATCGCACATCTTGGCGAGAAAGTGCATGATAATCATAAATACTTTTCACTTGTATCTTGGAGAAAGTATCTATGGTTCCTATACACTTTCATCTCAGGATATGCACGTTGAGGTCACTTCAGCATTATTCAAAGATATTGACAGCGCACGAGATGTATACTTCATGGTCCATATCAAAGATGTGTACACGAAAATAAAACTTTCATCAATTATAATAACAACAACAATAATAATAATGATGGAGAATAGGACATATTGGTTAAAATTTTGTACATGATGTAGATTAGATTAAATGAGATGGGGATGAAGACAATGAGAGGTTAAGATATTATATTTGTCTTCTCCCCATATGGACACTACGTTAAAGTGATGGCATTTGTTCTTATCTCTACCAACTAATCCTCCAATAAAAATATGAAATTATAACTTAAACATAAACATAAAAACACCACCCACTCTTCCAATATATTCATTTGTCTCCTATTAGGATGCTATAATGATATAAAGATGGGTGATTTAGACATACCCCTCCCCTTTTTGGTGAATATTTGAGATAACCCTTTGCTTTCAAATTGATGATGATTTACTCCCTTGACCTTGGTCTTGGTCTTCTCTTATGACTTAATAAGAAAAAAAAATGATTTAAATCCCCTCATCTTAACCTTTTTAGTTAAAAATCCTTGACTTTTATTTAATACTAAAAATATGGCAAATTATTTTTAATCTATTCAATCAATCGACTCCAAGTCTCGCCATAACCCTTTGTAAAAAGCCCTTCGACTTTTTTCCAAAAATTTTATTGTATTTTTTTTCCTTTCCATTAGTTGAAATTTTTTGTGGCGTTATAGGGTAAATGTGTTCTAAGTAAGATTAAATCGATGTTAGTGGGAATTGAACACAGGTTTATGATATCATCACTCATAGGCTTTACCAACTAAGTTAGTTTGCAAATTCAAAATTCTATCATGTTCTACTTCTCAAAAATTCTATCTTTTTTATCATGGATAAAAATATGAAATAGATAAAAAAAAAAAATTTAATAAAAAAAAGAACAAACTCAAAAATAGTAAATTTGTGATATAAAATAAAAAAAGAATAATGATTTTCTAACTCCCCCTTTTGACATACGCCGCCCCCATCACAAAATCGTACATCATTTACCTTGGGATACATAAAATCATAAATCCATTTTCTTGTGTATCCTGAGGCAAATAATGTATAGTTCTATTAGTAAGGGGCCGTATGTCGGGGGGGGGGGTAGATTATCACAACTCAATTAAAAAATATTAGATCTTTTATATTGGGACGATCTTTATCACACCTCTTTATCTTCTATGAAAATTAGATAATAAGAAAAAACCCTTCATTTGGAACTTAACTCCATTTTTTATTTTTTGTCATTTCATTTCTACTATATGTTAGATGTGAGTTGTTGCAATTGAAAGTAGAAGACATGTGAGATGATATCTCATTTGATGATTGTATTAGGAAAGATGGTTTGTCCTTACTTACAAGATTGAAGATAGATGGTTTTGGTGAGAAAAATAAAGGGGTTTGGCCACATATTGAAAACGAGGGCATTTATGTCATTTTACATTATTCTATTAGAGGAGGGGGCAGGGGTATCATCAATTTGAAAACAAAGGGGTATCTCAAATATTCATCAAAACGTGGAGGGGTAAGCCTAAATTAATTCACCCAATGAAGTATAAACATTGGTGGGAGAGAACAATAGAGGAGAGAGGTATTTCTTTGATGAAAGAGGTCGTGTGCACCTGGTAGCGAAGTTCCAACCCTACTTCTGGTCTTTTTTGCATGCCAAGTGGCTCATCATTCTAGATCATTAATCCTTTTGGCCCACTTCTTGGTATAGTTTTTCTTTAAAAAATCAAAATTCAATTTGTAGGTTGATGATTATGCATTTTCAAGGAATAAGTATTTACGCAAGAAAAAATTTTCATTGTCTGACCAAACCACTATCGATGCAAGAAAATTCCCATGTTATCCTCTCCCTTGGTGCAATCAAACACCAACAAATGTTTCACGAGGAAATCCATTTTCACTTGACACTTTTCCCAAAAATTAAATTTCCCTAGAAAATATTTTTCCTAAATCATACAAAACCTAAGAAAGGAGTAGCTTAGGAGCAAAAGTGCTAGTGGATCTAAAAGTGTGCCACATGGCATGGAGAGGAGATAGGAGTTGGATTGCAATCCAATATCAAGGAGCATAGTAGTCAAACTCCTCTTTGCTTGCCCTTCAAGACGTCCTAGTTTATAAAATAAGGACCACAACCATCCTTCATTATAGTGCAATGAAATCATCTCCCCCACCAATTCTCCATCCATTTTAATAAAGACTCCAATTATCATAAAATGAAACTTAAACCCAAACCCATTAAAGATAGACTATCATCTTTGGTTAAACCTAAACCTCAACCACTTAGAGAATACACACCTAACCATCATAGAATAGATTTTACAAACTAAAGTCATTAAAAAAGATGGTTTTTTCTTTCTTCCATCGTGACTTTGAATCTCTATATGGCCCTCCACAGAATATGTGGCTACTTACCCGTCATAACATGTGACAGGGTGGTATGGTGCATGCCGCCCCACGTAGTCTCACCAAAAGGTGGGGATACTACGTGGGCTAACAAAAAAAAAAGGTCATATTTGGTTAAAGAAATAGTTAGGAACAAGCTTTCATTAGTTGTTTTTTTGGTTCAAGTTAGATTCAAAATCAATTTCGATTCAGGGAATGGAGATAGGTTACCATATAAGCACAAGGTATTTATTCGGTGAGAGCTTAATTCGGAAATGTTTTATAAAAAATGGGAAATTTTTTGGAATATATACCAAATTATGTCTTTAGTTTTCTTATCAAAATCCATCACCTTCAACCTCCCTAAAAACCCTATCTTGTTTTGTTTTCTTTTTTGGGATGACTGTGTATCCTTGTAGATAGAGGATTAGACCCATATCTGGGCTGTGCCCAATCCATAGACAATGGTCTTGTTGAAGGACTAGTCCTGTGACACGTGCAATACCCATACATCACACACACCAGGTAAGTGAGGATGCACCCTCGCAGGTGGCCTTTAAGGACTTAATGCTCAAATTGGGTAGCCAACTCACAACCTACGAGCATTGACTGTTTATCGGTCCGAAATTACCATTGAGCCAATCCCTCGGGGTTAACCCTATCTAATCTTGAATGTTGAAGAAAATAACATTTTGAGGGTGAAAATTAATTTTTTTTTATTATAATCCAATATTAATCAATAAATAACTGACTAATTCGTTGATTTGGTGATTTATTCACCAATCTCTAATTCGGAAAATTTTACAAAAAATTGAAATAACTCGAAGAATTTGGTGACTATGGTTTTACACAATTGATTTAGGGGTTGTCACCTAGTTTAGTGGTTAGGATGTAAGGGTTAGAGTCATGGGTTTGACCTCTAACAACCTCCCAAAGAACTAAAATGACATTAGTTAGTGTAGCAGCCAAAATCAATGCCATAAATAATTAGTAGCTATTTGAGGGGTAAAAATATGATTTTAGCCTTAATTTCAATAATATCGGCTTGAGATAACTATGATTAATATTAATAGGCGAAAAAGACGTATGAGTAATGTTAAAGACCCCGACATGGATGATGGGACTACTCAACATCCAAGTTGGGATCGTCCCACATACATGCCAAAAGATCGGTAGAGAGATACATACCTCACTAGTACCCTGATCTCATAGAAGCCAATTTAATCAAATCTAGAATAACAAGAAAATAAAAACTTGTCAAAATAGAGGCATAATTACACTATAAAACAATAAATAAGGGAGTATTTGATGTATTTTGAATGGATTCCATATTTTAATGGAGAAATACTATAAGATTGTGTCTAACTTGAATGATATGGTCTTTAAGAGGTACCCGCCCGCAAAGATTTCAAAGTATTGGAGAAGAGGATCAGAAATTTTTTTTTTTTTTTTTTCGCTAACCGAGTGTCCGGGCCAGCAAAAAAAAAAAAAATCACCAAAATTCATAAATACCAAAACACCAATTGTTCCGACTTCAATGACACATGATTCTTAATAGAATAATGATTTTCTAACACCCCCCTCTGACATACGCCCCCATCATAGAATCGTAGATCATTTGCCTTGGGATACGTAGAATCATAAATATTTTTCTTTTGTATCTTGAGAAAAATAATCTATGATTTTGTGATGGGGGTGTATGTCAGAGGGGGCTTCAGAGTATCATGACTCTTCTTAATAGTTTTGTGCTTTAGGTCATTTTGGGGGTGAATTATTTGTGGTTTGGATTTGCAAGTTATGGTTAACTTAAACATAGGATACAACAACATAGTATTGTTTTTGTTGATTGTGGTTTTTAAATTAGGTCAATGAAGATCATAAGATTAATGACGAAATCAAACTTAACTTTATCTAAATTTTCTTTGAAGGTGGGCCTTTTGTTCCAAGATTGTTTCCAAAATTTCTAAACTCACATTCTTTAAGCATTGGATGCTCCATACTTTGGTTTTCTCTCAATAAATGTGAATATGCTTTCCATGTTCATAAGTATTTTATAACAAAGAAAACATTGAAAGCTAAGCCATATACCAGGCAAGAAAGTATGGAAGATCATCTGGAAAGATTTACTTTAGTGTTCATGAATTGATGGGTTGGGTGACTTTATTAGTAGTGGAATCATGATTCATTCACAACTATTCAATGGGCCATTATTAGTAAATTTGCAAGTCGTCTTCATCTTTGTCATCATCCATGTCTCATCCCAAAGTTTTTGAGATCGCTTGACAAATCTTATTTCTCAATTCAATTTTGTCTAGAGCCGCATTATATATTATCGAATCCAAAAAAAAAAAAAAAATCTTATCATGAAAAAATGAAATGGTTGATCAAGATTCATGTTAAGAGTGTTATGTAAATATCTTGTATTATGTTGTGCTATGCAGAGCTGTAGGGGTGCAGGGGGCAGATCCCCAGCTTCGAACTTTTTAAGGGGTACGAAAAGGGCAATTGTGTAATATTTTTCTAAAAGGTCTTCCATTTTTTAGGGAGTTTTACATGTTTTGGTAACTCTTGATTATATAACTAGAGATCTCTAGGACTATAAAATTTATGAGAAAATAGTGATTGTTCTGGTTCTATTATCTGGACATAGGTACAGTGCCAAATCACGTAAATCTTTGTGTTTTGTGCGATTGTATTATCTTTGCTATTTCGTTTTTAATATGACTACAAATTTAAGGCAAAACCTCTTTTAATATGAGATTATAAGTTTTAAATACACTATATGTTAGCTTGATCCATGCATACGAGCTATAATATGTATTTGAAATATCCCAGTAAAGTATAAAAAAAATGAGATATAATAAATTGGGTTTTGGTCCGATCCATCGTGGGCCGAGCTTGGATAGTGTTATTAAGCTCATTTAGTTATCGGACTAGTTTGGGCTAGCCCAATACGTTTTTAATGTCCGGGTCGGAAGATAGGCCCTATTGGCTAGCCCATATAACCATAAATTTTGTTGGTGTAGAGGAGGTGAGGAAAACCAATTCAAATACAATGAAAAACAACTTCAAGAAAATCATAAATTTTGGCTTAAATTACAAACCCAAAATTTGTTATTTATTCTAAAATCAAATGAGACAAGTCCAAGAGGGTGTTTGGGTCTTTTTAAAAATATCTAGAATGGTGCCACAGTTTTTTGCTAGTCTCTCATAGTCATAGAAGACCAAAGTCAAGGGGTATCTCAAATAAATCATAGAACCCTCAGGGTTTAGGTCAATATTACCATAAAAAAATTTGGGTTTTCTATTAATTAAAATTAAATACCCACTTTATGTCTTTTATCTTTAGTAGTATAATAAGTCAACAAATCTGTCATTGAAGGAAGAATAAATAAATTTATTACCCAATTAAGGTCATTTCTACAAACCCTTATCAATCATTCAATATTTGGGCGTCATAAAGAACCTTTATTTATATTATTATATTTTTTGGATATTTTTTGAAAGTAGCCCCTACAACGATTTATATGAAATTAGCGACTTTAAATTTACGAAGGCAATGACCGATCATTTTCAAAGCCTTTGATCAAGCAATTTTTTTTTTAATAATGATTTTTCGACACATGCCCCCTGACGTGGCATGTACTAGAACCATAGATTATTTCCTCAGGATACACAATTGCACATATTAATGGGGACGTACAGTTGTGTATCTCGAGGGAAAAAAATATGTGGTTCTAGCCCATGCCACGTCAGGGGGTCATAGATGTAGTTTCATAAAGGACATTAAGGCCAGTCTCCGAGAAGAAGACCTAAGTCAAGGAGGGCATGTCATTAATTTGAAAACATAGGTGAATCTCTAACATTGACCAAAAGACAAAGTAGGATAATATCTAATATTGATCAAAACATGGGGGTATCTCTATGTATAAATTTGACCAAAATAGAGGAATAATAACGGGTTTTCTTTTTTCACGAAACCAATACTTACCGAACAACGAACTTGTTCGCTTTGTATCAATTCGTGGACACAGATCGAAACCATGAACCTTAGAGGGGCCAAGGTATTATATTAAATTTTTCTGAATTTTTTTACACATCGAAATAGCAAAATGAAATTTAAATAGAATATTGTGGTTCATTGGATTTTTTTTTAAATTCAAAATAATTGGGTCCATTTATCTAACTCATATTGAGAGAGGATTCTCTGTGACCCATTATATCGAATTGCATAAGCAGTAACTCCTGAATTGAAGTTGATGTCTATGGTTGTTAATGGGCCGGGTCGAGGCAGGTCTTAAATAGCCGAATTTTAATTGGGCCATAAACTTAGTCCAACCCAATTGAATTCCTTCCAGTTTCAAGCCTGGGCCGGACTGGACCAAATTACAAAATAGGAAAATCCTTGATAAGGAGAGATTTGCCCAATTGAAACAGCGAATGGTTCCCACATTGGACTTGGTGATTCGAGTGAAGCGTCATAAGTTGATTTTGATCTAGTGGGCCCAAAGACTGGCAACCATCTAGCTATAATAGGAATTTGTGGTCTGGATCCAATTAGGTCCATTAAATTAAGACACAAAGACTTAGTTTTACAATAAAGGATGATGGAAGGTTAGAAAAAGTTCTCAAATGCTTGTACTAAATAAATAAATAAATAAAATCATACTTATTATTTGATAAATTTGGGGGCCCAACTCAAAATCAATTGGCTATGAGTGGAGAGGCCCACGAGCTTATAAGGAGAGAGACAATGCAATGAGTGTCTGATGTGGGACTAAACTCAATATGCCCCCACACGTCTGGGCCGGACTGGGCAAAAACACGTGGAGATATGAACTGGGTGACATGGAGGAGCGAAAGGCCCTCTCTGATACCATGAAAGATAAGACTTTCCTAATCAAAAAATAAAAAAAACACTTTTAAATAGGTATGAAAATGCTTTTATTTGAAATCTGTATTTTTTTTTTCCCATCCTTTTTGTGTGCTAACCCGAGTGTCCTCACACGTTGGCAAGACTAATCTTGGGGCACACCCGCCACCCAACACGACACATGTGTGACGTGTAATTCGAGGGGTGCATGTAGATTCGAACTCACACAGTTGGAATATAACCTCGTGGGTGAAATATGGTTTTTTTTTTTTAATACTTTCCCGATCATCGTGGCCGATACCTGATCTCGGGTATGGCCATGTGTCAAACTTTTGAGTACGAGTACATCCCCTTGGGTTTCAAGAACTGTACTCCAAATCCAAGATCTTACGTATTTCACCCATCATCGTCAAAGTCTTATTCCAACATTTTGAAGTCGGATCGATGAGGATCATACTAATATAGACGATCCATAAAATTCCAATTTTCTTCTATAAAAGGAAACTGGGCCTTGTAGGTAGATGTCAATGGTTCAAGCTTTGGAATGGACTGGCTTGGGCAAGGTGATCAATCCTGACACTTTTGGGCTAGACAAAGTTAGTCCATTTCAGGTTTGGAGCCCATTCATTTGCCTAGACTTCTCTCTCCCCTCACTCACACACTCTCTTTCTTATGAAGAGTAAATAATCCATAAACGGTTGAGAGAACCATATTAAATAAATAGAGCTTCTATTGGCACCACAACTTTTAATTATTACACCTAATTAAAAATAAAATAGTGGTTTTTCCCAAAACATGCGCAACTTATGTCCCAATTCCGGTTTCGGTATATTGTTCATTTTAATTCCCAAAACATGTATTTCAAGTGAATTCGTCACTTTTATAATCAATAAATTCGTAGATATTAAAAGTGACGAACTCATGAGTTCAAAGTTTATAAAAATGGTGAATGCATGTTTTGGGAATTAAAATGAACAATGTACCAAAATCGGAATTTCATTGTATTCAACATAAGACATGGAGATTCACCCAATAAAATAAGTCAATCGCTGAGAATAAGTAAGGTGTGTTTTAATATTTAATTGGGGTGGGACAATAATTTAAGAAATTGGGTGTGATAAGTAAAGATTGGGGTGTTAATAATAGTTTCTAATTAAAATGCAAAATCTCTTTCTTTAGATTTAGGGTTCAGTGGTCCTTCATTTTCAAAGTATTCTTTTAAAAGGCCATAAATTCAAGAGGACATTTTTTTTATTTTTTATTTTTTTTAAGAGATGCTCTCTCAACCATTCAAGAAAGTGTGATATAGGAAAAAAGTGCTAAATTTCAGTTTTGATTTTCAAATAATATTGTTCTTTTACAAATCTTGGATTTTTTTTAAATAGATACACATAGTGATTCAAAATTTAATTTTCAAGCATAATTTAAATGTGATTAAGGTTGCTTCTTGTTCACACTTTACCGACCATGAATTCCTTTTAAAACTTTGGTCTCCTACAAACTCTTCAAACCCCCTCCTCCTTCTCCCAATCTTCTCAATTTATTTATTTATATTTTGAGTCGTGATGACGCCTTTATCACAAAATTGTAAATCATTTGCATCGCGATACACAAAAATATTTTTGCATATCCCAATGCAAATGGTTTACAGTTCTTTCGTAGGGGTGTATGTCACAGGTTGCATCAAAAAATCATTATTCTTATATATATATTTTTTATTTTTTTATTTTTTTATTTTTGTTTTGAAAACTGATTTTCCAGCGATTATCCTTCCATTTTTTTTTTTTAATTATTTTAAACTAGGTTCTATGGTGACAACTTAAACGGACAAAATTTCTCCTTTTTCTATAATAATAATAAATTTGAAATTCAAATGAAAAAAGGTTTTCCCATAAATTCCCCAGCTTCGTGAATTGTTAAATTACTTTTTGCTTTCATACTAAGGTTTTATTTTTTGAGTCATGCTGGAGTGACCTCAGCGGGGGACACCTTGATGTGGTGGCGTGCACAAGTCCGTAGATGTATTTTACTCGTATCTTGAAAAAAAATGCATCTACAGGCATACATGCCCCGTCATGGCAAGATGTCCCCCATGTGTCCTCCACTGAGGTCACTCCAGCATTAATCTAGTTTTTTTTTTTTTTTTTTAATGATAAATTAGTTATGCAACATTTCAATTATTTCATCTCTCTTTCTCTCTCAAGCGAGAGAATCTTTCTTAAAGGACAATAGTGGTGTCCAACAAACCATCAATATAGAGACATGTGGGAGCAAAGAATCAACCGGTTCATTTTCCCTTTTGTAGAGAAGTAGGTGCGAGAAAAGACAATTAAAAAAAATATAAATTAAAAGTTAAGAGAACGCGACGCATAATTTACATGGGTGATAATAAGATCCATTATTATTTCATTAAAATTAGGTTACAATCTTTCAATCTCACATTATCAAAGAAAAAAAAAATTGAAAATCCCTCTTAAAAATCATACAATAAATTCGATATGAATACATAGATGGTACGAAGACAAAATTAACTCTCGGCAACAAGTTGTGAAATTGAGTAAAATTTAGTGTACAATCATTCCATCAAGTTTATCATACCATCCAAAATACAAGGCACTAACATAACAATTTTATTTTGTTTTTGCGTAGATGGCACATTTTAAGTCATTCGCCGTGTGGAGTAGCTTGTCAAATATGCTTCTGATTGGGCTGCCACATAAGCTAACAGTGGACCAATTATGAGAAAGGGTTGATGATGTGTTAAATTTAGATGACTTGGCTAACATACTTGCCATGTGCCATCAAGCCTTGACAAACATCAACACTTAAAGGCATTGCACCATCTTTAACTTCTATAAATAAGGCCTTAGAGGTCATTTAGATGGGACAAAATTAAGAGAGAGAGAATGAGAGTTAAGCTTGAATTTTCTTTAAGCCTAGTCTCAATTCTTTTCTTCCAGATCCTATCCCTCTTCTTTCGTATTTCGTCGACACAACAATTTTTGAATGGTTGTAAACTCGATTTAAGCGATAATCAGAGTCACCTTATCCAATACTCAATCTCACGTGTACGCTCAGGTGCGACTCATGACTGGCTTGTACACTCACATGCTTGTGATCTTATCTGCACTCGTTACATTTTGTAGTAAGAGAAAAATGATTCATAGGTAACCACAAATTTTTTAAACATGTTACTCGCGTGTCTTTTTCATTTTTCCCTTTTAATAATGTGTTTTCCAATTTACACGAATAAGGATATTGGAGAAAAAGTAATAAGAAAATAAACAAGGAGCTTTTTTTTACAAATTGAATACTTCGAAAACGCGTAAGAGAATAAACAAACAATACATAAAGATGTATTAAGAAAATATATTAATAAAACACAACGGTTGTCTTTTCCCAAATATTATCTCTTATAAAAAGTGTTTCAGATTCAATCTTTCATGTTGTTTGAGGAATAATTTCAACTTTGTACTTTTCCATCCTCCTTTCTCGACAATACTCATTCAATTTTTTTGTCTTTTCTCTCTTATTATCTTTTTCAATAATACCCTTCCAACTTTATTATATTTATTTTTTTCCATTTTTTCATTAATACTTCTACAACTTTATTGCATTTACTCTTATACGTTTTTTCCAATAATATCACTATAACTCATTCCTTTTTAAATAATACCTAACTTTATTTTTTTCCTCTTCTCCCTCTTTTCTAATAATAACCCTTCAAACCATTTTCTGACAATATTCCTACAACTTTTTTATTTTTCATCTTTTACTGATTTAACCCTAAAAACAATGATCATGTCGTGGGCATGATTAAACTCTAGTATATATAATAAAACACAACGGTGAATCCCATTCTCCTTATCTCCCACATAAAATAGTGATTGAGATTTAATCTTTCTACGAATCTTGAGGATGATTTTTTGATTTTATTATCATTCATCTTCTTATCATTTCCAATAAGACCCTTCAACATTTATTGCATTTTCCTTACTATCCCTCTCCAATAATATCCCTCCAATTTTAGTCTCTTCTCTAGTATCCCCTTAACCCCAAAGAGCATGCTCGCATTGATAGACATGAGAAAACTATAATTTATATAATAAAATGCAACTGCAAACTACACTCCTTTTATCCCCTACATAAAGAGGATTAAGATTTAATCTCACTACAAATCTCGATGAATTTTTTAATTTTATTGGTAAAAAAACTCTTCTATTCCTTTTCTAATAACAACATTTCTACTCTATTGCATTCCCTCTTTTATCTCATTTTCACTAATGCCCTTTTGACTTTATTATCATTCATCTGCTATTCGTTTTTCAATAATATTATTCTAATTTTATTGTCTTTCATCTTCTACCCATTTTAATCACAAAGAGAATGCTCGTGACAATAGGCAGCAACAAAATCTAGTATATGAATATGCCTTGATTGAAATTTATAAGTTGAGATCAGTTAAATGAACTATTTTCTTCCATTTCACTATGTCCAGAAGCATGTCATCTTTCATTAAAAGAATGTTCGTATCTACTTTCAATGTCTCCATGCATTTTTTTAAATCTTTCGACCAACCTAATGCCACTCCCTTCATTTATGGTTAATGTTAAACCTAAACGACAAAATATGATTATTATCACTGACCCTAATAATTGAAATAGATTAATGATAAATTGACTTCCTACAACACTGCCCTGACATTGCACCGATGCAATGGTGTGAATAGAACCATAGAAGCTTTTTCTTGATATACAAGTGTGATATAGACGTGGAAAATCGATGGTTCTCTACACAAACAATGTTATAGAAAGTGTTGCACGATGTCAATGTTGCCCATCTCATTGAGATAAGACATTTACGATAACGACAAAAAGATCTATCCATACCCTTTTGGGGCCCATTAAACGATCAACGCTTGTCCCACAAATCTACAAACCAAAAACTTTATGAATATGATCAATGATATCTGATTAATAGCCATTAGATTCAGGCATGTTTGATCATGATTTTGAATCACCCATTAAATATTTATTTTCTAATCTTACTAAGAGGTGGTCCACCACCAACCAAGTGGCTTGGAGACCCAGTAGTTATATTGCAATTAGACAATCAAGAGTACATGATCTTTACTCTTCCTTAAGAGGGGTTTAATTTCGCCCCTTATATTCTTTCTTCCACCTTTCCTACTTACCCTATACTTCCCTCCATCGAAACTGCATTCTTCTCCTTCAAGATTTCGGCGACAACTTCTACAGATCTTCGGACCGATCTTACCGATTTCTAGGGTTTCCCATCTCTTATCTTGCGACCTAGAATCTCTGCGATCTTCAGCGATATTTGCAAATCTCTATCTATCATTTGTTCGTTCGAACTGATCTTTTAAATCTCAACTGGTATGTAAACCGCCACTTTGATTTTGTATCCTATGTTGTTGATCTTAGATCTCTCGTTACGAAATCTTAGAGAGTTTCGGTTTAACGATTCGATCGGTTCTCAATGTTATTGGTTTTGTGGATTTTAATTTCTCGTTTCGGTTTTGATTTGATGTGTTGTTTTTTTGCGATTGTTACGGTGTTTCGGGTTTCGATCCGAGACTTTTTGTTTATTATTAATTTTTTATACAGTTTTGATCTGATTCAGATATTTTATTTTTACTTATTTTTATTTCCTTGCTTCTATGTTTGGATCAGTGTGGAGTGAAGTGGTTTGAATATGATATAGTCGACTTTAACTTTGAATGTTTGCAATTTTGTTTCTTTATTTATTTTTTATTTTATTTTTGTGTTGAAATTGTTGGATTTGGATGTGAAAATGGAATATTCATGCGCGATTCATTTGAGAACCATTTTGATATGAGTCGTATCTGGAATTGGTTGAATTTTAAAACGTGAATGTTGCTTTTTTCTTATTATTATGCATAGTTTAGTGGATCTAGCAATCTAGGGTTTGTAAAGTGCATGGGTGAGGAAATTTTGATCCGTAAGAATTATGTTTTGTTAGTTCAGGATTTAGGCAGAACTACTTTATTAGGTTCAGTTTATTGAAAATGTTTAGTAATTGTTCCCACTTGGATACTTTGCTATTTCATAATTATATTTTATTATTTTTTTGTGCGATTTGGCTGATTTGGGTTGTTTCTATGACGTTTTAGGGTCATAAAACTTTTGTGTTTTGAATGGTCGGTGATCTGTTTCTGTTTAATTGGAAGTGAAGGCCCATGGGCTACTCTTTCTTGGTTGTAGAAGGCACACATCACAAAATCCAAGACATCATATACAGTTTCTCTGTTGGTTTCATAAATAAAACTAAGTTCAATTTAGTGCCTCAAATTAAACTCCGCTGACCAGACCCATTACTGAATAGTTCACAAACTTTGTTACTTTTCATGCTTATGGGGAAATCAAGAAGTGACGATTTTTTTCTTGTCAAACGAAAAAAAAAAATGAGTTGTAGATATTAGCTATACCATCTCTGACAATTTAGCATGCTGTGACATAAACATTTAGAAAACCCGAGGTTGAAAAGAAACAAAGAATGACTAGTTTGAGTCTCAACTTCATCAGCATCAAAATTGTCACCGTAAAATACATAGAAAGTAAACCTGATTAATGCAATAGCTATCTAATTATGCAAGTACGCTTCTTATGTCTAGACTGTATTGATAGATTATCCACTATTGATCATCTGATTGAGAGAGGTTTTCTGATGCCAAAATTCTTTTATTTTTTCATCTATAAATCTAATGGGGAGTCTGTGGACCCCCTTCTCATATTGCGTTATCATCTTTCATTAGCATCTGGTTTCGCTTTTTAGCTTTCTTCGAGTTTAGTTGGGTGTTGCCAAATTCAATTTTGTCTTTATTGCAAAGTTGGGATCAAACAGGCTTTTGTGACAGGAAAATAATTTTGTGGGTTTTCCTTCCTTTCACATTGTGCTTGGGACTATGGTTGGTAAGGTTGGCAACGGTTCGGGTAAGGCCTCTACCGACACCATACCCGAATTGACATACACACACCCAAACTCGATTATTCAACTAAATTTTAGGTTAATTTTAAAATAGAGAGAGCTGAACCTTTAAAATAGAGAGCCTGCTAGAGGGGACATTCTCTTATCTTGAATTATCATGAGTAGAGTTCCGCACCAGGACTCAAACCATACCTCTCCGAGAAGGTAGTCGAAAGAGCGCTTCTCTGAGAGACATGGTTCGAAACAGTGCATCCCATTTCTTTCTTGGTTGGACAACCCAACTGGCTAGGCAAGAACAAGTCTCTCTATTATCTCTTTGCTACCCAAATCCAAATTTTTAGCCAAGTTTTAAGTGGCTAAACAAAGCCGATTTCTTATCTGAATCTTCATCCAAAATTTTACCCACTCTCAGCCTGAACTTTTTTTACCCATATCCAATTTATTTGGGTCGGATGAGTCGGGTAAACGGGTATTATCTGACCCATTGTCAACCCTAATGGCCGGAGAGGAACAAGAGAGTTTTCTAAGATGCAGGGCCCTCTTTTCATGACGTCAAGTTAAACTTCCTTGGGTTGTTGTTTTTCTAGTGTAAACTCCTTGAGTCCAAAGGGGTTCGTTTTGAGGAAGTTGTTTTTAGGTTGGAGTCTGTTTGCTCGAGGTAGCTTTTTCTTTTTTGTTCTCTTAGGTTCGTCATCTCGATTGCCTTTTATACATTCTTTTCTTCTATTAATAAAAGTATTATTATAAAAAAATTACCCTTAAATGTTTGTCAGAGCAATGCTGTGTTGCTTTGCCCCAGGGGGGTTGTGAGTTTTGTGGTGGTGTGACTCATTACTCGAGTTGGCCTAGTTGCTGATGTCCTTTTATTGTGCCTTTTTTACTTCTCCACTGCAAATAAGTGACAAGAAATCATTCTATGGCACATAATGGAAGAAGTTGCAGATATAGTTAACTTAAATGGTACTCTGTCTTTAGTTTCTATATTGAGAAAAACTGTTGACGTGTGATGAAAACTTGACTCCTCTTCTGTAAAACCTCATGGATTGTAATTAGTTATGCTCTGGTGATACATTTCCTTATGGAATTGCTAACTGTTGCTGCATATTTTTCAGTATTTGTTTATTGTCTTTTTGGTCTTTGAGCAGGGGTGTTCCTCACGCTTATATTTGAGTGGAAA
Source organism: Akebia trifoliata (assembly GCF_017979445.1). NCBI lineage: Eukaryota > Viridiplantae > Streptophyta > Magnoliopsida > Ranunculales > Lardizabalaceae > Akebia > Akebia trifoliata. The sequence continues at coordinate 29,597,893 of NC_141384.1, forward strand.
TTGTAGATGTCGGTAACAAAAGTAAGGTCTTATAACAGTGTAGATGAGATGAAGCCTGGGCAGAAGCTTGGGAAACCTGAGGAGGGAAACGATTCCCTTGACACTTTCATCAGACAAGCAATAGGAAAAGAACCCGTCCTTTCTTTCTCAAGGGCGAGCGACAGCCCAGTTCAGTGGATTCAGTTACTTCACGCATTAGACCAGCAAGGTACTAACAAACTTTCTAAAGGTTCAAAGCTTAACCACACTGTAGACGGGAAGGAACATCTGTTAGAGCATTGCAATGGTGTGAGCTCCTTTGCATCTGAGATGAATGGGGTTAAGGAATCTGCTCGCCCTATAATAAGTAGCGGAGTCCCTGTAAAAGGGATGAAGAGTGCCTCTGAACACATGCAAACTCTCAAAATTCCCGAGGCTGTTGTTGCCTTTGCTCAGGCCGCTGCTAAGGCCAATGGTGAGCCTGAAAAATGTATGTCAAGTGTCATAAGCAGGTATTTGGGTTGTAGCTAGCAATAGGTTTTGCTTCAGGTTGCGATAAAAGATGTTGATTATTTATTGCTTTTCTTTCTCTTGTCACAGATCTCCCAGGTTGGCCATTGTTGTCGCCTCCTAAGGTGCAGATGCAAAAGTGTGATAAATGTACTCGGGAATTTTGCTCGCCCATTAATTACCGAAGGCATATACGTGTGCACCGCCGATTGTTGAACATTGATAAGGTTTTCACATGTTTTTATTTTTTTATTTGATTTTGTAGCATATTCATTTTTGAGTGCTTTTTTATTTATTTCACGGGCGATACTGTCTCCAATGTTCATGGTTGGCTTTGATTTTTTGAGAAAGAAAATGTATTATTTGTGTATGATATTGTTGATCATAAGGAGTTGACAATCAATTGAACAATCTTGAATGATGAAATTGGTGGACCACCTAAGTGGATGGATCTTGGATGGATGCACAAGGAACCTGTTAGTGCCAGTATAGAGCATGTGCTGTGACAAATTGGGTTGGGTGTAGTTCAACTCATCGTTCTGATATCCTTAGCCATTCAAATTGATTGTGTACTTTTAGGTGAATGAAGTCATTGGTGACTAAGCTGAAAAAATCTTTGTGAGGTTGGTTGGGATCATCTGATTGACATAGGTGGCATATGTGTGATAGGTTGGTAGTTCATTTGTTCCTTAATCTGAATCAGTGAGAAATGTCACTTTGTACATGTAGAATTTCTTGAAGCCTTTTAACCATTGAATTAAAAGATGTTGCAATTGTTTTATTTTAGGAAAGGTTTAAAATCTCGTTTTATTGCAATGTTTTGGTCAAGGTCGAAATTGTAACGGTCTTGGCTGAAACCAGAATGTTCTGCTGAAAATTCTGAACAGAACTGTACTTTGAACTACGATTTTCAGAATATAGAATCAGCTAACACAACAATGCGAGCTTCTCTTTGCTGTACAGTAGTAGATGTGTTGGTTTTGCATTTTTAAATTGAATTAGTAATGTTGGTGGTTGATTATTTTGTCTCTATTTGGTATTCATCATCTGATTCATGATTTGATGGTTTGTAGGACTTTCCTAAAAATAGGGATTTCTTGGGAGCATTTTGGGATAAGGTAATGTCATATTGCCTTTTGTTTTTGTGTGATTGTGTGCCTCGTATTTTGAACTTTTCTTACTTGTTTGTGTATTTTTCAGCTGTCTTTGGATGAGGCTAAGGAAATTGTATCATTCAAGGACATAGCATTGGAGGTAATTACTGAGTCAGTTTTTTTTTTTTTTCTTATACTGCATTCCGTATTTTGCTCTTTTTATGTCTTTTGTCCCGTGTTTTCTTTTTTCCGCACAATACTTATCTAATAGTTAATACATTGTAGGAAGTTCCTGGATCTTCAATTATTAAAGCGTTGACATCATTTATCCGTGAACCTGGGTTTTCTTCGCTGCCACAAGTTTATGTCAAGGCTGGTGCAGCTCTTTTGGTAAGCTAACATCTCCCTCCCTCCCTCCCTCCCTCCCCTGCCTTTTTAGATCAGTTTTTCCACGATTATAATTATTTATTCTGTTCCAAGTATCTAAATATTGCACATACTTTCTGCAGGATGTCATCCAAGCTAGGCCTTCAAGGTTTCCTATATCCTCACAAGAATTATTTAGTATCCTTGATGATGCAAGTGAGGGGACATTTCTATGTGTTGGCACTGCTGTATCCATGCAGAAATATGTTTTTGATGGGGAAGCTGGGAAGATTGGTCTTGAAATGAAGAATCGAGTTGCTTGCACCAGTTTTCTGGTGGAACAAAACTTAGTATGTATTTTTTTTATTCTACACATAACATATCATCGTGCTGATTAAGATATTCAGGATAATGCTTTGATTATAGTCTTGTAAGTTTGTGTAGATCCATTCTTGAAATGAAGAATCTTGTTACATCTGAATATATGATCACGCTGATCCCAGATATTTGGGATATGGCTTTGATGATGATGATCTGAATGTGTCATACCCTTGTTTTTGTCATGGTACTTCTATCTTGTCTTTTATCTCTCCCTTTTACACTTTCCGATCATTTCGCTACTTCAATTCACATTCTTTTGTGGCCTTCCTCCCTCTTCTTTTAGAGTCTTTGATATGCCCACACCTTGGTGTTGCTACTATTTGTTACATACATATGGCCAAACTATTAATTAGATGTTCTAACCTTTATTGTGGTTTTGATTGACACTGTGATTCAGGTCAAGGCGTGGCTTGCTGATAAGGATGCAGAAGCTCTAAGGTGTCAGAAGTTGCTTGTGGAGGAAGAGGAAGCTGCTCAGAAAAGGTATCTCTGTCCTGAAATACCCAGTGATTGTTTCATTTAAGCCTTAAGGGGTCGATTTTTATTTTTGTTTAGTAAATAGTAACTCTAGTTAGGAATATAAAAATGGTGGCAATTTTATGTTGATGTTATGATGAAAATGCAAAAATTCACATACATGATTGGAAGATGTCAATAGTATCTGCTAGGTGTCGTTTCTCTTCCGGAATAGCTAGACATTTACCTGTCTGAAGCCAGCACTTGATGAATCATGTTTTAACATTTATACATCCACGATTTAAATTTAGAAGATTACGATATATGTGTGTGTGCACACGCACGTGTACATGCGTCTATGGCTTATTTAAGGGGGGAAAAAAGTGTCTATGGGTTGGTTATTAACTGGATACATTTTTTTTTTTTTTTTTTTGTTGATTAAAAAAAAATATAGAATATGTTATTAAATTGTTGTACTAGTTCATGGACATTGTTTTCTAACTCGTCTTAGAGCCCATCGGGATAGTTACTGGCCCTCTATTTGCACAATTTTATTATTGATACTTAAGAAGTGGTATTCTTGTTTTCTTTTCTATTTCTCACAGGCAAGCTGAGCTCTTGGAAAGGAGAAGACTGAAGAAGCTTAGACAACAAGAGAAGAAAGTAAAGGAACAAAATGACGGGGATGAAGCAGACTTCAAGGAAGGTTCCCCAGATTCCTTGGAAGGTGTATCTTCTTCTGCCGGAACATCCAGTCCGTTGGTTACCTCTACATCCCATTTGTATTCTCTGGAAGCATCAGAGAATACTTCTCGACAACTTCTGGAATCTACCCAACTTCCGAACACTAATGAAGAAGTGTATGCAAGGTTCAATTCAGGATTTGATGATGAGAATGCATACGTGGCTTCCGCTTATGCTGACACAACCAATTGCCAGAATGTTGAGCACCAAATGCAGCAAGGAGGTGGTCGGCGACACATTATCATTGCTCGACGGCCAGTGTCGAGTTCGCACCGTGGTGCTTCTAATGGCTTCCATACTGCGCAGGTTCTTCCAGCATCAAATTCTGGTCCCGTCCAGAAGCATGGAATCCACAAGGACCAGAGGGCTACTTCTTTAGCTAATGGCCATAAGGTCTGGACCCGGAAAACCAAACCTAGCAAGGATAGGGAGGAAGATTTGAATGCTAGAGTACAAATAGAAACGAAAGATCAACCAGATCTTAGTGGAAACTGTGAGGTGTTGATAGGTTCTATTTCTGTTATACTTGGAGATTGCAACGGGGGTAACAGTACTATTATGGCGGCTGCTCCCCTTGATCAGTGTGCTTTTGACCAACAACCACTGAAGCACAATAAGGTCGAAGAGAAGCCCGTGAGACCTGATTCTGGGCTTAGCAGCAGCACAAACCGGTCCAAGGTGAAGCTTTGGAGGCCAGTGGGAAGGCATGAAGCTGGAAATTCCATTGTTCAGACCGGAAAGAGAGAAGCTGAATTGGACGAGGTGAAGGTTGAAGGTGCAATTCCATTGTTCTGCAGCCGTGATGCAGAGGCTTTCCTCATTCAGCGTAAGAACTTTAGTTCTTGTCTCATCATTGATATACTTCTTTGGAAACATATCCACTTTGATTGCTGACTTATCCAATTGATTGATTCCATATTTCATGCAGGATGGAAGGAGGCGATTGCAGCAGACCATGTAAAGCTGATCTTATCTCCCGAAACTGAACCGATACCATCGTATGGTGATCGAGGTATTCTTTGTAGTGCGGAGAATCGGTTGTCTGATCCTGGGAATGTTGAACATGCAAGCATTGGAGCTACTAAGGCGAAGTTCAGAGCAAAGGCGGCAGACAAAGGTTCCAGGCTAAAGTACATCCCCAAGCACAGAGAAAGAGTGCCCAAGGGACAGAGGTAGGGCTATTTATTAAATATCAATGTGCAGTTTCATATCCAACTTAATATTTCTTAGCAGAGGTTCCAATTTTAGCAGAGGTCTTCTGTGATAGGAGGATAAAAAAAAAGGATGGATTTAGAGGGAATTATTTTACAAATCTATTGGGCTTTTTTATTTTATTTTGGGGGGTTCTGGTAAGAGATTAGTTGGTTCATGTGTTACTAAATTTTCTGTAATAATTTGGGTTTTTAGTGTGTTATTTCAAGTTTTTCTTCTCTCTCTCTCTCAACCGCTCTTTTTATTATTTTAATATTAGAACCAATCAACTTTGCAAATTATTTTTCCAAGAAATTGATAGTGCCTTATAAACGAATTAATAAACTGCAATCAAGAATGAGATGAGATTTTTGGCAAAATGGAGAACTAATCGGCCCAAGTTTTAAACCGTTCTTTTCCAAGGATAGGCTTATCCCTTATTTCTCAATTCCAAGTGGTGTCCAAGGATAACCTTATCCCCAATTCTCATTCTCGATTGCAAATTTACAATCAGCAAAGCACACTCGTAACTAACCCAAATCATGGCGATCATGTCTCTTACTTAGCTATTGGACTAATACAACCAACAGGACACGTGTCTTCATATCAGTAACAATTACTGATAAACCGCCACCTCATACATCTTATCCAAATTCCAAACTCTTCTAACCACATTTGTGTTCGCTCTCTGAAACAAAATCCCCAAAACTCAAATTTCTCTCTCAAACCCAATTCAAAGTTTCAAACTTCTCTTTGCAACTCTAAATCTCTTTCTGTAATTTCGATTAATTGTAACAGAAACTAACAAAATGTCCGGTCGAGTTGGTGATATTCGTCTCTCCAAAGAAGAAGAGGAAGATGAACCCATCAACCCAGTAACAAAATCTGCTGAAACCCTAAAACCCCAAAGAAGCTTTCTCACCTTTCGACATCTCAACGCCTTAGCACTCATGATCGTCTTCGCTGCAACTGGAATGGTAAGCATCGAAGACATGGCTTTCGTTATCTTATCTTTCTTCTACATGTATTTCCTATCCAAGATCTCTTTCCCTTCTTACTCCTCATCTGCAATCGATCCCCCGATTTTCGGCCAAAAAAATCGAATTCTTGGTCTCTACGTCTCACTTGGAGCCCTAATTGGACTAATTCTCCCAATCGCTTACATCTTCCATGGCATAATCGAAGGAGATAGGGAAGGAATCAAAGCAGCCATACCCCATGTTTTTCTACTCGCGAGTCAGGTTTTCAAGGAGGGAATAACGTTTTCGAAGCGGTTTTCTTTGCCGATTAGGGTTTTTGTTCCAGTTTCTTACAACACAAAGAGGATTTTTACGATAGTGGAGTGGTTGAAGATTGAGATTGGGAAGGTTGATGGACAATTTAGTGGGTCTGAGAGAAGATTGTATGTTGGAATAGGGCTTGCTGTAGCTAATTTGGTATTCTGGAGTTTCAATCTGTTTGGGTTTTTGTTGCCAGTTTACCTTCCAAAAGCTTTTAAGAGATATTATCTAGGGTCTAAGGTGAAGGTCTGACTTAGCTGAGAATCATAGATGAAAGTGATGTGATGTGATCTCTGTTTGGTGTATTTTGGTTTCTTTCTTTAAAAATAGTGGTAGTTCTGTAATTGTTTATAATGTAGTCCATAATAATAGGAGAAACAATTTTTTTAGTAAAGATTGGGGTTGGCTCAATGGCAATTTCGACCAATAAGCGGGCATTTGCGGTTAATTCTCGTACATCGTGAGTTTGATATCTAGTATGAGCATATGAGCATTAATTCCTCAACTAAGACACCCTCGATTACTTGGTGCATGTGATGTGCGGATGTTACACTTGTCTTGAACTAGTCCTCGGACAAGATCATGGTCTATGGAAGGTGCAAAATCATCGTTGGTCCGGTTTTGTCTATAAGGATGTCCAGTTATTAAAAAAAAAAAAATTGATTTTAAGCCTTACTAATCCATTGTTTCAAATGGAGAGAAATGAAGAGAAAACAAGCTCATTAACAAAAGAAAAAAATTATACGGTTTTTTTCCATCTTGTTTTTTTCTTTTGGAGAGAAAAAAAGGGTAGTATTGTAATTTTCAATATTCTTATTAGTCATAAACATTTATTTTTTCTCCATTTCTCTCTTATTTGGAGAGAAAAAAAACAAAGACTCTGTTTTTCTTTCCATTGTTTTTGTTTCTCTCTCTTCAATTAACAACCCAAAAAGGGGGAGAAATTCATTTTTTTTCTTTTCTTCTCTCTATTTTCTCAATCCAAAGAAATAGTAAGGGTTGTTTTGCTATAATGGATTGAATACCTTGAGAACATCTTCGAGTCCTTGTACTCCAGCCCTTGAATTAAATCCATATTAAATTGATGGAGAATCAAACTAAGACTTAAACCCAGATCAAAGGAGAGTTTTGAGTCTTAATCAAATCTTACTAAGGTTTGTTGGGGCCTAGATGGCTGATCACATTGGCAATCCAGAGTCTTCTAGATTTTAGTGAAAAAACTCAGATTCAGAAAGAAAAAAAAAAAGAAAAAGAAGACGACTTCATCGAAGGTGAATTTTCAAATTTAAAATTAAAATTCAACGTTGAAAATTAACATTTTTATGAATTCTTTTTGTAAAGTTGCTAAAATATTGTCCTCTAAAGTTTTATGGCATTAGATCATGTTTTAGGATGCCACAATGTGAGGTCAAGACCATTAGTAAGATTAGTATCTTACTAAGTAAGGCTAGCATGAGTTTTTCAATTTGTCACTTTTAAGTACTCCATATCAAATGAAGTTTTATACAAAGCTAAGTAAAATTTTTGAGTCATGGTTGGAGATGCTTTTAAAATTGCATTTTCTTTTGACCTTGATTCAAGGTTTTGAAAATGGTAACTTGCACCTAACCCCAAAATTTAAAATTAATATTCTACCATGAGAATTAAACTTTTCTTTGATTTTTTTTTTCGAAGTTCATAGAATTTTATCTTCCATGACCCTAAAGCATCATATCATGTGTTTTGATCCCTCAAAGTGAACCTAGGATCCTTAGGAACAGGGGTGGAGCCAGGATTTTGCTCATGTGAGGGCAATCAAGAGTAGAAAAAAAAATTGTGAGGGAATAGTGGCAGGTTTCTTTATCTGCCGCTAAAATCTGTTTTAATAGTAGATTAATCCATAGAATTTGAAAGCTCTTGTGGGGGCAAGTGCCCCCACAGCCCTCACTCTAAATCCGCCCCTGCGTAGGAAGTCCTTACTAAGACTAGTCGGATTCAAATATTTTAAAATAATTTACTATTACTCTTAGTTTTGCCCCTTTATTATCAAAACACGCTTTGGACTTGAATAGTTTTTCTGGAAAATGAAGAATTGGACACATTAAAATTGCGTTTTCTATGAAATATATATGGTATATGAAAAAGGTTGTATGGACCGAGGGACCATGTAGAACATAGACTGAGGTCAACATTTGGGTCACATGGAATGCCACGTTAGCCCAAATGGCAACTCAACCCTCTTGCCTGTGATCTAGATTGGGTTTGAAAGAAAATAATTGTCAAAATAAATAAATAACAAATTTTTAATCAAATTTTGAGTTTGAAAATGAACTGCCAATGAACTCCTAAATTTAAAATTTCAATCCATCGGTGAAAAAAATCTCTTTTTTCAATTCTATTTTTTTGGGTTATGTTTTACATACATGTGGGACCTGATTGTGTCTTTGGATGCCATGTTGACATATGATCAATAGAGATAGATTGTCCTTCGATCCATATAATCCCATCTCGTATGTGTATATATATATATATTGTTAGCGTTCTTTTGACAAAATCCTAGACAATATTTTAGACAAAGTTTTGTATTATATGGCTAAAAAGTTTCGAAATAGTCAAAATTTTAACTCATATAAGACAAAATACTTTGTCTAGAATGTTGTCTAGGATTTTGTCAAAAGAACGACACCCTTTACATATATATATATATATATTCCAAATGTGGAGATCCATGTTTTGTTAGGGTTGCAACTTGGACGGTTGGGTGTAGATCTAGTCTCAACTCAAGTAACAACGCCCTCAACTTGAGCTGAATTCAATTCGAACATTGAACCCAAGGTTAAGATTCTAAACTTAGTTTGAGTTTCAATTAGCCCAAGTTAGGTAGTTTTGGGTGGGTTGGACTTGTAGAATTTGTGATCAAGTCTAATTTTGTCTTGATTAGTTAAAAATGATTATATCAAAAACAAGAAATACAATTAATATAAATGAAAATTTCTTATCTTAAACAATAAATACATAAAAATATATAATTAATATAAAAATATGTATATATTATTACATAGCCACGTTTCAAATTGAACTGAGTTGCTCGAACCCTCAACCTGATTTAAACTCAAGCTCAGCTCATGTGCTCGGCCCAAGTTCATCCATTAATTAGGTTGAGCTCGGGTTGATCTTGATCTTGGGTCAACCCACATATCAATCCAAAAAATCATTTAATTTGACTAAAACCAAATCTGTCTCTAAACAAGTCAAGTCCCTTGTTACCATTTCGGGATACAACAAAAATTCGATATATGAAAAATTCGAGTTCGATTTTGAGTTGCCATAATTTGATTTAAAATTCGATAAACAAAAAATATACGATATATGCTTTATACATGTATTATACATCTCATTTCAAAAAGTCGAAAACAAAAAATTCGATACTATGACAATGATGATGATGATGATGGTTAATGTGATGATATACTGGTGATGCTAATGATGATAATGGTGATAATTCAGGCATTGAGGTTATTGTTCCATTGATTTATAAAAGAAGACTAAAGTCAAAAGATAAATCATTAATTTAAAAAATTAAGATGATGTCTCAAATAAATATAGAGCGGCATATCATTATTTTTTTAAATGACAAAAAGGATATTTGTGTAAAAAAGTGGATTCCTTCGAAACATTGAAACATGATCTCTTCAAAATCGAATTGTGTCACTTTAAACAAGTTACATAAGCATTCTTTATTTTCGAGATTTATAAAAATTAAAAAAAAATATTATTTTTAACTTAATATATGTGAATTATTCAAATTAATTCAATAATCCGGAGAATAATAAGTTTAATCGAAAAATTCGCGAATAGATCGTTAACAAAGGTCAGGTCTACATCAACCCTGATTCCAATTTTAATTGAATTTAAAAATAGATCCACTTTTTTGGTTGGTAGTTGGTTCCAAAGACGTGAAGAATAAGGAAAAGGAAAATGCTCTGAAGCGGTGCTGCTTGCTTCAAAGAATTACATTACATGTGGTCCCTTATGTCCTATTAAATATTTTAAATACCCCTATGTTTTCAAACTGATGACATAACCCTTGACTTTGGTCTTTTATCATTTTGAGTAATGAAAATTGACTTCAACCCCCTCATTTTTAATTCTATCTATTTAATAAAAAGAGAGAAATCCCGGAAGACCCAAATTTATTACAAAAACTTCTTTACTTTAAATTTGTTACTGAACCAACCTTATTTTGTGAATCGGGCTAGCATGACTAACTTAGTAAGATTTAAAATCTTACTAAGGGTTGTTCCTACATGGATTATCAAATTGGCAATCCCACACCATAGTCTTCGAATTTCATGGAAAAACTTAGATTCAAAAGAATTATTTTTAAACTAAATTGATCCAAGGTGTTGAAAATGGATAACTATCGAAATTGCAAATTTTAAACTAAAATTGAACAGTGAAAATTAGCCCTTTTTATTTTTTATTTTTATAATTTCTTTGAATTTTATCGTCTATAGTCTTGTGGCATCAAATCATGTTTTTGAATGCCACAAATTGACTTAGATAGGATCCACGCCAAGGTTTGTTGAATAACAAATCAATCGCATCAAATTGAATTTTAGGATGTGGATCCCCACTCTAAGGTTTATTGGATAAATCAAGGTTCACTTGGAGTTGTCTGAACTTTAAAGGAGTTTTTGTAATAAAATTGCAACTTTTAGGTTTGCCTGATAAATCTCTCGAATAAAAATCCTTGCTCGACTTTCCAAAATCAATCATCAATTAAATAAATTTTAATCTATTTGAACATCATAATAGATAGTTTTCAATTTCACATTAATCTCTCATAAAAAATTATCAATTTTTTTATCCAAAATTTCATCATCGTTTGTTTCAAAAATTATATCTTTATTTTTGAGAGTTGAAACTTGAAATGGATAGAATCTTAAACTTGAAAAGAAAGATAAAATGTTTCACTCTGGAGATTGAGGATAATCGGTTTCGAGAAGAAAAATTACAAGATGAAGTTGAAGGTATTTAAATTGCTTTCATAATTTAATTTATCCATTAAAAAAGACCGAGGTCAAGGGTCATATCTTTAATTTGAAAATAAAGAGGTAATTCTAATATTCCCAAGAGTTAGAGGGGTATGCCTATAAATTTAAAAATATCATTGACAACGTTAAACAAAGGACACTTGCCATATCACGAATTTGAAAAAAAGGATAATGTCTAAGATGAACGAGTCAATCCAATGCAAAATAAATGAATAAAACTCATTTAAAATTATATTTGGAACTTCCATGATTCCTAGCTATGTTACCTGACTCATTATTTTGAAAATGGAGGCAATCGTCACTACAAGAATTTTTAAAATTTAAAATGATTCATGTGCTACTACGGTTAATAATTGAGAAAAAAAAATCCATTACTATTGAACTAACAATTATATTTATTTACAAAATTTGTAAGGATCTAAGTTTCCCTCACGTAGACAAAATCTTGGCTTCTCTCCTATATGATCTTTAAGAAATTTATGTTTTAGTTCATCCATCTCAACCATATGTTTGTGATTGTTCATCAAAATTCATTTGAAATTAGAGAAGTCTTATCTTCACACAATCACATTATTGAAATTAAATTTTTTTTTTTAATTTTTAATTTTTTTAATGATGGGTGTTTGGACCAGTAGGCCTGACTTGAAAGGGTGAGGCAACTGACCTCTTAGAGCAACATATCTCGCCCGAATCTCCTTGGTTATGTGCAATATCCCACAAACCAATTATACTAGTTAAGATAAACTCTTTGTGGGTGTGACTAACAAAAAGGCTGTAGACACCCAAATTTGAGCGGGCCTTCGACGCAAAATGCCCCAAAAATTGAAAAAAATTGGAATGGGCTTTGAAGCCCAAACCTACAAAAATCCAATAAATTTTGTCATCTTAATTTCAATAAGCGGCCCAAGACTTCTCACGTGGCCAACGGACTAAAAATTCCTCACTACCTTCTCAACCCAATATAAGCCCAAATTTATTATTATCCTACACTTCCCAATCCAAACTAAACCCATCACTTAAGCCCATTTAAATTAATCCTACCCATCAAAACACCAAAACCCAACTTACAACCTAAAACTCAACCATCATTTAATTCAATCCATTACCAAAGTCCAAAGCCCAAAGTCCAACTCAATACCCAAATTCAACTCAACCCAATCCAACATCACAACCAATCACCACAATCATCAAGGTGTGACACATGTCATTACCCCCTTCCACCTCCTTCATCTAATCAACCAACCAACTCCATTACTTCTCTCCAAAAATTAATTCAATCCATAACCCTACTCTAACCTATCCTACCCATTCTCTCAAATCAAACACTTATAACATATCACCCTCCCCTAATCTACCCCCATTATTCCCTACAAAACCTATCTCTATAACCTAAACCTACACCTATCTTCTCAAATCAAACACTCATCCTTTCCTATCAACTCATCTCAACCCTTCATTTCCATCCACTTTTACACATGTCATCATCTCCCTCACCCTTTCAAAATATCATCAACCACCTCCTTAAATCCTCCATTCTCTTAAACCAAATACCATTTAATCACAACCACCATCTTAAAATCACCTCACCAAACACTCAACCCAAATGGGTTGGGTTGGATCCAAACCATTTGAGTTAAAACTCACCCATTTAACCTTCTTACACAAATACCCCTCAAACCCCATCAATTTATACATACCCTTCTCTTAAACCCCACATCATTCTACCACTTCTCATCATTTCACCCAACTCTACCCCTCAAAATAACTCACAAATTCTATAAAAACTCCACCATTCTCAACTCTCAATCCCTAATGAAAAATCCCACATCCAACCCTCCAAAAGATAAAAAAGAAATCACTCTCTCAACCTTTCTCTCTTAACCCATTCTACTACCTCTACTATCAACTCATCTCAACTCTCAACCTTCTCTCAAACAAGTCAAGCAAAGAAAAAGAAGACTCATCAAAGAAAGTCACAGGAAGTCAAGGAAGGTCAAGGTGGGTTTCACAAAAAGACACCCCCCAACTTCCTTCTTCTACTCACTCATTTCCTACACATTTGCACACATCACTATGATTTAAATCACCAAAGGACCCCTTCTTCATAAGGGTGCCCTCAATGATTTGAACCAACATCGAAGCCCCTCACACTTGAGGGCACATATCGAATCTTTTTTTGATTTTATTTTCTTTTTATTTAAAAAAACTGAATCCGAGGTTACCACATTACGTGGGTGGAGTAGGGTGCCTGACACCTTCCCTACTTCATAAATGGACCCCCTTACCTTCGAATCAAAGGTTGGACCGAACATGCTATATCCATACAAGAGTCATCACATAAAAAATGATATGATTTTCAAAAATGAAACATCGGGTGACCATTCACACCCTTTTACCAATTTGAATGGTGGCGACTCCAAAACACCCCCAAGTGGAGGGATGTTTCAAAAATAACGAGAATCCTATGTCCACAAGGGCTTCAACTCACAGCTTATCCCTTACTTTCAAATACAATCTATTTATTTTTTTTAATAGAATATTACTTAAACGATCTCAAAATTATACCTTATGTCATACATCTTGATGTGAAAATGTGTAGGAACCATAGATGATTTTCATCGAGATACATTGCAAGAAGCATTTATGGTTCCTACACACTTTCACGTCAAGATATGCAATATGAGGTGCAACCTCGAGATCACTTGGGCTCGACTCTAGGACTTTCTTACCAAATGGGCAATACATTTGTAAGGGCCTCTATAGGTAGGTTTGTTAGTTAAATTATTATTATGCTCGAAATAAAAGAAAAAGAATGGAGTAATTTTGTAACTTTAACGAACATGTCAATGGTCAAAGGATGCAAATCTAAAAGTTTGAGAAAGGTGGCATTTTTAAGTTTTCTAATAAATGAAGGAGACATAAATGAAAAAACAATTGTAGCGTTGAACGAGGAAAGAGTACAATTGTACAAAGGACCTTTCAAGGTTCATCTCTCTAGACTTATTCATTTTCTTTCTCTTTTGATGCAGAGAAAGAAGACCCATCTGTTCTCTCTATCATTCACAAAAGCTTAGGTTTCATGGATTCACAGAGGGTTTTATGGGTTTTATTTGTTTCAGTTTTGGTTTTGGTATCTTCGAGTCCTTCGGTGCTTGCAGGGGACATAGTTCACAGCGACGATGATACTCCAAAGAAGCCTGGTTGTAACAATAACTTCGTTCTGGTAATTTTTTCTTTCTTTCTTTTTTCCTGATTTTCTCTTCGATCCATTTCTTGTTTCTGTATTTTTTCAATTGGGTATCTTTTATCTCTCTACATCTCTCCTTGTTTTGTATTTTTTCTTCTCTGTGCTTCTCTTGTTTTGCTGATTTGTTTGGAGTTTTGAAGAAAATGGTGTTGATTCTTGTAGAAAACACGAATTGGTTCCAACTACCTCTATCAGTGTAATTTGGAAAAAAAATTATTTTTATTTTTTTGGTTGGTTGGAATGATCAGTGTTTCCTCTGCTACCCAATTCTATTTTCTAGGGTTTATTTTATGTGTTATTTAGCTTTTTAGGATTTGATTGGAGTCTCAAAGAAAATGGTGATGATTCTCGTAGAAAACACGAATTGGGTTCCAATTACCTCTCTTAGTGCAAGTTGGAAAAGTTTTTATTTTAATTTTTTTGGGTTGGAATGATCAGTGTTTCCTCTGCTACCCAATTTTAGTTTTCTAGGCTTTATGTGTTATTTAGCATCTTAAAGGTGACAGCTTACTGAATTTAGGACTTATGATGTCCCCCCCACTCTTTGTGTGAGCTAAATGATTGGCCAGCCAGTTAACTACTCTAAATACATGATGTGAAAATGATCAAATTTGTCTCTAGAATGATAAATGCTGAGGTTTGGCCAACTTTGATTAAAAAAGATAGGTGGTGATGTTTTGAAGCTATGTGTCTTGGAAGTTGGAACTTAGCTTAACCTTGTTGAAGTTTTAGTTGGTTTATTCATGAAACTTGTTTTGGAAGGGCACTTAATTTGTGTCTAACATTGAAGGTGCCAATTAGCTTATTTGGTAAAGTCTATGTATGATGATGCCAGAAACCTAGGTTCTATTCTCACCAGCACCGACCTACTTATCTCATTAAAAATAGGCTTATTGATAAAAAGAAGTCGTCTACATTCATGTTTTCTATGTCTTATATGCACTTCCCACTGCTTTTATTCATGTTTCTCAATTGATGAAATGTTTCGGTTCATATTTGTCTTTTTTTCTATTGTGGCTTCTCCATCTATGTTTATTCAACTCTGTGGTGTTTGTTAGGTGAAAGTCGAGACTTGGATTGATGGAAAAGAAGTCAATGAGTTTGTTGGCGTTGGTGCTCGATTTGGCACTACCATGGAGTCAAAGGAGAAACACGCCAACCAAATCAAGCTTGTCCTTTCTGATCCTCCTGATTGTTGTAGCAAACCCAAGAACAAGGTCAAACCCGAACATGCATATATGAGTATGCATGGATATGATGAGTAGACTGTAAGATTTGGTACTATTTATGTCACATTTTCATAATTTGCAGTCTCATATTTTTGTAGCTTACTGGAGAAGTCCTCTTGGTGCACCGGGGTAATTGCAAATTCACAACCAAGGCAAATGTTGCACAAGATGCTGGTGCTTCAGCCATCCTTGTTATAAACTCTCAAAAAGGTATTTTCATATCCTGTCCTTGATGGGTACTTTTGTTAATTGTCTAAGTGGGACATTGATAGTCCTAATTGACATTTAAAGGGAGTTGAGGTGATCATGGTATCATCATTCCTAGCTAGCTTTGGCACTCTTTCATTGAGCTTATAAAAGCATGAGAAACATTGAAAAAAAATGAATAGGTGAAGACCTCCTAGAAGGAATTGGCATTGCAGCTTAGATGATGATTCATCGTTAGAAAGGGTGATTCAATGCTCTGAAAGGATGTTAAGACCTATACAAATGAAAGTTCACAGAAGATTTCCTTGTCTTTCTATCTTTCTTTGTGGGTGGGTGGAGGGGGGGGGGGGGTCAGTAAAAGAAAATTGTATTGTTGAGGGGAAAAATCAGACAAATCTCCCACCCTTCCCCTTATCCCCAGACATACAAAAAGCGCTTAGACGTTCTATGATGCAAGAGAATGATTGACCCTTAGAAAAATACTTGTTTTGATTCAAAACCAGAAAAAAAATAAAAAAATGCAAGAAAACTGAAAATAGTCTCTGGTTAATTAAGAGACACCTACAAACATTTATCTTGAAATGAACCTCAAAGGGATACCAAACATTAATCAGAATTAGCTAAGGCTTCCAAAATCTCTGAAGTCGATATTATCCAATCAAGTCTCTAGAAAACTATAAATAGGGCCCTTATTTACTGTGATTCAAATAAAGAAAACTAGTCTATCCATACCTTTTAATTAAATAAAATTTGGTCTTTAATAAATCCTCCTAAAAAACTAATTAAATAAAAGGCTTATTAATGCAAGATATTCCAACCTGGCTATGATACCTAAATTAATGTAGGACATCCGAGGTTTTATCAATTATAAGTCTATTCTACTTTAGGAAGAGTGGGGGAAGGGCTAATTAGGTGAAGAAAAAGATTAAAGGGTGAAATATTTAGGCCTAAAGAGTTAATTGGTAAGGGGTAAATGCAAAATTTGGCAATAGGGTATTGTAATTAGGTTTAGTGATATGAAATAAGATTAGGCAATAGGATGTATGATATATTTGGAGAGAAGATTAATGATACAGGGTGTTTTATGGTTTAGGGAGGATTGAATGAATTTCTTGATGAGATTAGAGGATCCTTGAGGGTTCAAAACATAATATTAAAAAAAGTTAAAAGAAAAAAGAAATATTAGAAGAAGAAGATTAAGGAGAAGAAGATGATAAATTTACCTTGGAATTATATTAATGATTTACATTGCATCACCAAGTTGAATGTCCCAACATTCAAGCAAGAAGAACAAAACCTTTTGTAAATTTTTTTATTCATTTGTAACACTCCTAGAATAATCTATTACATTTTTTACATATAAAAGAGTAGTTGCTAAAATCTAAAAGACTTCTAATTTGACCCTACATTATACTCCAAGGTAACTTTCCCGAAATAGTAACTTTCTTAAAATAGAAACTCCCTCCATAAAAACTTTCCAAACTTAATATACCTAATAATAAACTTCTAAAATAAATAGGACTCAAAATAACCTAAAACATATAAAAAAGACCCTTACATCCCTAAAATTCGTCCAATCCACCCATTAATGGACTATAAAACCCGCTAAATAACTGCTCAGGATCTCTGATGTTCCCATGACTTATTTTCTAATAAATTCAGACCTAGTGTGGAGACTTTGCCATTGTTGGACCCCCTTTCCTTCCCATATAAAGGCTTTTATCTTCTTTTCTTCTTCCATGATCTTTGCGTGATCCACTGGTTCTCTTAAGCCAAGAGGTTTGCACTTTCATTGGCACTTGGAGGAAATTTTGAAAGCTAGTAAGAAAGATTTGAAGACATCTACCTTGACTGCTCATCAATTTTTGGAACTTGATGAGCAGTGTACTGCAGCCCATGGAGGATATTAAACTTGTTCTTATATCTAATCTATCTTTGATTGTTTAATTTTGTCTGGTCATGTCTCAAACTTAATATGGGTATCCTTGAAAGGAAATTCAAGAGGTTGTCCTTCAAGAGTAAAAGCCACCCGGAAAGAGCCTTAGCTTAGTTTAATGATTGGGAATAGGGAGGAGGTGTGAGACCTTGGTTTTAGGAGATCCTTTAATGATTGAGAATTAAAAAACGAAGGTAGGTCGCTTATATGCATTGAATCATCTCTGAAATGTGTTGACTTGAATGGCTGTAGAATTTGTGAAGGAACTTGGAATGGATTATTCTCTGTGCAATTGTTTCACCTCTCGGGTTTTTAGGAAAATATCAAGGGCTTTCCAGCAACAACCATTTGGGGCACGAAAGTTACTTCCAAAGTTTCATTTTTTATTTGGTCGACAACGTTGGGAATGATTGCTTTGTTGGATCATATTATTAGGACATGTTTTCCAGCACCAATTTTTTGTGCTCTGGGTAAGGACTAAGGAGAATGGGAGATGGCAGATAATATTCTTATTCACTGCTCAATGGTTCAGAAGATTTGGTCTCGTTGTTTGGCATATTTGGTTGCTTTCCTCGGTCGATCTGACTGTTATTTCATTCTTGGTTGGATTGGGGGTTCTCATTTTCAATATCTAAAATAAATCCATTGGAGTCTCACCCCGTTGGCAATTTGTTGGGTTTGTGAAAGGAAAGGAATTCTTGCATGTTAGCGAGCAAGGAGCATTCATTGCAAGAGCTAGTCATTTCTATGTTGGGTCATTTGTTTTGCAGGGAGGAGAGGTGGAGGGGGGGAAGATCTTCAAAGAATTCAAAGGGGTATTCTTTGAAGATTTCCTTGTTAGATGAGAATGTATTGTAATTTATCAATTAATTAGTATGCTCCCTTTGTGGAGGTCCTTGTTTGGGATGGTTTCCCTGACCTCTCTTTCTCTCTTTTAATAAATTTTTTTTTTTTATCAAAATAAGAAAAAGGATAAAGGCCCTTAACTTGACAATCTTTCAGAGTATATTAGTGCCAATGCATGCCATCTAGAATCTTCCATGTCTTTTGATTTATATTCCCGTTTGTTTGCTGCAGCGCTTTACAAGATGGTTTGTGAACGCAATGAAACGGATCTTGATATACGCATACCTGTAGTCATGCTTCCACAAGATGCTGGTTCAGTCTTGGAAAACAGTCTAAAAGACAACTCGTCGGGTAAGCTTTCCATTATTTGTTTATTTAGTGGTGAAGCTAGATTTGAACCCACAACCTTCCAAGCTTGAGCTTCTCTTATTTCTCTTGGGGTCAAATGAAAACACAATTTATTCTTTTGAGTTCCATATCTTCTCTATTAGTTCAAATCTTCCATGTGTTTACTCTTTTCGTTGTCACTTGCAAGACCTGTTTCTAACGGTTTGAAAATTTCTTTAGTTGCTGTGCAATTATACTCGCCACAACGTCCGCTGGTGGATATAGCAGAAGTGTTTTTATGGCTCATGGCAGTCGGTACTATCTTATGTGCATCTTATTGGTCTGCATGGAGTGCCAGAGAAGCAGCTATTGAGCAGGACAAGCTACTGAAGGTAATTTTCATCTATGATGCTAATTTGATGCCTTATGATACTTTTCTATGAGAGCTGCTATTGGCACCCAATTTTTACTTATTACACCCCAATTAAAAATAAAGGAAATAAATTAATGGTTGAAATTAAGTAAAATTTGGGGTGCCAATAAAAGCTCTCTTGTTTTATCCTGGATTTTTATTTTTTGGGTTTAGAATTTTATACGAGCCTAATCATAATTGTAAACAACCACTAAAATTGTTTGAACGAGTGTTATAATGCTTTGTAATGTTGAAATTATAATTTGAGCCAAGCCTTTGTAATGTTTGAAGAGTGTGTTTTAATCTTTAATTGGAGTGTGATAAATAATTTAAGAAATTGGGGTGTAATAAGTAAAAGTTGGGGTGCCAATAACATCTCTCTTTTCTATTCAAAGAGATTATTGTTTCTTTCGGTTTGATAATTTTTTTTTTCACTTTTAGGATGGTTCGGATGATTATTTGAATGTCGAAGACACAAGTGCTACTGGTGTGGTGGATATCAACACTTTTTCAGCAGTCCTGTTTGTTGTGATTGCTTCGTGCTTCTTGGTTTTGCTTTACGAATTTATGTCCGGTTGGTTTATTGAGCTTTTGGTGGTTCTCTTTTGCATTGGTGGGGTAGAGGTGTGTTCATCCTTTCATGGCCATATGATCGAACTCTGGAAATATTCGATTTTGTCTAGTCAACCTATTCAAAGTTATGTCTGAATCTTGAATTCTCTTCTGATTTCAGGGTCTGCAAACTTGCTTGGTAGCTTTGTTATCAAGGTATATAGTATTGTCATCACTTAGGTACATAACTTCTGTTTCTTTCTTCGTGTTAGGAATTTTTGGTGGTCAAACATCAAACCAGCCACAGGTTCGCCCTTTGTTGCTAAAAGCAGGATTTATGGATTTATAGAATATGATTTGGATGCTTCATTGTGGGGTGGCTAGCTAAGCCACTCCTTTTTGCATTTTTTTAATTTTTAATAAAAATTTAACTATAAAAAAAATGTCCAATATTTTTTTTATAGCTTTGTGCATTATTTATGGATATATATATATATATATATATATATATATATATATATTATATATATATATATATATATATATATTTATATCTTTCTACCGTTTTTTTTTTCTTAATGTAGCCTGCCATGTGCTTTATCTTGAGGTAGGGTCAACATGCGTCGAGGCTTTTCTGCACGAGACCTATTGTTCTTTATAATTGTTTCTTTTGCTTAACAAAACTCAATAATTCTAGCACAGCTAGATTTTCTTTATATTCTTGAATATCAATAAACATTAAACACATGTCTTCTTTTTTTTTTTCAATATTTTGGTTTTGTTAATCAATAATTTCTCGCTTTTACTCTCGTTCTTGACTCTATATTTTATAATATAGTTTGTAGTTTTCTTTATTTTCCTCTTTTCAAGATTTTTATTTTATTTTATTTTTATTTACATTATTTATTTATTTTTAAATGGCTGTCCCCACACGGGGGGTTTTAGAGGTCAGCATGCTCAACACTTGTGACACCTTCACACTCAGCACCCATGCCATAAACCTAGGTAACACTACTTTTCTGAAAAATGACGATTCACATCAGGTGTCACTGTGTTTAAACAGGGATTCTTGGTGCAACTAATGTTCCACGTGAAGTTTTAACTTTGTGAAAAGTTCCGAAAAATGGCCAACTTTAGAAGCATGTTGGGCATTTCTTTACTTGAAAACTACATTGTTAACACCTCATAAGCACAATGTTATGCACATGATATTATTTACTTTTTATGTAGCTCATGTAGTTCTAGGAAAGGCTTGTAGAGTTGGGAATTTGTGATGTTTAATGACATTTTAGTGAGGGTTTATGGAAATTGTTTCTGTAGAGCATTCTATCTTATATGCATCTCATGCTTTGTTCCTATTGTATGGGTATTGGGTATAGGACTTCGATAATTTGGTGGAAATTGTGGGGATTTTCTTCAAGTATTGATATGCAATATGAGAATTAACATGTGAATTTAATTTACATTTATGAATTTTTTTTGTGCTATTTTATTTCTTTGATATAATCTCTTTTTATTGTTTAAAGGGGTTTTCTTTGAGGATTTATTATTCAAATGGGATCTCATTTTTAACGAGAGTGTGTATATGGGGTGGTTCTTGTTGCCTTTGCCTCTCTTTTTTTTTCCTTCTTTTTTCTGATTTTTGGTTGGTCTTCTCGACCTCCTCTTTTTCTTTGCTTTTTAATAAAACTTATCTTCATAAAAAGAAGATAAAATCTCTCTTTATCAGTGATATCGTTAAGTATTTGTGGTCAAGCGGGTTGTACATTTCTTCCATCATATGTGCTTACTCGAGAAGCTATCTTATTTGATGATCTTTTTGTTTATAGTTTTCCATAAATGTATTAGATTTTGTTTCAGCTATTTGAAGGTTTGTAGTTGGCTAAGAATATGAATTTACAGGTGGTTTAAACGATCTGGAGAATCATTTATCAAAGTACCCTTCTATGGAGCTGTTTCTCACCTTACATTGGCTGTTTTTCCATTCTGCATAGCATTTGCTGTTCTTTGGGCATATTATCGCAACCGCGTCTCCTTTGCCTGGATAGGTCAAGATATTCTCGTAAGAATAATAGTTCTTTATTCTCTTTGATTGTCTTCTATACTTTTCTCTTCTCTTCCCCATATTTGATGAATATAATTTTTGTCTTTTGGTAATAATATCACTGTTTGTTATGATAGATAACCATTATATTCAAACAATAACACTCAAGATGAAATTTGTTTTTTTTTCCCACTTTTCTGGATATTGGTAAAATATGAGATTTTATGATTGGAACCATCATATTTACAATTGTGTCTGCCAAATTTAAATATAGGGCCCTACTTCGTCTAATTCATCTTCCTTTATTCTCAACCAGAATTAAAAGATAGAAAAATGTTACTAACAGTTTCTCATTCCGTTCTTTTAATCAGGGTATTGCACTAATAATTACGGTTCTTCAGATTGTTCGTGTACCCAATCTCAAGGTGAGGATTCAATCTCTCTTAACTTTTACTAGTTGAGTATGTCACTGCATGTCAGCTTTGCATGGTGCTTATTGTGGATTACTTTCAGATTGTCACTTACGGTTTTGTTTGTGCATAATTAAGTCCAATATATCTATATAATAAAACACAACGGTGGGCCCCACTCCAGCTAAAGTGGAATGGGGTCCACACTACCCCACTTTATTGTCTTTCCTCTTCACCCCCTTCAACTTTATTGTCTTTCATCTCCCAACCCCCCCCCCACAAAACTTTTTAATAATATCCCTCCAATTTTACTGTCTTTCCTCATTTACCCCATTTTTCAATAATGCCCCTCTTAACTTTATTATCTTTCCTCTTTTACCCTCTTTAACCCAAAGATGATGCCTGTGCCGTAGGCACGGACAAACTCTAGTATAGTTATACATGTGGACTTAAAAATGTGAAAAATGGATGTATGTGTTATCATAACACCATCATTTATTTCTTATTCCAATAATGCATATGTTTTTTTTTTTTTCCGAGTAGTCAATAATGGAGATGTTTGTCTTATGCAAACAAATTTATGGTCATTATGAACATCTATGTTAATTGCATTTTGTTTTGAGTGTTCTATGTATTTCATTGCCTTAGAGGTAAAGTATGTATGTTCCTTGAATGTGGATAATAATACATCTGACGTTGGTTTTAGAAGAGAAAAAAAGAAGGATTTATTACTGTTACTAACCCAATGCCTGTTGGATCGAGACGGAGTATATGAAATGCAGCCTTTGTAAGGGAGCAATCAATGTTATCTTGTTGTTAAAGTGGATGTTTGCTTCTAGAGTGCTATTTAATTGACAGATACCTTTCTAACTAAAAGGAAAAAAAAATGTTATAAGAAGGTAATAGGACAGGCTATGCTTTATGGAACAGAGTTTTGGGCAATCTACAAACATTTTTATAGAATTATACTCCGACCTTCCAATGTTGTTTCAGAATATTTTGGAGATCCTCACTTTTAGGGTCTCCAACTGGAAACTCTCTCAAGAGGAAGGTGTATATCAAGTTGTCTCATCTCTACTGGAAACTGGCATCTTCTCTAGAACAGGAAAGCCATTATAAAAGAGAAAATATTTCCTTTCTCATCATAGATAACACTTTCTATGTACCCTTTCTCACTCATTCATGAATGATACCAAGATGACTCGGTCAAGTTGTCTCTGTCTTGGACGATTTTTCCTAAAAAATCTTTCATGTATGTTGATCTTAGTCTATTGAGACACATATAAATATTAACCCTTAGTCTATGGAGTCAACCAATGGGGACCTGTTCCAAAATCTTTTCCATTCCAGGGACAGGAGATTGCAAAAGTTATTAATGTGCCATAACATCTTTTATTATTTCAGCACCAATGCTCGTAAGTGCTTTTTTCCCCCTTTTTCTTAGAGCTGCTATTGGCACCACAACTTTTACTTATTACACCCCAATTTCTCAAATTATTTATCACACCCCAATTAAAGACTAAAACACACTCTACAAACTTTACTAAGGTTTGGCTCAAATTATAATCTCAACATTATAACACTCATTTAAACAATTTCAGTAGATGTTTACAATTATGATTAGTTTCATATAAAATCCTAAACCCAAAAAATATAGAAATCTAGAATGAGAGAGAGCTTGTATTGGCACCCCAGCTTTTACTTATTCTCAACCATTCTCTTATTTTCTTTATTTTTAATTTGAGTATAATAAGGAAAAAAATTTGGTGCCAATAGCAGCTATCTTTTATTTTTATTTTTTTGGATAGTGTGGTGTGCGTCTTTTTTTTTCGGCGTGGGGGAGGGGGGAGCTTGATTTTTGTTTTATTTATTTATTATTAATCAGAATTAGTTTGTATACGTGTTTTGGAATAAAGGAACACTGGTATTCTTTGCTATTGGTGTAAGGTCTCCTTTTACATGATTTCTAATGCTTCTTGAACCAATCAGGTGGGTACAGTGCTTCTCAGTTGTGCCTTCATGTACGACATCTTTTGGGTGTTCATTTCGAAGCTGTGGTTTCATGAAAGCGTGATGATTGTGGTGAGTAGTTCTTCTAAGTTTCAGTTTTTTTTTTTTTTACTAGTTTGTTAATTGGTAGATAATTACTCATTTCAATAGTCCATTGTGAAAGAGTTATGTAGATTTCTCGTGTACTCTTTGTAGGTAGCTCGTGGTGACAAAAGTGGAGAGGATGGTGTCCCAATGCTATTGAAGATCCCACGCATGTTTGATCCCTGGGGTGGTTATAGCATCATCGGATTTGGCGACATCCTTTTACCAGGATTGTTAATTGCATTTTCATTAAGGTCCAAACTTTGCATCCGTGCCTTGCACTTGTTTCTTTTGTTGTTTCAACCATCTACACTATCCCTTTGAATATAAATTTGCGTTCAATTTGGTTGAGAAGTTTTGGAATTTTTTGAACGTTTAGTCTTGAGAGCTGTCTGCTATTGGCACCGCAACTTTTACTTATGACACCCCAATTAAAAATAAATGAATGGTTGAGAATGGGTAAAAGTTGTGGTGCCAATAGAAGTTCCCATTCTTTATTTTTGCTAGATTTTTATTTTTTGGTTTTAGGATTTATATGAGTTTAGTCATAATTGAAAGCAACTACTGAAATTGTTTGAACGAGTTTTATAATGTTGAGATTATAATTTGAAACCTTTGTAATGTTTGAAGAGGATTTTTTAATCTCTAATTGGGGTGTGATAAGTAAAAGTTGGGGTACCAATGACAGCTCTCTTAGATTTAAGGAGAAAATATTCTATTTACGAAGAAAGGTCATTAATAACAAGAGAAATATTGTCAAAACTTCTATTTACGAAGAAAGGTCATTAATAACAAGAGAAATAAATGCATTAGAACTACTTTGACCCGAAACCTTCCACTCTATGTATTAAATTATGCTGATCATCTTTGCAGGTATGATTGGCTTTCTAAGAAAAATCTTCGAGGAGGATACTTCCTTTGGGCAATGCTGGCTTATGGTTCAGGTGAGAAAAAATCCTTGTTAGAAGCACACAACTTTAATGATCCATAAACAAATGAAAGAAAACTGAGGGAACAGGAAGAGATAGAGAAAGAGAGCAAACGGGCTTGATTACCGTTCTCATGTCTCTGACATATATTACCAAACTAAATAAAGGCAGTTGGTGATGTCATATGTGTACATGACACGACTGCGACCGTTTTTTCTACTTGATATGACCAGGACGCTATGGTTCGTTTACATGAATATGACTTGTTTATTTATTCACCTTTGTTGTTTTATTCAGAGACTATCATCAGGTTTGTAAATTAACCCACAGAATTTCATGGGATTTGCAGGTCTCCTTATCACATATGTAGCTCTGAACTTGATGGACGGACATGGCCAACCTGCCCTTCTTTACATCGTCCCTTTCACACTCGGTACGTGGCCAAAACCCAAACAGAAAAACTGGCATCCGTGCTGTGTTTTTTTTTTGATAGTTAGTAAGTTTAGTAATAAGAAAGGAGGTCAAGGAGACCTGCTAAGGACTTAAAATGGGTCAGATTTTATCCGAAATCCGAGTAATCCGAATCCGAATTTAGCGGGTTTGATTCCTTCAAGTATATCCAAATTTTAAAAAAAATGGGTTGATGTCCTTTGGCCCGAGTTGGATCCGGGTAGAATACGGGTCTATCTCTATATCCTGCCTATATCCGAATGATGGGTCAGGTTCAAGGGACATATGAGAAAACATATGTAAAAGCAATGTAACATTAATAAATTTTCAAAATATGGGTTAAAAGTTTTGGATTGAGCTGATTTTTTGTGAGGATGATTTCTAATGATGGGAAGATCATCCGGAAAAAAAAATCAGTCTAATATGAAACTTCTAACCCCATTATTTACCGTCGATTTTTTGCTAATTTTTGTCAATAATTTGTAAATCACTTTTGATGGATTTATAAGTTTCTGATTGAGCTGATTTTTTGTGAGGATGATCTTCTCATCATAGTGACCATCCTCGCAAAAAATCAGCTCAATCCAAAACCTCGAACCCATATTTTGAAAAACCATTGTTTTTTCATATGTTTTTACATATAGCCCTTGAACTGCCTCTGCCCCCCCCCGAATGATATATTACTTTGTAAGTTATATTTTTGTATTTTTCAAGGTTTCTTTTTTTAACTAATAAGTGTTGGGCTTAGTGGTCAAGGCCTCCCTTCATAATGGAAGAGATCTTAAATAAAATCTTGAACGGTTCAAAATTATCTGACCTGAATCAATTAATTCAGTAGGGTCTGATCCGGATATGAATTTAGTGAAAGCAAAATGGTTCGGATATGGTTTTAACCAGTAAGATCTGATTCAGATCCGGATAAATTTTTTTGTAAATGAATATACTCATATCCGACCAGAACACGGCCTGTTTAAGTCCTAGACCTACCTAAATACATATGATAAAATTAAAGAAATTCTATTGGCATGCCAACTTTTACTTGCAACACACCAATCCTTTTCAAATTAGACAGTTTACCTATGGAATGGTGTGTTGCAAATAAAAGTTAGTGTGCTAATAGAAGCTCTCTAAAAATTACTATCTATTCTACGGCCTAGGCCCGAACATTTAACTATAAAGTCCTAAAAAAGACCCTCTTAAACTCTTCAAAAAGCTTACACTAAAAGAACAAGAAACCTAATATACGGATAATTATTCCTTCCTAGAAAAAAATTGTTGTGTTCCTTTCCGTCTAGATTCTCCAACAATCTACAAAAATTGGAACAATGTCATCATAGAGAGTTTTGAGGTTGTATCTTATACTTTAATTCGGTCTCAAATGCAGGTACTTTGTTGACTTTGGGGAAGAAGAGAGGCGATCTTCACAATCTATGGACGAGGGGGGAGCCCGAGAGGATCTGCCAACATATCCAACTCCGATCCACTCAATAAGAACCCAAGTAAAATCCATGACTGTTTTATATACTAGTTGTAGTAATAGTTAGAATTATAGTTACAAGAGAACGGGGTGGTCACGCATGAGGAACCCAGATTCTCTTAAAGCCCACTTGAGAAGAGTGTAATATCTATCATGGCTGTTTTAGAACAGGTCTCATATTGATTTCTTTTGGAGCAATTGAAGCAAGTCTATGGAATTTAAAAAAAAAAAAAAAAAATCCAGCATTCAAGAAGTTTACATTTTAATTATAAAATCACACAAGGTTTGGGTGAAAATTAGGGGTGCCTTGTGTTCTTAATTTGATGACATATCCATTGAATTGGGTCTTCCGTGAGAGACTTATGTAAAATAAAATAAATGCCCTTGTCTTCAATCTTAAGCCATTGATTTTTTTTTTTTCCGACTTTTCAAAGAAAATATTTTTTCATTTTCAATCTAAAGATTCTATCTCTGCAACCAAACCCCTCAAGAACAGGATGGAGTTGACTGACAAAAAGGATTTTGGGCAATGAGGTTGAAGATGGTGGTGGAAGACTAGTATGATATGCTGAAGATCAAGGTGTTTTGGTCATTTTATGTTTTAAGTCTCAAGCAATTCTAAAGTCAAATTTATTAATGCCTCCCCCTCACCCTGATAAAACATCAAACTTGAATCGATGAGAAGAAATGTTCAACTCATCAATCACAATTTGAACTGTTTGACCTTGACAATTTGAATCTTTGATCTGAAAGATTCATGTTCAAACCTCAAGATTGTTGATTTACAATTGTTGACCACGATGTAAAAGGTATCAAAGGTTGATCTTAATCATTTGAATTGTTGATCTTAGACAATTTTGAATCATTTTTCTTGATGACTGATAGGAGCGTAAGGTCACTAACTGAATTATTGAGTAACTGTCTAAAAAAGTTTGGTATATATTGAATGAAATCCCTCATTAAGGTTATGTTTGAATTTCAGAGAAGTGGAGAGAAGAGAAACTCAATTTCTCCCCATCATATTTAAATTGTCAGGAGAGAATTTGAGACAATTTTGAAATTTTAAAATATATTAAAAGAGATTTAAGGGCAAAATTGAAATTATAAAATATTTTAAAAGATTTTCTCTCCTCTCCACTTTTGGAGAGAAAATTCATTTATTTTTGCCCTTCCTCTTTTCTCCCCATCTTAACAGTCCAAATGAGAAACTCATTTATTTTCTCTCCTCTCCATTTTTGTCAATCCAAGCACAGCTCTAGGGTTCAACAAACTGATCAAAAATTAACAGTTCATCAATTAATTTTTTTGTTTTTTTCCTTTGCCGACCTCATTAACGCGATATCTTACCCACAAGGAATAACACAATGAAAACTGGAAACACGTACACTAAGATGTGTTCCTAATTCTGACACTTTAACTATACTTCACCCTTTCAAAAGTTGATGCAATGACATATGAGCATGGTTTTTAAACTCGTTCGAAACCGAGACGAATCACCCGAGTTAACTCAGTATTAGAACTGAACGAGACCAACGCACAAAGTCATTTTTTGACCGAGATTTATGAGTCACAATTCAATTTATTGATTTATCTCATGAGACATCTCAAACATATCGGAAAACTCGTCCGAGACTACTCGGTATCGGAGCTGAACGAGACGAGACGAAATACCAAGTTTAAAAACCAAGCATATGAGAGGTTGTGTTCTTAAATGCTACGACCTTACAAGAAGTGCTTCATCTAATGTTAGTTTTTATTCTGAATAATCTGCAATACAAGGAATCTGCAGAAACTCTGATGTCAATGTGAAGATATGCACCCTAGCCGAAATTATGACACTGTTAAGATTAATAGGCTATAGGTAATTTTGGCTCAAATTGGCGCACATAAACCCTTTCTCTATTTTCCGAACATTTAAAGGTTCCTCTGGCATCAAAATTTCATTCCATTGAAACACAAAGGAAAAAAAGAAAAATAAAAAAAGAACCAATAAACATACAGGTCCATGCCGATGACATTGCCTACTCTTTTCTCCTGATGCAACAGCCAAATCTTAGTAAGCATCTCATCGAATCCATTCCAGCCACGCCCGTTCCAAGAAATGGGTATCCATTGTTGTAAGCTTATCTTCGGTCCAACCCTGCATAAGCAAACCAATTAGTTTGAGAGTTTACATATATTTGTACCAATAATTGTTTAAAATAGGATGGCACTCTAGTATATGTTATAGGAATCCTTGGTTGTGTGCTTTTTCCATGGCACCTCAACCATTTAATGTATTCGATGAAGAAAGACATAACATTATAGAACAAACACCATACTAACCACCAAGCAAAACCATGAACCAAGCTAGACTAACTACCAACACGTGTGTGAAGACAGAACACACATCATGGTTTTAAAACTCGTTTTGACATCTCGTCTTGTCTGTGAGCAAGACCGAGTTGTCTCGTCCTTGAATGAGACCGAGTCGTCTCGGACAAGTTTTCCAATTTGTTTGAGACATCTTGTCCAACAATTAGAAAAATGAACCTAGGTTTTAAATCTCGTCCGATACGTTTAACTTGTCTATCCGTCTCGTTAGTGGACGACACTGAGACGTTAAGTGGGAAAAATGTGTGCCTGTACCTCTTATGAAGTAACCCAAAAAACAAAAAATATTTTCCTTACTAAGGGTCGTTTTGCTCAAATGGATTACCACATTAGCAATCCAACACCACATCCCTCTAAATTCCATCAAAAAACTTCAATAAAAATAAAAACCAATTTTTTTTGGGCTTGATCCAAAGGTTTTGAAAATGGACAGCAACCAAAATTCCACGTAACTACCAAACTTCAAATTGAAATTAAATGGTGAAATACTTTTTTTGGAAAAATATTCGAAGTTAATAGAATTTTGTCCTCTACAACCTCGAAGCATCGGATCATGTTTTTGGATGCCACAAGGTGAGCCCAAGGACCCTTAATAAGGCTAGTCAGACTTAAAAAAAAAAAAATAAATAAAACATGAGATAAACTCACAAAAGGAAAATAGACAAAAATGAACGTACTTGTAAATCTCCGCAATGAACCATTTCCATTCATGGATATTGGAACAGCCCTTCCTTCTTGGCCCGAAGATAAAATTTCCTGCATTCTTTCAGGCCAGTCTGAATTCAATCTCCTCGCAAAATCCTCCACCTCCCTACAATTTACAAGATATATATGATGCAAACTATATATGAAATAATATTGAAAAAAAAAAAGTACAATAAAAAGTAAATAAATGTCCATCTTCCTGAAGCAACGATCATTAAGTAGATCAGGAATCTAATAAAAACAAATGGACTACAATGAAAAAAAGAGAAGGGGAAATATATGGCTTTGAGAAAAACAATTTTTGATAAGTCCAACTATGCCAAACATATACTAAATCGGTATAGCCAGAAATTATCAGTGCTAAAAATTAGTGCTCAAATAAATTAATATTCAGATTCTCCATAAGTTTCTAAGAAAAATATCTGAATTTCAGGACTTCATCCGATCATAATTTTCTTTTGCTTGTTTGTTTCTCCTGATGTATATATTATATTTGAATTATCAAAAAATGCATATTATACTTGAAGTTTATCAATGATGGAAAATCATTTCATGGAATGACAACCACCATTCCAAGTAATACAGCCCATTATGTGCAAGTTCATTATTTTTCTTATTTATTGAAAGGTTTTACATATAGATGGTTTGGGCATGTTAAATGAAGGCCAATTATAAACTACAATTTGAGTTGAAAGTTTTAAAAGAGCAAAAAAGAAGACCCAAAAGAATGTGGATTGAGATAGTGAGAGTGGATATGAACTTACTTGCAATAAGAGAATACATGGCTCTAGACAGAATTGAATGAACAAGATTTTTTTAGCCAACTCGAAAAACTTTGGGATAAGGATTTGATGATGACGACTAACATGTTTCAAGTGAACTTAGGCATAATAAGTTTTTTTTTTTTGGTGAATAAAAGAAAAGGAAAAAAGAAAAAACTTCAAATTCCAACTATAATTCAAACATGAAATCCTGCTTACCTATCAATTTCTTCCTTCATTGCAGGGTCTAGTTCATAATCAATATCATCATCAGACTCAACCTTAGGTGAGAACCCATCTTCTGAAACACCTTGCAATTTTGAACTCCGACTAGGACTCGGCACAAAAGTATTGCCATGATCACTATGTTGTTGGCCTTTGGAAGAAATTGCACCTAACTCCTAAAAAAACAAAATATTAATCTATGAATCAACAATTTCAATGAGAGGCATATGCCAATAAGATTAATAAATTATCCAGATTAAAATTGAAATAACTTTCTTACTAACCTCCTTGTGGTTGTTTACATTGTTTGAACAAGAGTCCTTTGACTGATCTTTTTTTCTCCGGTTCTTCTTTTTATGCTTAGGAGCTCTAGCCCCCTTTGAATCTGTGGAAACAGACCTTACCTCAAAAGAAGTTGATGAACAAAAATGTGTGAAAGAAAATATTAAAAAAATAAAAGAAAACAGAAACCTTATTATTCAAATTTTTATGTCTTAAAAAGAAATTCCTCATATTGGGAATATGTATATTCCAGGAATAATTGTGTAACTTCAGCTAAAAAGAACTTAGCCAAGCATGCATATGAACTACATAGATAACTGAAATTTTTATTTTTACATTTTTTTCATTGGAATGATCCTCAATTTTTAAAAATAAGGAATCCTTTTTGGAGTCGATCATTATGATGGACTATAAATATGGTTGGGACTTGGGTCATGCTTATTATGAACTTAGTGGGTTGTTTTCTATGTTTTGGTTTTCTGTTGGGAAGAGATGATGCCCTCTTAAACCCTTTGTTGCTGTGTTGGTTCTATAATGAATAATTCCCTAAATCACCTTCGTGTTTTTCTATATTTTAGCCATTTGCCTTCTCTTCTACAATAAATATTCTTTTACATGAAAAAAAGAAGTGGTTTTAGGATAATACACATCACTACTCCAGCCAGGCTTATACGTGATTCTTTTTTTTAAGCTTATCCAGGATTAATGGACCTCAATAACACACTCAAAGAGTACAGTTTCACTAGAAATACCAAGTATTCCAATGAAACACATTAACAGAATGAAAGAATAACCCCAACCCTCCATAACACACTCTGCACAGGATTAGCAAAGATTTTCATAACTATCAATATGATGATTTGGAAAATGATTTGAACAAGGTGATGCACCAAAATGCAAATCGAAAAATAAATCTCTATCGTCAGTTTGCCGCATAAATTTAAATTTTAGCGATGCTAAAGTTGAATCTGAAGGAAGCAGAAATACATTAGAATTCTGCATACAAGGTAGGTAGGAATGTAGGATGAGGACATCGCTCAAGAATACCTCCATCTCCCCCATTAATAAATGACAAGAGGTCGTCAACGGATCGCTCGTCCACATGCTCCTCTTCAATCTCAACATTCTGAACACATATAAGACCCATTATCTATTAATTAACTTAATAGCCAGTTACACAAGGTTTCTGCAGGTTCAATTGACACATTGCAAAGAAACTTTGAGGTCGTGGGTTCAAGTGCAGATTACCTATCAAAGGGCTTGGACCCATGGCTCAGTTGATTTGACACTTTGCAAAGCAAATTTAAGGTCGTGGGTTCAAGCCCAAGCTTACCTACCAAAGGGCTTGGACCAATGGCTCAGTTGGTTTGAACCTTTCCAAAGCAACTTTGAGGTCATGGGTTCAAGCCCAGCTTGCCTATCAAAGGGCTTGGAGCCATGGCTCAGTTGGTTTGACACTTTGCAAAGCAACTTTGAGGTCGTGGGTTCAAGTCCAGCTTACCCATATATATAATAAAAATAAAAAAGAGTCCTATTTGCTTATAGCTTAGACTACTAAGAAATTTGTACTCAATACAGATGCAAAAGCTAATTAATAAATAGCTAAACACTGCAATAAATGCTGCAATATGGAAGATAGGAATTCACCTTTAGTTTCTCTTTCTCTTTTAGTTCTTTCCTCTTTCTAGCGTAAAGTCGATTCAATAGCCGGATCCGTGGATCATCAGCTGTATTTCTCAAAGGCTCCAACTTTTCTTCCTGAAATCAACTAAATCTGCATGAGATTACAGAAAAAGAATCTGAAAGTGCAGAATATAGATTTCTTACAAGAAACAAACACCTCAGTAAGATCATCAGGCAAGTGAAACGTCTCACGTATCTCCTCGGGAGTTTTCCCTTCAATCATTCGAGCAAGTGCACGACTGGTGAGATCAACCAAAGGTTTCAATTGGAGACTATCAGCTGCAGAAGTCAATTCACATAACCTTTTTGTATCTATCCGGACGAACTTCTCATCAAAAGATTTCCTCTCCTAACCACCAGAATGATCAAAGTTTCAAATAAACCTTCCCGATAAACAGAAAGTAAATGAATGATTTTACCATTTCTCTGATTCATCGAAATCTACCTCAATTATTGGAAGCCATGGAAAGCAAGAAAGAAAGAAAAAAACTCATAGAAAGAAACCAATAATTACAAAATTAGTTTTTTTTCCCTTAAAAAAAAAAGAAAGAAAAGAAAAACGTCAAACCTTATTAGAGCGACCTGGAACTTGATGAAACCGGCAGTAATCAAGTATTAAGCCTAAGATGGATGGACTAACACGGGGGGGAAGTGTAATAGCATGGTTTTTAGAAGAACCCATTCCAAGTTGAAGTACTTCTCGACAGATCATTGGGCAAAACATGGCAACCTCTTCCTCTACTTGCTGGATTGAACCATCAGCGGTTTGGAGCCAGACATAAGACTTCATGGCCTAAGGAAACATATTGGAGAAAACATAGTTTCAGCGGCAAACCAATACCATAATTAAAATGAGTGCAGACCATAAGAGAAAACTATGTTACATAAACACAGGGACGAGAGTTAAAAGTTCAAAATCGGTGTGAGGTGAGGTGCTGCATTGCACAAAAAATATAGGATTTAGAGACTCAAGTGACACATCCATATATGTTACAATTACATTGAGTCATATTTAAATATAATGCATCATAGAGAAGGACCGATGGCCAGAAAATACTCCAAAGAGAACATTTTTGTTACCTTGGTTCTATTATTCATAATGATAGAGAGAATAGAGATTAAGGTGTTGTCCGAAGAGTCCAACTTCGTTACCTTGATTCTATTATTCATAAGGATAGAGAGAATAGAGATTGAGGTGTTGTCGATAATTAAAGGTGGGTGGTTAAGAGGAGATGAATTTATGGGATTTGTGACTGGTGGCATCCTAATAAACAAATATATATTGTAAGACTGCAACACCTACAAATACTTATCGGGCTGATTTTAGGTGTAGGTTGGTGGGACATTCCTCAACTAGTGGATCCAAAGGTTTTACCATGTGTATTAGGATTCACAGACACATGCGATGCATATATCTAACCTCTATCGAAGTTAACTCTTTATCTCTTATTTAGAGTATGTAATTTATATTTCTTCATCGAACTCAAGAGAGGGAGGCAGATTGTTGAAGCCTCAAAGGAGACCTTATTTGATATATTAAACAACATTTCAGTTGCAAGAGTAGATTCATTATGGTTTTCCCTTTTAGCTTCTTTTTTCGTCAGATCGTCTCGATATATAAAAAGAGTACCTATCTTATATCAACATATGATAGTGCAATATTTTCAAACGGTAAGGTGTGGAATGACATGTCTCACTGGCCAAAGCCTTGAAGAGTAAGGAACAGGCCTTGTAAACATTTAATTTTTAATAGAAAAATAAAATTTTGAATAAAGCTTGTAAAGATGTTGGAGCTAAAAATCGATTAGGACTTGCAGAAATTAGAGCCAAAAGTAAAGATATAATATTTCAAGTTAAGGGCCTTTATGCAAATTAAATGTCATAACAAGAACAACTTTATGTTGTTAATATTATTATGTAATGATACTAAAAAAGTAAAAGACGAAAAGGAAGAGAAAGAAAAAGGAATACAAAGGATGACCAACAAGTACACAATATGAGGAAGAAAGACCCCACATTACATAGTAGCAATGCATAAGTAACATCTCAAAACAACAGTTGCATGTACCTCGGGTTTGATTATTGCCATATCACCTTCTGACATCTGACAATAACCTCCAAATAAGAAAGAGTAAAACTAAAGAGATCCAAAAAAAGTCCAATCTTGCACCTCCCAATTCAAAGACTCAGAAGCACTGTAGTAAATGGAAGTTTTTCCCTCATCAAAAGGTTGTCACTGTTAAATAGATAACCCTTTAACAATGCTACCGAAAACCACACATTCCCAAATCCCACGAACATTACTATTAGCATTCTTCTCTGCAAAGCTTCTTCAAATCTCACCAATCTACTCGCACATAACGCAGAAAGAAAAAGACCATGAAGCAATAAGATATCATGTTCGAGTCATGCAGGAGGCAGCAGACAAGACCTCAGACTGTAGATCGCCTACCTAAACAGTAAATAAGTACATAAATAAGATAAGAAATCAATTCTGGTTCCAAAATGCCACATCCTTGAAACAAGAAAATGCTTGAAAAGTATTAACAGTCAGTGCCCGACATTACAAGTAGGATGAGTGATCCAGAGTAACCATACAGTTTACTACTATGACAGTGATTTCACATGTTGCAATTGTGGTGGGTGTTAAAGGGGTTCACTTTTTTTTGCTTATCAAAACCTGGGGGGGTTCCACTTGTTTGAACACCTCATGCAGTCTCCACATGGCAATTATCAGCCAAATAGTCATTGCCATGTGCCAAAGATCTTAATTTTCTTTCTTTGTTTTGATTTTAGTCTCCAAAATATGAAGTTATGAATGGAATGGATAGCTGATGGGGCAATACATTGAAGTATGAGATTAAAGTTGATAATGGGTGCTCTAAATGTGGTCAAGACAAAGAATCTTCTATCAGAGGGGGCAGAGCAATCCACATTTGGCATGTCTACCCCTCCTCATGCAAGAAAATCCCCATCTTGAAAGAGAATAAAGTCTGAAAAAACTTTCCCAAAAAAAAAAAAAAACTACATTAAAAACTCACAAGCAATGAATCACACAAAAAAAAATTAATATACAAGTAACAAAATCTTAAAAAACGAAACCACTGAAAAATAAATTTGTAACCATCACACCAATTAAAATCTTACCAAAAACTAGCCTTCAAAATCACTCAACCAATACATATTACGTACAAAAAGATGAAGACAGATCAAAAGAAAAATGCAGTTCGAAGGGAAAACAATCCAAGAAAAGCTCCACATGTAAACCAACCAACCACCACCCACCAAAAGGTGTGTTTGATAACAAAGATTGAGTTTCACCCAGCTGATTTATATGTGAGCAAAATTAAACCGCATTTTGGTCGCCCATCACTTTAAAAAAAGTGCAGCAAATTTGTGGAATATGTGACCATATCCCATAGGAAGTGAAAGGACCTCGCTAGTTTGTCTTCGATTACAATTTTTTTGTTGATAGATGAAAATTTTAATTTTATTAAGGGGGGACAAGGAGGCCTCCAAAAGAGAGATAGCAGAGTTAAGAGTTACCACTACAAACCAAATCCCATTTAAACAAAAGATTCCTTGATAGGATCCTAAATCCTATAGACAATTTTGATCCACTTCAAGGGGGATCTTCCTCCAAATTAATTAATTTATTTTTATTGATTGTTTGCCAAAAAACACGTATTACATCCTCCAATATATATAAAGGAAGGATTTTGACTACAACGTACAAATATTAGATTCACAATTTAATAAAACTTCCTAAATTAGTAAAATAGAAAGAATCATAAAATAAAAAAATACCTAATTAGCAGCTAGATTCCTAAACTACCAAATAACATAGTCGTATATCCTAAATATACTAAACTAATGTATCCTAACATCCATCCCCCCTTCAAAACGACTTGTCCTCAAGTCGGAAAATTTTCAAAAGCAACTTCGTCTTTCAGCGTGTCCCTATTGGTCTCCAAAAGGAGTAGTTGAGGTTTCCTGCAACGATGTCCCGGTTTGAAAAGTTCATCGCAATTGAAACAAAGACCTTTCGATTGCTGCTCTGCCAGAGAAAGTCGATTAATAGGAGGAAGCCCAGGAGGTTCTTTTGGCTTAAGAGGCATTGCTTGGCACAATGAAAAATCATGGGTTACCTTAATCGTTTCTTCTTGACAAATAGCCAAATCGAATGCTTCGGTTAGTGAACCAGGCCTAAGTATGAACTCCAACGTGTATGTCGACATGTAAGCCCGAGACAAAACAACTAATTAAAAATGATTCTGGTAAATTAGTAACCCGATTTGCAAGTTTTTCAAATAGGTCTTGAAATTCACGAACCGTATCAGTTTGCTTGACTTTAGATAACGCCCTACTCGGATCCGCGAAGTCCGAAAGCCAAAGCAAAAAATATGGCCCGAGTGAATTGAGTCCATTACATTAACCCAATCGAATGAGTCATCCAACGATACTATGCTATAGCATCTCCAGTTAGGTGAACCGAGGCCAAGGAAACCATCTGTTCATTGGGCAACCGTTCAATTGTTGATATTGTTCGGCCCAAAAAATCCAACCTTTCGGATCATATCCGTCAAATCTTGGAAAATCGATACGAATTGGACGATTTTGTATTGATATGCCGCCTTGTTGATTTTCTACTCTTTGTTGTACATTAGCAAGAGCACGTGGCGCTTCTCGAACTAGCAGTTGATCTGCAACCAAACGCTCCAGGGTTGCTTGAATCGCCCGCATCCCTTCTTTCAACTCGTGAACATCAGAGTTTAATTGATCAAACTGAGGCTCAAATGAGTCAATTCTCTCATTCGACTCCTTAACAGTCACCATGTTTGGAACGAAGATCGTTTGCTCTGATACCAGATGATAGGATCCTAGATCCTATAGACAATTTTGATCCACTTCAAGGAGGATCTTCCTCCAAATTAATTAATCTATTTTTATTGATTGCTAGCCAAAAAACGTATTACATCCTCCAATATATATAAAGGAAGGATTTTGACTCCAACATACAAATATTAGACTCCTAATTTAATAAAACTTCCTAAATTAGTAAAATAGAAAGAATCCTAAAATAATAAAATACCTAATTAGCAGCTAGATTCCTAAAATACTAAATTATATAACCGTATATCCTAAATATACTAAAATAACGTATCCTAACATCCCCCAATTTCAAGAACAGAGGAAACTTAAAAAATAGTACGAACATGGCCGAAAATAAACCAAGAATCTCATACACAGGATGCACCAAAATTCCATTATAAGTTTCTCTTCCAATTCAACTAACAATGGAATCATATATAATACAAAAACAAGAACTGCAAGAAAAACATGAAATTGCCCCACTACAGATAAACCCTAAAATAATCAAGAAAACGAGAACCTATTACTCCTAAAGAAAAATACCAAAAGAACAAAAAACCCTTAACCCTAATATCAATTCCAAGATCACCCATATATCATGAAACTCATTCAAAGACTATAAGATAAAAAAAATTAAGTCCATTTCTATCAAAATGGAAAGCTCAGATAGAACACAAGATGCGCCAAAATTCTATTAGAAGTTGCTCTTCCAATCCAACTAACAAAGGAATCATATCTAATACAGAAACAAGAACTACAAGAAAAACATCTAATTGCCCCACTACAGATAAACCCTAAATAATCAAGAAAAATACAACCCATTACTCCTAAAGAAAAAAAATATATACCAAAAGAACGAAAACCCTTAACCCTAAGACCAATTCCAAGATCACTCATTTATCATGAAACTCATTAAAAACTATAAGATTAACAAAATTAAGTCCATTTCTATCAGAATGGCAAGCTCGGATAGAACATATAATCCATTTTAAATCAAAACCCATGTTTCAGAAACTTCAAATGTGGTCTAGAATTCGCATTAATGTCTGTGAAACAATCTGAAAAATATAAGAAAAAGAGGGGAAAATGAGAAAAAAAAAATGAACTTTACATACCTAATAGAGAGAGAGAGAGAGGGAGAGAGGGAGACGAAAATGCGGATTCTGTGAAAGCGATTAGAGATATAAAAGGGAGCTTTGAATTTGCAGAGAGATTTTGCGGTTGTCGCAGACGAACGGATAATGAGAGAGAGGGATGAGCTTTAGGGTTTCAAATTGGGGAAATGCCTATGGTGATGAACACCTGTATCAAGTTCGAAATAACGTCCTCTAAAATGACACGTGGCATAATCTTATAGCAAACTGAACGATTAACAAAATTAAGTCCATTTCTATCAAAATGGCAAGCTCAGATAGAACATATAATCCATTTTAAATCAAAACCCATGTTTCAGAAACTTCAAATGTGGTCTAGAATTCGGATTAATGTCTGTGAAACAAGCCGAAATATATAAGAAAAAGAGTTGGAAATGAGAAAAAAAGATGAACTTTACATACCTAAGACAGAGAGAGAGAGAGAGAGAGACGAAAATGCGGATTCTGTGAAAGCGATTAGAGACATAAAAGGGAGCTTTGAATTTACAGAGAGATTTGGCGGTTGTCGCAGACGAACGGATAATGAGAGAGAGGAATGAGCTTTAGGGTTTCAAATTGGGGAAATGCCTTTGCTGATGAACACCTGTATCAAGTTCGAAACAACGTCCTCTAAAATGACACGTGGCATAATCTTATAACCAACTGAACGATTAGATGTTTTAACGACCCCTCTTTGGTGGACACGGTGAAATATGAAACGTGTCAAATTGATTAATATGTCTGTATCAAATGTTCTATTTATAAAGTCATCTTTATAAAAGTTTTTTGCCTACAGGCCGCCGCGTGGTAGATATATAAACGTAAGGCATACTTTACCCCCCAGAACTTTCGAAAGAGACAGATGTCCTTATCAAAATTTAATAAACAATTCTTAAATGCCACGTGTCATTTTAAAAATAAATCATGTGTGGCAGATTCCTTTGATCAACAACTAAAATAAGATTGATAGGTGTTTTGTAGGGAGGTGGGTCTAGAATGTGGTGGCCCACCAAGCGTGCCATTCGGTTGTCTTTGTCAATTTTTTCATACCGACATCTTTATATAAATATCTTCCCTTGAGAGTTTTGTCTTGTCTTTAATTGATAACCTCATTGAAATTTTTGTCAGATTTCAAATCCAATGGGACATTTTAATCTGTATCATTTGTAGTCATCAAGCAGGCCCACTGAACCAGACCATTTAAAATTACACGTGGCACATCCTTGCCTGGCCACAGTCATCAACCTGGGCCCACTGGACCAGACCATTTAAAATTACACGTGGTACATACTTTAGATGAATTGTTAGGCTGCGGGCCCAATATTAGAGGACCGATGCCTTAAAATAAGCATAGTGAGACTTTGATGTTGGGCTTTTTGGAGTATATTTGTCATGGTGGTAATGTTAACACTACTTGAAAATGACATGAAATTAATTGGTTTTAGATTATAATAGTGTTGATTTGTCTAACACAATTATTAAATAGATTAAATATGAATTAAAGATGTAAATCCATTTTAACACGTTTAATTATCCTGTCATTAATGTGTCATTTTAAATAGTGAAACACATTAGGTATATCAAATTCTAATATCAATAATTATTTAAGGATTTTATGAATTATCTAATTTTTTTTTCTTGAATTTCATAGAATTTTTTGATAAAACATTATTTTTAATATATATATATATATTTATAATATAGGAAATGTTTTAATATCTTTTTTAAATAAGTAATAATTAATATTTTAATTTAGGAAATAAAAAATACTTTTCTTACAAAGTTATTTATTTATTTATATTTACATCTGTATTTTTTTTAAATTTGAGTTTTTTTTCCATTCAAATATGGAGGCCTATAGTGTTTGATTCCCAATATGGTGATCCATGTGGACAATGAAACTTAATTTATGTTGGCAGATATTGATTTATGATTGTGTGACTTTATTCTTAGTAATGGTATTTTATTTTTTATGATGAAAATAAAACTTATTTTTTCAATTAAGATTAGAATTTAATTTAATAGGTTACATGAGCCGAGCCGGGTCGGGTCACCTATATAATAAATGTGTTGGGCTTGGATTTAAGTATTTGACACGATTATTAAATTGGTTAGGTTTGAGTTTTGTAAATTTTCATAATACCCTTACCTCAACACAACCCAACCCATTTCCGTCCCTTCTTATTTTTATTGTTGTAATGAGAGAAGGCAGAGTAGAAGTGGTTTGACACAAAAATTTGAGCCATCATAAATGCCCCTACTTTCATATTTAAATTTAATATAATTTGGATCATTTAGATAAAAGAACAATAAAACTTTTAAATTACAAATATGTCCCTTTGATACATGTGCAAACCACCTTCTAGTTGCATATTTATTATAAATAAATAATAATAAAAAACACTCAAGCCCACGATGATAAATGCTTAAATATAAATAGTAGAGATCACTAATCATCAAAGCCACACCATATCGATATTTGAGACTTAATTGGGAATACATTTTGACTTATATTCCCATTAATGTAACTAGAAGGTGGCATGTGCACATATATCAAAAGGGTTTATTTGTAATATAAAATATTAATTAAAGGGTTTTTTAATATTACATAGTAAAAAAAGGATTTTTTTTTTGTAAATTTGAAAAGTAAGCGGCAACAATGTTCTTGATTTTTTACCAAAATGACTCTGATTATATTAAATTCAAATATAAAAGTGGAGGTATTTATGGTCACTCAAACTTTGTAGTCAAACCACTTTTACTCCACCTTCTCTCATTATAATAATAAAGATTTTCATTATAGATGGGCAAATTTTCTTACTTTTCACTATATTTCATACTGGATTTTTACACCAACAGCCAACCCGATGCAACCCCATTTGTTTATAAGGGCTTGGGAATGCCGATGTAGTATAAAGTGAACACTTCATAGATGTTGCACATCACGAGGTCATGTGCCTCGAGCCCCATCTACAACTGGTAGGCAGCGGCTTATGTAAATAGTAATTTATTTTTAATTTGGGGTATGGGGAATTTATCGTAATTTCGATAACATCCAATTGAATATTATATCCCAAATCTTCGAGATAAGGCTTTGATGAAGATGACGAAGCTACGTCCATCTTTCAGGGTGCAAGTTCAAGCCTTATGGGTCTAGACTTGAATCATACGATCAGGCTGGGCTGATTAAAAAAGGGTTGGGATCTGGTAACTCATGAAAAACACGATATTGAACAAGATTAAAACACATATCTCAATGTCATGTATCCCTAGGATAAATCCCAAACCGTTAAAAATTGATCAAAATTTAGGACCCTGACTGGCCCATAAACACCATACCCTTGTATTATCCAACATGTTGACTTAAAAACCCAATTCATTGTGGGCCAAGCCCTACCGTTATTACTACATACTTGAGCCCAAACAACTTGCAAGTATTTGAAAATTTTAGAAAAAAAGACACATAAGTAGCCTTCAATGGGTTGGGTTTTAGCCCAGACCACAGTGGGCTGGTTTGGGTATTGTTCCTAGGCGCTGTTTCATGCTTAGGGCCGAACTCGGGCTTGGACTATTTAGATCAAGAAGCTCACCAACCAATAAATAGGCCCAAATACACGCAAACCAAACACAGCCTTAATATGCTTCCACACTCCCTTTTGGTATAGATGGACTCGTTATATCTTCCAACAAAATGAACAATAAATATGATTAATATTTCGGAGACACCTTTACTATTATAAGAGTAAGTGTGTTTCGACACGAAAATTTGGCTCCCACAAATGCTCCCATCTTTACATTTAAAGATAATACAATCAAGGTCATTATGATTAAAAAAAACCAATAAAATTACAATCTCACGATCTTATAATCTCGTTAGTTACTTTTAAAAAATTATAAGAAGGTTCTTAAATATTATATTTTAAATCCTGTTAATTAATATTTTAAATTACAAAAACACTCT
Source organism: Akebia trifoliata (assembly GCF_017979445.1). Taxonomy (NCBI): domain Eukaryota; kingdom Viridiplantae; phylum Streptophyta; class Magnoliopsida; order Ranunculales; family Lardizabalaceae; genus Akebia; species Akebia trifoliata. Next base: position 29,641,085 of record NC_141384.1, read on the forward strand.
TAGTACAATTATGAAGAGTTTCGGTTCTACGTTTCAATAGAGAGAGAGTTTTGCCACACACGTCAATTAATTCTCTAAGATTCAATATTGCAAAGAAACTTCTTCTTTTTTTTTATCGATCTAATTTTTCAAGAATGGATTGTCACTTCCGTTGTGATAATGTTTATTGAGTCAATTAAAAACTTTTTAGCCAACTTAAGCAAGTCAAATAAAAATGTATTGAATTTATAAATACTTCGAGTTTGAGTTGACTTGACGATTTCTTAAACGATGCTTTACTAAAGCTTCTCTTTTAATGTTCTAATATAATAGTCTCCAAAATTCAAACATAAACGGGATGGAATTGGAAGCAAATGTAAAGGTACTATTGTGGTTTGTGGAGCATGATAGTACTGAACAACAAGGAGGTACTATAAATCAAGTCATGCGTTCGCACAAGTCGAATCAGTGTGATCCATGAATGTACTTCAATCTTGAGGAAATATGTAAAATATGCGTGTTTTTTTGTTTCAATTTGTTTCTTGGTTCAATTATCCATGTTTTCTTAACAGATACGAACTGCTAACCAACTAACTAACTACTCCAAAAGATCGATCTATTGGAGAAGTGGAGAAATATGAGTATAAGAAGGTCACGAGACTAAATTAGGGTATGACACACCTGAGAGTGAAGGAAAATATACATTCAACACTCCCCCCTTACCTATGAGGGTGGAAAGATTCGAACCCGTGACCTTTTCGTACCAATACTTCGATACCATGTTAACCAACCAACTATTACAAAAGATTGATCTATTGGAGAAGGGGAGAACTATTAATATATATAAGAGGGTCACAACTCACGAGGCTTAACTGGGATATGACACACCTGATAGTGGAAGAAAATATACACTCAACACAAACAAAATTTGTTTAGCTGACTGAAAATCTTTGAGATGAGACTCGATGATGATGATTGGTTGATGGAATTGTATTGTAATTTATAAATAGCTCGTGTTTCACAATTTATATTTGAATTTGTGATCATATAAAACAATTTCATGATCAAATTAAGGAAACAAGCGTTCATGATATTCCCCACAATCCTCACTCTATCATCTCATGTTCTATATAATATTTGTCCACACAAACTCATCCTTCTACCATATATTCTCCTAATCCCTTTGTTTATACATAAAATGGTTCCAGATCCAATACACAAGGGAGTTTGGTAGCTACCCAACTCTGGGTCCTTATTTAATACATGTGGTAAGTCTTTTGATATATTTAGAGAGTCATGATTTTCTGACACCCATGATGTGGCATGGGCTCGAACCATAGATCGTTTTCATCAATATACACAACTGTGCATCCTCATAAATATGTGCAGTTGTATATCCTGAGGAAAGAAATATATGATTCTAGCCCATACCAAGTAAGGGGACGTACCATCCCCAAGAAAAAGGGTGTTTTAGAACCACCCCCCTATAAATTAATGATATTCGGTTTACCTCCCTTGATCAGAAGGCAACATTATTTTTTCTTGATGATTTCATAGTGAAATTTTTATATTTTTTAAATTTCGATTTAGTAATTTAAATATTTAAAAAATATTTTGAAAAAAAAAATCAAAATTTCTCCATTAAATCATCAAGAAAACGTAATGTATGCAGGGGGTAAACCTAATATCACCAATTTTGTAGGGTGGTGTTTCTAAAATACCCCAAAAATGATTTTAAAAAAAAATTATAAACTTATAGAAGTCAAAACAATGATTGTTATGAATGAATTTGTCTATTTTTTATTAGTAGACACGTGGCAGGGAATCAGTGGGCAGGCGGTTGTGCCTAAATGATTTGAAATTCATGACATCATATGGTGGCCACGTGGACAATAGATAAGGTTTCGGCGGTTTTGTGAAGTAAAAATTTTTTTTGGAGTGTATTATAAGCAAAAATTAGGGTTTCTGTTGTTTTCATTGTCACCAATCGTTGGCATGGGCCCCGAGGGTTCCATGTGAGTTGGGCACAAGACAAGAGGGCAACTTATATGTATGCGTTGTCTAGCATAACTGGCAATTCTTTATTAGGAATATTTCAATCAAAGGATTTGAGCCCACACCCAAATAAAGGAGTGATGACCATATGATGTGGTCCCCCCCACCATCTCTCCTCATTTCATTTACTATCATTCTAGAGTAGGTAAGCATTTGTGTGTGTGTGAGAGAGAGAGAGAGAGAGAGAGAGGATGATACACTATATCAATACTTTTAAAAAGACAAAATTGCCCCCCTCCCAATTCTCTAGGGAAGGGACATGTGTTATGCTAAGGTGGCAATGGGCCGGGTTAGGTTGTGTTCGTGTCATGTTGAGGAAGGGGTATTCTAACACAAACCCGACTCATTTAATAATTATATCAAAAACTTAAATTTCGAATCCGACATATTTATTAAATAGGTAACCTGATCCTATTTGTACAACTCTTTCAATAAAATCTTAATCTAAGGTGAAAAAAATAAGTTTTATTTTTATCACAAAAATAATGTTGTGGATTTAAGTATTGACACAGATAAGTGGTAAAATTAAAATCCACACAAAAGAGAGAAGAAGGCATGTGTATCGCAAAAATAGATTGTCCAAAAAAATTGATGTGTGTATAGTTGATGTTGTGTGTCAAATAGCTCTACTATCTCGTTCGATGCCCCATTGTTTACCAAACCGTTTAACAAACGTATAGGGACCGTAAGATATAACTCTAATGGACGATTGAGATTGAAAATAACAGCCGAACTACGTTAACTTAAAAACTATGCATTTATTCATAGCGTCATCCTTCAATTTTTTTTTAATTAGTGCCACATCCCTCTTCCCTTAAAACAGAAACAAAAATAACAGAGAGAACTCTCTCTCTATCATCTTTCTCAAACCATCTCTCAATTTTTTTTTAATATGAAAAAAAAAATTAGAACTTGCAAACCTTCGTTATATATATTCCTAGAGATTTTTAATAACTTCCGTAATCATCCAACAGTCTAAGACTTGGGACGACGTCAAACGTAGGGTGTATGCTGTCACTTTTAAAGAGAAGAAGAAGAACTTATCTTCCATAAGTCTTCTTTTCCTATAAATTATTTGTTCTTCTTGAAAACAAAAAGAAGAAGGTTTTAAGCTGTAACGAGATGGGGATCGTACGGACGAGGGAGACCAGGATGGCCGGGTTAGAACATGGTTTTTAAACTCGTTCGAGACCGAGTTAACTCGGTATCGGAGCCTAACGAGACCAACTCACAATGTATCATGAGACGACCGCGTATCGTGAGATAAGGGAGTCGTCTCGGACGATATTTTCACAAAACTCGGGCGATACGAACGAGACATCGCATATATTATGTTAACTCGCAAGATAAACAAGTTGTATCGGACGAGATTTTGAAAATCTCTTCCGAGTTAACCAAAACAACCGAGTTGTACCTCAATCCTCAATTATTTACCCCTAAATCGATTTTCCTCCATTATTTCTTCATCTTCTCCACCAAATGAACAAAAATGTAAGATTTTGGGAGAAAACTTTATTTTCTCCACCAAGTTAAGCCTCAATCCTTTATTATTTCACCCTCCAAATCAAATTTTCTCTATTATTTCTTCATCTTCTCCACCAAGTGAACAAAAAAAAGTCAAGGTTTTGAAGAAAACTTCATCTTCTTCATCTTTTGTGGTTAAGTTGACTATTTTTAGTGATTAATTGGGAGATTTGTATTTCTTAATTTACTCTCAATATTAACATACTGAATTGGAGTATTTTATTTATTGTTAACCTTTATAGATTAGATTCAATTGCAGAACAGTACCCATTATCTGACTTAATTATGAAGACATAAGGTCAAGGTTATTGTGTTCGGTTGTACTTCACAATCAACCATCAAGTTTTTAGGTTTCTTATTAAATTTACAATCCCAAGTGATTTTTTTAGTTTTTATCTATCTTGGATTTGAGCTTGTTTGGTAGGTGCATCAGTGCAAGTGATTTTGGTTATTTTATTTTCATGTTTCAATAAATTTTGTATTAGTTTCTCTTAATTTAGATATTGAATTTATAGAAAGCAACTAGAGAAGGACAATTCATGGAGGTCCCCATTTGCCAAAAAACATTATATACAAGAAAAAAATACTTGCTAAAATCATTAATTTTGGATTGATCTATATGAATTTATTTTACTCATTTGTTTGATTATTATAAATATCTTCACAGATGAAGAATATGTTTATTCTTGATTTTAATGGTGGTGATTTAATCTCTGTGGTTCAGGTTCAAGATCCATGGTTAATTTCCAAGATGTTCATGGAAGAAAAACTTGTAAATATTTACTTTATTTATTTTGATAGGTATATTATGAAAAAAAATTTAATTATATATATATATATATTTGGGTTCATTTTTTAATAGGAATCATTTATGAATTTTTCCTATATTTTTCAGATTTTTTAAATGGTTAAAAATCATTGTCTTAATGTCGAACGAGACGAGACGTATCGTCCGAGTCAACTCAGTATCAGAGCTGAACGAGACGAGACCAAATATTGAGTTTAAAAACCATGAGTTAGAAGAGTTTCGGCGTATGTTAATTGAGTGCGTTGGTATATACAGGATACCAAAAGGAGAAGAAGATGATGACGAAGAGCTTCGTATGGAGACCAAAATCGAAAAAGAAGAGGAGAAATTGGTGTGTGTCATGAGCGGTATTTCGTTCATGGGTGTTGTTATCGTGAACCGTCTCTTGAATCGAGGTTATTTTGTTCGAATCGCCGTTGATAACGAAGGTCGCAAGTTAAATTTTTTTTTTTTTCATATTTTAAAAAATTGAGAGAGACGATAGAGAGAGAGTTCTCTCTATTATTTTTGTTTCTGTTTTAAGGGAAGAGAGATGTGGTACTGAATAAGAAAAAATTGAGGGTGGCACTGTGAATAGATGCATAGTTTATAAACTAACGCAGTTCGACTGTTATTTTCAATCTCAATCTCGACTGTTATCGAACGGTCCCTATATGTTTGTTAAACGGTTTGGTAAACAATGTGGCGCCAAACAGTATATATATGGTGGCATTTGGAGGCCCTAAAGAGAGCCACACATTTTTTCAGTATATGGGTTAAAAGTTTCGATTTCTATTTATAAGTTGAAGAATCTTGGACCGTCCACTTTTTGTAAATTACTTTTGATGGGTTTAGAAGTTTTGGAATGGGATGATTTTTGATGAAGATGATATTTACATCATAGAGACCATCCTCGCCAAAAATCAGCCAATTTTGAAATTTCTAACTCTATCAAAAGTGGTTTACAAAAATTGGACAGTCCAAGATTCTTCAACCTATAAATTAGGGTTAGAAATTTCAGAATGAGTTGGTTTTTGGTGAGGATGATCTTTTCCAAAACTTCTAACTATGTTTTGTAAAATGTTTGGCTCTATTTAGGGCCTCTGAACACTCCCCACATATATATATTAACAAATAGATTATAAGAAAAAGAAATAAAGACAAAGAGGTAAAGTGTTGTGGTGTTCTTCTTTTTCTTAAATTACAACAACTAAGAAAATGAGAGTGAATTGTATAGTAAAAAAGAACCACAACCACTAAAATAAGGATTTAGGGTTGTTGGTCATCATATTAGTCTTGTAAAGAGGTTTTCCTAAAATAAAACCTTAATCCTTGATCATTTGATATATTAACACTCTCCATAAGAAAAAAGAATATTCCATGAAAACATGTCCGTAAAAATTCTATAAAATTTTGGTAAAAATGGGAACTTGTAAAAAACCTAAAATAAATGTTGATATCTGAGATACTACATAAGCCCATGATTTAAAACGGCTATAAAGAAATCAGGTTGTATGTGAGTTAACACGACATATTAATGTTACGATAACTAAACGAGTTAAAATGGATTAAGCAAGTTGAGGTCCTTAACCTAGACATGACCCCATTTAATAATCGGGTAAGATGGGTCGACGTGATTATTACACAAACAAAATTAGGTTCAACCAAAACCCACTAACTTCGTGTTATTTTCTAGTTGTATTTGTTGGTTGTGCTAAGGTTGCCTCCCCTATATTATGCATGTATAGACAAGTTGTTAAGGGATGGGTTAAAATGGTTCATTCTTGATCTAGATCAGGGATTTGGGTTTTGGGCTTTGGTAATTAAAATACTTTTGCATATCAATAATACTCACACTTATCTCATTGTAATAGCTCAAGAGAAGGGACATCTGTTATGTACGTGATACTAAGGTAAACATTCTTCAAAATTGTAGGTTTTTCCATAGTATATAATTATATTTTCAGATCACAAGTTGTGAATTACACATCAATTTACTTTTTTTCTTTTTTGATATAGTAATGATGAAGAATAAGAAAACAAACGACATCACAAACTTTAACTGATCAAGACAAAATAAGATAAAGAAGTGCAATATAATTTTTTAACAGTGAAATCATACTTAGGGAGTGAAGTAGGCATGCAATTGATATTAGGTGATTTGCAACTATTCAACAAAATATTTTTTTAAAAATGGCAATATACTAGTTGATCCCTTAATTCATTATGTTTAAATTATTTAGAATATATAAATGGTTCTACTTAAAAGCACTTTTGTAATTAAAAAATCATTTAATATGGATCAAGTCGTCACTTAAGGTGAGGTGGAGCTTAGGGACAATAAAAACACTACAATAATGAGATTATGGGGTTTAACCCTCAAAACAACTAAAATGGAGGACTTAGAGCATCTCCAAAAAACTCTTTAAAATTTGTTGGCTCTTTATTTTAAAGAACGAATGGTGAAAAAATGCCTCTAAGAGACTATTTTAAAAGAAAATGTTAAAATAAAGAGGGTTGTTTCACTTGTAGAGAGTCTCCAAGGTTACTTATAGGTGAAAATTTAATATTATTGATAGATTTTTAAGGCAAAAAGATGAAAAACACTTTTCTCACTAACTTAGTATCCAAATCTTACTAAGGGTCGTTTGGTCCACTTGGATTACCACATTGGCAATTCAACATAATATCCTTATAGAGTTCACGGAAAAACTCTATTTTTTTTTAAGTTTAAAAAGATTTATATATATATATATATATATGTATTTGGGCAAAGGTACTTACAATTAAAATTAAACGGTGAATTTTTTTTTTTCTTTCAAAGTTCTTAGAATTTCTTTTTCTACCAGCTTGTGTCATTGAGTTATGTTTTTGGACGCCAAGATATGACCTTCAATAAGATTTGGATAGGTTTTAATAAATATTTGTTTGTAAAATAAAGAATATGAAATATTAAGAATAGAGAAAGAATTAATGAGTCTATTGGAGTTTGAATCAAAATTTACATCAATTCAATTAATTTTTGTTACCAACCAAGGGATAGCTGAGATGTTTAAAAGTGATTGAGTCTGCTTCCCAAGTCATGACTTTAAAAACTACATACCCTCCCGGTCCCTTCTCCCCCGAAAAAATGTGGCTACTTATATGTCATAACATGTGATAGGGTGTTGGATGGTGCATACCACCTTGATAGATTAGTTTGAGTTACCAAAATAAATAAATAACAGATGTTACCTTTTCACACAAAATGCACTTTAAATGTAAATTATAGAAATATCGAGAGAAATGGTGTCAACTCAACTCCTTGTTTCATAAATTATTATTTCCTATGGTGAGATGTGTGAGAATTGATAAAGAACCATCTATGGTCCCCATTTCTTTTACAAAGATGGGTATTTTAGTAATTACATTTGCATAAAGATATAGCCGTTGCCCCCCATGTGGACGGTGTGCCTCACTTTCTCGACTTCATCACAAACAGCCAATGATTCCAAGTCCGTCACTTTCCCAACGGTCGGTTTAACGGCAAAATTTTCTCAACCACACAAATTTTCATATTTTTCAAATTCATATTTTGCCCCAACAAATATTTCTCAAAAAATTATATAATTGTACTTCAAAATAAATGTTTTCCTCGAGATGCATTTCACAAATCTACAATTCTGAAATAGATCCGTTGAACATACCTTGGAAAAATTACGATATAGTTATCTTGCTAATAAGTTTGATACAGACATTCCTAGAATTGAGAAACCCTTTTCGTTACCAGACAGTGAGGAAAAAGGTCTTACTAAACTTCATCCAACTGTCAAAAAGACATCGAGATGCATAAAAAAATCTCAAGATTTGTTATGCATCTTGAGGATTTTTTTTCAATCTCGAGATCTTTTTTATTGTGGATGAGGCTTAGTAAGAGACCTTTTTTCCTCACTATCTTAGTAAGAATAGTCAAACTCTAACCCATTGATCATTTAATATACCCCCATTTGTGGTTGATTGGGACCATTCGATAGGGATCATATCAAACTTGATATAAGCATCGGATTGGACTCTTATCGGATTAGGTTTTCATCGGATCTCAACATTGGGATTCAAACCAGATCCAATAACAATTGGATTGGGTTCGGGACAAATCGAACATGATTTGTCATAGAAAATTGCATAAACTTCATATAGTATACAAAATATATGATATAATAATTTAATATACTTTCTCATTTTCTTTGGTTTGACCTCGATCATGATGGGGCATGATTGATCCAAAAATGAGATAGGTTATCGGATTGGAACCTTATCAGATCAGATGCTCATTGAAACCAAAATCCTCGATCTACATTCAAAGTTATTGGATAAAGTTATTACCAAAGTGATCAATAATTTTTAAACATGGGGTTTTGGATTTTTAAAAGGGTTGATAGAGCCCATTCTGATCATATTCCTGGTGATCATGATAAAAATGTTCAAGATTTAATGGTTATAAATTTTACAATGAGGCTAATTAGATTAGATAAGCGCATCGGGTGTTGATGCACAGTTATAACACTCGATAACTCTTCCTCTCTCTCTCTCTCTTTTTATTTCTTTATTTTAAAGAACTTTTGTTTCTCTTTCTTTCTTTTCAATATGATTGATGATCACGTGAAATGAACGGTAAGATTGCAAAAACAGATAAGAACAACACATCGTCCAACCACCACATGTCAGCATTCTTATTTCCAGAATCATCTTAAACCCTAACGTTTTTCTCATTTTATAATTGATGATGATTGATTGATGAAGTAATTAATTAATTTTAAATACAACATTTAAAACTAAGGGTGATTTAGACATTTACACCCCACCATTTGATGAATATTTAAAGAAACCCTCTGTTTTGAAACCAATGATCCTTTGACTATGGTCTTTCACGAGAGATTATAAAATGACTGAAAAACCCTAAACTTTAATTTCATGGGCACATGGCAAAAAATGGATCCTTTTAAATCTTTAAGGATAAAAAGTTGATTTATTTGGTTTTTTTTTTTTTTTTGGCTAATGCCTTTCTGACTTAGTATTTTCACCCGGTCAAGGGCACACGACCTTTGATCAATTTCTTGTGTATCCTGAAGCATCTTGAAAAAATTGATCAACGATTCTATACCCTTGCCACATCAAATCGAGTGAAAATACGCAAGTAAGAAAATCAAGACTCTTTTTTTAATATATAAGATTTGAATTTTGGTTAAATGCCTGAGCAATCCTTGGCTTATCAACGATTTATTTATTTAGTTCTTATAAATATAAAATATAATTAATACAAATAAATAAATAATATATCAAATCTTACAAAGAGCTAGTGGGAATAGGGATGCTAATAAGTCGATTCTAGCTTTAGTTATCAAATTAATGGAATCGAAATCAGAATTATAATTTTTTTTTTCCTTAAATGATTTTTATTCTTAATCCATATCAATTTCAATTTGACTCCAATAGAATGAATTCTAATCGATTCCAATAAAATGGGATCTAAAGCCAATATTTTTTGTTCTGAATAAATGGGTATGCATTGACATCCCTAATTCGGAGGAAAATCCAAGGTTGAAAAATGAGTGAAAAAAAAGAATTTTAACAAGACGAGGAGATTTTGGTCATTTTATCAATTTATTGTAAAAGAATATATCTAAGGTGAAGGGGTATGACATGTATGTAATGTAAAAACACATGGGTAACTCAATTATTCACCATAGTAAAGAGGGGTACTTTCAAATTATTATCCAACAAAAAGAAACAAATAAAGCAAAACCCATTTTTAATTCTTTCTATCATTTGATAAGAGCTTCTAATCTTCTATATAAGTATCCACCAATCCTTCTTGTCTCTCACATTACTCATAAGTGCTTTTGAAGTTCCAGTGTTCTTAAAGGGAAGAAAAAAAAATTCAAAGAGAGAGAGAGAGAGAATGGAAGGTAAAGAGGAGGATGTGAAGCTTGGAGCAAACAAGTTTTCAGAAAGACAACCCATAGGGACATCAGCACAAACAGATAAGGACTATAAGGAACCACCACCAGCACCATTGTTTGAGCCTGGAGAGTGGAAGTCATGGTCCTTTTGGAGGGCTGGAATTGCAGAATTTATGGCCACTTTTTTGTTCCTCTACATCACCATTTTGACTGTTATGGGTGTCGCTAAGTCTCCTAACAAGTGTGCCACTGTGGGTATCCAAGGGATTGCTTGGTCTTTTGGTGGTATGATCTTTGCCCTTGTTTACTGCACTGCTGGTATCTCAGGTGAGCAAAAAAAATCCCCTTATATGCTTCATTGCTATTTTATTTTTTATTTTTTTGGTTTTATTTATATTTTAGAAATAGTTGATGGGTTTGTCTTAGTTTTTCTTGGAATATCTCTTATTTTTGTTACTTGGGTTCTCTGAGATTCTTCTTCATCATTAATCTGTACTAAAAATCCTTTAATATTTGTTGGGATTCTACTATTGTTAGAACATATCTTTTATTTAGTTAGGTTTGTCTCTTGGGTTTCTCTAAAATTCTTCTCCTTCTATACCAAAAAGTACTCTAATCTTTCCCCACTAATACCTTCTGGATAAATACCTGATGGGCTTCAGCTATTTTTTTTCCTATTGGGATCTTTCTTTTCTTTGTATATTTCAGAAATATGTGATGGGGTTCTCTTAGTTTTCTTTAGAAAAATTCTTAAGCTTGTTTCTTGGGTTGGGCTTTTGGATTTCTGAGAAATTCTTCTCCTCCCTCTTCACTAAAACCCTTTAATCTGTCTTTTCTTTTCTTTTTGTGTGTGTGTGTGTGTGTGTATTTTTAGAAATATTTGATGGGCTTATATTAGATTCATGTTTTTTGGAGAAATACTTGATGGGTTTCTGCTTCTGCTCCTTGAGTGGTGATAATATCTCTTGGGTTTCCGTTAGATTCTTCTCCTTATGTACTAAAAATTACCCATTAATATTGTTTTTGTGTGTTAAATAACTATACAGGTGGACACATAAACCCTGCTGTGACCTTTGGTCTACTTCTAGCAAGGAAGCTGTCACTAACAAGGGCAGTGTTCTACATTGTGATGCAATGCCTTGGTGCCATATGTGGTGCTGGTGTTATTAAGGGATTTGAACATCACTCCTATGTGACAGCTGGTGGTGGAGCCAATGTTGTAAACCATGGGTACACCAAGGGTGATGGTCTTGGTGCTGAGATCATTGGCACCTTTGTTCTTGTCTACACTGTTTTCTCTGCTACTGATGCCAAGAGAAACGCCAGAGACTCACATGTCCCTGTAAGTATTTTCTTTTTCTTTTTAATAATCTTTGTGTTGTTCACTTGTAGACCAGACCCGCTTTGGGTTCTTGGAAATATTAATTGAGATCATAAGTTAGTTTTCTAGGTTTGATTAATTCATGGTAGTATTGGTGAATCTAAGTTGGTTTTGGTATGATCCTGCAAATGGGTTTTCTGCCTCAATTAAAAAAAAAAAAAAAAAAAAGTCAATAGTTGAAAATAAAAGTAATAAAAGATGGCGTGCCAGTAGAAGCTCTTGGTTTATTTATTAAAAGCTGGTTTCTGAAACCAAAAGTGGTTTTTGTCTGCCATTTGTCTTTGGATGAGTTTGTGGTGGGTTCCCTTCTTTATCTTTTTTGGTTTGGTTGTGTCAGATTTGTAGCTGGGAAGGTGCTTTATTCCAGTATGTGGTCCCTGCTAATCAATTATTGTTTTAATAAACTAAAAAATAAAAATAAAAATGGTGTATATTCTATAAAGATACCCCTGTGTTTTTTCAAACAAAAGGGCATACCCCTTGATTTGGGTCTTCTTTGTGAGACCAATAAAAAGATGTCTTAAATGGATGGGTCTTCAACCTTTAACCAAGAAATCCTTGATTCTCTCTCACACTATGTGAATATATTGGTGTTATATGCAACAGATATTGGCACCACTTCCAATAGGATTTGCAGTGTTCTTGGTACATTTGGCAACCATCCCCATCACAGGAACAGGCATCAACCCTGCTAGGAGCCTTGGTGCTGCCATCATCTACAACAAAACCCATGCTTGGGATGACCATGTATGTCTACACCCCTCTTATCATACTTTATATTATATAAATATTTTTTCATAATTCCATTAATAGGAACTAATGTTTGTTTGTTTGTTTGGGTTCAGTGGATATTCTGGGTGGGACCCTTCATTGGAGCTGCTCTTGCTGCAGTGTACCACCAAATTGTCATTAGGGCCATCCCTTTCAAGGCCAGATCTTAAAAGAACACCTCCCTCTCTATCATTAACAAATATGGGTTTTTTTTCTCTTTTTTTCTTCTAAGTTTGTTGTGTATTTTCTTTGTTTTTCTCTCTTGAACTATTGCTAGGGATTGTTGGTTATGTGTAAATTGTCAAGTTATGTTGTGGTGGGTGGGTTGTGTTGTAGTGAATTGTGTTGAGCTTTGAAATGGAGATTCTTTTTATTTTATTTTTTAAATGAATTAGTTCTTCATTTTAATTTAAACAAGGCTTGAGATGATATTTTATCTTTTTTATTGGTTAAAAATCCTCAAGTTCTGAACAACTTGAGTTTTGTTCTCTGCAATACTAATAAAAAATGACCTAAATGCCCTTGTTTTTTCTTCCCCAAACCTGGTACAGATTTTGTCTCTTATGTTTCAAGAGGATTTTGTTTTGTGGAATGTTTCAAGAGTAATAATAAAAAAGGAAAAATGAACCCATAAGATTTTATGTGGTTCGACAAATTACCTACATCCATGGAGGAGAGGGAGAAAAAAAATCCACTATCAACATTTCCTTGTAGTTGAGGTTAAACTTGACTTTTTCCTTCCAAAATTTTCATCTAGGAGTGGGTTGATGAAAAAAAGAGAGGAACAATCGAATCAAGAAACGAATCGAAATCATGCATAAAAACACAATTTTTTAGTGGTTCCTCAAGATTGAGGTACGTCCATGAATCACATCGAATCCACTATGAAGAAAAAACTCATAGCTACAAGTTACACCTTTCACCAAAAATGAGAAACATAAGTATTCTAGGAAATCTAACTAAGGTTTTACATAATAATAGTTAAATCATGAAAATAACCTGGAAAATTTTCTTTTCAAACCTCCCAACGAGCTCATCGTTGAGCTCGATCAACGTGAAGGTGTGGTTTGATTTACAATATCTCCTTGTTAATTAGTACTATCAGGCTTCACAAATCATACTCGGAAGCGAGGAGGGGGGGGGGGGGGATAAGGGGTTTTCTAAAAAGAAGTTGAAGATAACATGAAAACGAAATTGAGGATGATTACTTATAATATACTATAAGTATATTTATATGAATTTATTTAAAAAAAAATATGTTTGAAAGTGAGTTTGCTCTTATCCATATTATAGGCCCGAATCTTTTTGACCAAGTTGAAGATAACATGAAAACGAAATTGAGGATGATTACTTATAATATATTGTAAGTATATTTATATGAATTTATTTTAAAAAAATAATGTTTGGAAGTGGGTTTACCCTGATCCATATTATAGGCCCGAATCTTTTTGGCCAAGTTGGGCTTGGACATTGATGATTTTTCATCAGCCTTGCCTGGCCTGATCATTAGACGGTTTGGGCTTGGGTTTGGATTTCGAGCTCCCAATAGTATATTTTTAATGATTTATTTATAATATAAGTTATAAATATAAAATTATTGTAGAAAATATGCTTCAAGTTTGAATATGGGTACACCCCTAAATAGGCCAGAATCTTGCTGGCTTGATCGGACTTGGACGTCCATATATGATTTTTATTTTGCAGGACCTGTGTCCCAATATTGGATGGGTTGGGCCTGGAATAGGATTTTCAGGCCCACATTAAATTGGGCTATTTATGACCTTAATGGCACATGTAATATTAGTAAATCACATGCCCCCACATGAACTTGATCTTCTTTAACAGACTAATAAAAAAATGACCTAAATGCCCTTATCTTTAATATCTAGTCAAAAACCCTTAATTTTTCCTTCTCAAAACTAGTCATCTTCAACTTCTCTTTGGTTGAGATATTTTACACTCATCTTCAACCTTAAAATAATAGAATAACAAAAAATGTCCTAAATGCCCTTGTCTTTAACTTCTAGAATTTTTTTTCTCAAAATCAGTCATCTTTAACCTTAAAATTATATATACTTAAACATAAGCAAGATAGAATATTTTGGGAAAGTAGAAAACAATTGAATTTGGTTATTAAACTAAGAGTTTTCTACAAAGGATTAAGAGATGATTGAAAACGATGGATTGAAGACAAAGTTCAATAGATTAAAAGTAATTTACCATAGATGTCAAAGATGACGTATTTTGGAGAGAAAAATAAACAGTTTTCTTTGGCTAAATATTAAAGAAGGCATTTAGGTCATTTTGCGTTTGTCATATAAGAGAAGACCAAAAACAAGGGGTCATGTCTTTAGTTATAAAACACAGTGTTATCTCAAAATATTCACCAAAATGTGGATGATGTTTAGGGCCGTCAATGGGCCGATTTTGGCCCGATTTGAATGTAGCCTCGGCCCGCTACACTATATTAAAATACAAACATATAATAGTTTTCTTATAAATTAATAATGATCCCTTCGTAGTTTCTTTGAGAATTAAGATATTTTAAATTTGAAATTAGAGATGAAAATATGTTTGAAAAGTCTAACAATCAAATATAATTTTTTATCAATTTATTATTATTTAGTATGCCTTCGGTATGATAAAAAATATTTGAAAACGGGTTGGGCCCTGCGGCTCGCAAATTATCTGAATGTAGGTGGGCCGGGTTTATTTTTTGTTTCTTAAGCCTGGCCCGATATTTAGAGGGGTTAGGTTAGTGCCTAATTTTTGGCCTAAAAGGCCCGGCACGATCCCTGTCCAGTCTGTCCATTAACAGCCCTAAAGGTGTAATCTCAAAATATTCACCAAAACGTGGAGGGGTACCTCTAAATCACTCAAAATTAAATTGGATGTATAAGGTGGGTTTTGAAACCCCAAGTTATGGTAGCAATGCTCATATGTTTTGGGAATTAAAAGTTGGGGTGCCAATAGAAGTTTTCTCTTTTAGTCCCAAAGGCCAGTTAATATCTGATATACCCCTTTATGGATTTGTTTTTTTTTTTTAAAGAAAAAAAAAAAAACCTTTTATGGGTGATTTCTAGCCATTCAAGCATTTTTCATTAGCTTTTATAAACAGAGAGAGATGCTATTAGCACCCAAACTTTTACCCATTACACCTCAATTTCATAAACTATTTATCACACCCCAATTGAAAGTTGAAACACACCATTAAAAAAATAAAAGGGTTTGACTCAAATTATTATCTCAACATTACAACACTTTTTCAAACAATTTCAATAGTTGTTTAGGATTATGATTAAGCTCATATAATCTTAAATAAATAAAATTTAAAAAAAATATAGAAAAATAATAAGTGAGAGAGAACTTCTATTGGCATCCCAACTTTTACTTATTCTCAATCATTTACTTATTTTATTGGGATTTTTCTAAATTTTGATTTCAGTACATTGTTTATTTTAGTTTCCAGAACATGTTTTTCTAGTGAATTTGTCATTTTTATAATCAACAGATTCATTGATAAATTACAAGTGAGATTGCTAATAAGGATAACTCGTTGGTATTTTATCAACGATTTCGTAGATTACAAAAGGGACAAATTCATGAATTTGCATATTATAAAAGTGATGAATTCACTGTAAAAGCATGTTTTGGGAATTAAAATGAACAATGTACCAAAATCGGAATTTCGTCATATTTAACACACGAAATGGAGATTCACCCTATTTTCTTTATTTTTAATTGGGATATAATAAGTAAAAGTTGGGGGCGCGAAGAAGCTCTTCAACTGAGGGTGTTGTGTATAAATAACTGAGGGAAAATGATTATATCCACCCATAGGAGACCCTTGAAGTGTCAACTGACGTTCTAAGCCATCGATGGTCCTTGAGATTCTCCACCAAGTGTCATGGCTGAATCAGGTTCGTAGATCTAGATTTGTATGGTAAGAATCTGCCAAGTATTGGATTAGATACGGCATTGATCCAATCCATACGTTTAGATGCTCATTGAATAGTTTATTGGATCACAATAAGTGTTAGATGTTGATCATAGTTGTCAATTGTTTGGGTCCATATCAAACTGGGTCGATTTGGGACTAATATGATTAGACTTAGGGTATATTTGATTGCATGAAAAATTAGGTGGAAATTGAAATTTCATGAAAAACGACAATTTTCTCATTCCAATCCAAATTGAAGTTATCAGATTGGACTACTAATTGAGTTCTAGTCTAATCTGATCCATTTATTGTAATGTTTGTGTTGTGAGATTATAAAAGATAGATAGAAAAGAAGTTGAAATAAATAACAAAAAACAAAATAACTTATACATACCGATTGGACTCAATTACTGATTTGAACAGAATGAGACTTGTATTGAACACAATAGCTTAAGACAGATTCATCCCTGTAATGTGCTAATAGTTTCTGGACATACAATTGAACTTGTACTGTGGTTCTATTGCCCTTGTGCACGTGTGAGCATTACCCATATCTCTGTCACATTCACTATACTGTGTAAGAGTTTCTATATAAGAATTACACTCTTTATTTGTTTCTATCTAATATGGGACTAAAAACATTTACAACTCTACAATTGACATAATAGGCCTCGAATTTTTGTGCCCATCTGATATTTATTTTCCCACAATTATAGGAAATCAAATTTTCTGGAAAATTTAAAGTAACAAACAAAAACCATCAACATTCTTTTCCATGGAAAAAGACTTGCCAACTACTTTAGCATACATGTGGCTAAGCTAAAGCAGGACAACCGAAAGTTTATCAACCAAGATTGACCCGAGATAAGATGGAAATATAAATAGAGGGAAAAAGTTGGTGGAAGTTACATCCACCACCCAATTAAGTAGACTTGTTCCTTTCAAGCTCTAAAATTTTCATTTATGAATCAAATCTCAACTACATCTTTTATGGTACTACGTACAACAGATAGGATAAGAACCTAGGGAGACTCCAAGCCCTAATTCTAGCTTACCTACTGTGCACTTGAATTGTTGCATATGGAACCATGTTTGACTATGGCCTTGTTTGTTTAAAATCTATTTTTAATAGAAGTGATTTATAGAATCACTTTTTATAAGAATTGTATTCGATATATCCATTGTTTGGTCACTAGTGATATGAGTCGTTACTTCCTACAATACACTCAGTTGACATAGCAGTGTTCACGGGACCATTGTTTAATTTCCTTGAGATACAAGAAAAAAAAAAGAGTCAACGGTTCTGTGCACTACTTGAGAGTTAAAAATTCATCAAAATTTTGGACCGGTCCTTTCACAAACCTGACAAGGTCACTAGCTAAAGAGGTAAAATTAGAAGGGCGAATTGGTTTCCTTTAAAAATCGCTTTTGTTGGTTGACTCGACCATAGAAGCTAACGAGTCTGGTCCAATCTGGTCTGATTCGAGTTTTATAACACTGATCTACAACGTATTTCAAGATCCAATGACCCATGCAAAAAATGCATAATTCCAACCATTAAAATACGTATGCGATAATCATTGTAAAATACCCCGACAATTGAATTTTTGTATTTAAATGGATGGAATTTCATGTTTTTTCATTATTTCATGGATCGATGGATCACAATACTTTTGCTATTAGCTTAAACCCTGAGAAACATTATAAATTTCAGCCAAAAAACCTAAAACGGGAGACATATTTGTTCAAGAAATGGCGTAATTTTTATTGGCCTGAATTTATATAGAAGTTTGAAGTCAAAAGTGTGTTGGAGTTGGAGAGCTTCAGCTTTTGACTGATTTCTAAACCTGGCTTCTTTGGGTATTCAAAGGCAAAGTGTACTAAAGTTGTTGAAACAATATTATTGGAAGCAAAAGCGTTTTTTGTGATTCTAATTACATCTCAAAAGCAGCACCAATCGCATCCTATATCTCTTTGAATATAATCTTTTACTCTCATCGAGATCTCCACCCATGATTCGCTGGTTATGTGGTGGGAGACCCTTAGTACTTTTTGTTGAGGGATTTTGTTAATGTGTGTTCTAAGGGCACACGTGAAAGTCCATTAAATACACCTTTCAATCTGATTCTTGTTTCGATCGAAATTGCCTTCAATTTTATTTTATATTTTTGATCGAAAATATCCGAATGTGCTTGTTCCCAATGTGTATTTAATGCATTTTTACGTGTGCCCTTAACAAGACCCTTTGTTGAGATTATTTTTTTTCTCATTTGATTCTTGAGAATTGGAATCGACGGGTACCCATGTTTTTTAGAGATCCAATTCTGTTTATTTTGAAGTTGGAGTGAGTATTGACAAAATATAACAGTTATGGTTCTAAATGCCTTAGGAACCAAATAAAAAACAACACATTGACACCTGTGGAGATAGCAATACCAAAAATATCACTATTTAATTGATTATTAGTTTAAAAAAACGTCCACCGTTTACGAAAAAGAATTGTTATTCGCATTATGGGTGGATTTAGAGTGGGGGATGTCGGGGCACTCGCCCTCATAAATTTTTTCAAATTTTATGGATTAATGTGCTATTGAATCAGATTTTAGCGGTGAATACAGAAATTTGTTATTATTGCCCCCAATTTTTTTTTTCCACTCTTAGTTGCCCCCACAACTATTTTTTCACTCTTAATTGTCCTTACAATTTTTTTTCTACTCTTGGTTGTCCCCACATGAGCAAAATCACTTATTCACACCTCAACTTTTACTTATTACACTCAAATTAAAAAATAATAATTAAATGATTGAGAATAAGTAAAAGTTTGGGTGCCAGTAAAAACTCTCTCATTGGCATATTAAATTTTACTTATTACACCCCAATAAATAAAAAAATAATTCAATAACTGAGAATAAGTAAAAGTTTGGGTGCCAATAAAAACCTCTCTCATTTTTTATTTAGATTTCTATTTGTTAGAATTTAAAATTTTATGAGTTTTATGCAAATTGTAAACAATTGGTGAAGTTGAAGTTCTATGAATGTGTTATAATGTTATGTAAGCTTGAGATGATATTTGTAATCTTTGAAAGGTGTGTTTTA
Organism: Akebia trifoliata; assembly: GCF_017979445.1. Taxonomy (NCBI): domain Eukaryota; kingdom Viridiplantae; phylum Streptophyta; class Magnoliopsida; order Ranunculales; family Lardizabalaceae; genus Akebia; species Akebia trifoliata. Next base: position 29,660,557 of record NC_141384.1, read on the forward strand.
ATTTTTAATTAGGTTGTGATAAATAATTTAAGAAATTAGGGTGTAATAAGTAAAAGTTGGATTGGCAATAACAGCTCTCTTAAAAAATTCCAATTCAATTTCTTCGAAGAAGAAAGACACCCTGAACCGCACGATTAAATCGCGTACAAGAAGTCGTCAACCTTTAAAACCATCAATGCTCCCCCATCTACTCCAACCAAACCGTAAGAAATGTGAGTAAATCTTCATTAGGTTGACTATTTCAGATAACCCTAATATCCACCAATGAAATACTGACACCTAAAAACAACTTGCCACCTTAAGGTAAGTTGACTACGTGTCATAATTTCATTGGAATATGCTGATGTAATCAAGACAAAGTTACTCACCGAATCAATAAGGAAGAAATGGGTACAACATCCACCATCCAACACTCAACAACTCCCCGTAGCTTTCCCAAGTTGTATAAACAGATCAAGTAAACAGTTTCGTCCACGCAATAATAGGAAAATTATGAAATTACCCTCAATTCTGTCCTAAATTACAAAATCCATGCAAAATGTTTTTCAATATCTATTACCAGCCCAACTACCGTTAAATATTTATACATAACCCCTTATGTATGAAATTTTTTAAGTTTTCTCCTTCCTACTTTGACTTTGACAAGGTCCAACCAAAAAATGATTTTATAGAGATCAGGTTTCATTTATCGTCTAATTGAGATTGGTATTGGTAGTAAGTAGGGCTGTCAATGGATGTTCATTGGTTTGGATACAACAATATCAAAATCCGAATCTAATTATCTTATCGGATATCGGATAATATCCGATTAGAATTCGAATAATTTGTATATATATATATATATAATTTTTCCTTATCCAAGTGATTTTTCATTATTAAAAAAAATTTATTATATATTTTATTATTTATATAATAAATTAATCAAATAAAATAATATATATCATATATTATTTTGAATCAAATATTATTGGATTCGAAATATTAATATACAAATCCTTATCCAATAAGGATTCGAATCCGATATCCAAAATTTTCAGATAATGTCCAATTTTTTGAATTTGATTTCGGATTGGATTCGAATTTTTGACTATCCATTAACACCCCTTCACAATAAATGTGGAGGGGCATATAGAGATACGAAGTTACTACTGTGTCGTCAATTAATCAGATCAGACCTAAAATCTAATTCGATAATAATGGGTTCGGATATAGGATGTGGATTCAGATATAAAATAATGTTTATTATATTTTATAAATATTTTTATTTAATTGAGTTATGTTGGATTGAGAGCAATCTAAATATATCGCTTTTGGGTTGGATCCAGAACAATACATATCGTATCTAATTAGGTCCAAACTTAAAAACGACAAATCAGATCCAGTCAATCGACTTCAAGTCAAATAAATATTCTATAGTAATTGATACCATTTTTTAAAAATCAATTTTAACAAAGTCAAAAGTCAAAGGAGGTAAATTATAATAGCTTTTGAATTAAGGGCGGGATGTCTAAAATGATGCATTAAATAGAGAGTGAAGTACCACAACATCCAATGTTCAAGTAGTAGTAACCATTACAACTATTCTTCCATCATTGTTCAAGTAAGAAGGGGCGGTGGGGGCACTAATATTGCCCCCCAAAAAAATTTACCCTCTTAATTGTCCCCACAAAAAGACAATTCCCAACTCTGCCCCTAAGTCAGTAGCTGGGACCCACCTAAGACATGGTCCATCGAGGAATAATTGTATTTCGTAAATTTTTATAAACCATTGGTTTGATAGAATAAATATTCCTAGTTTATTCATGAGGATTAATTAGTTCATGGAGTTTTAGGAGTTATTGAATACCCACCGGGGTTAGCTGAGATGGTTAGAAGCGACTGGGTATGTTCCTTAGGTCGTGACTTTGAATCTCTATATGCCCCTCCACAGTAAATGTGGCTACTTAACAGTCGTAACATGTGACAGGGTGTGATGGTGCTTGCAGTCCCAAGTAGATTTGTCTCATCGAAAAGGTGGGTATACTTCCTGGGCTACCAAAAAAAAGAGTTATTGAATAAAAAAATTTAATCAAATTAATTTATTGAAAAATATTCAACTTAGCTTAGTATGGTCATTTTTTGGCCTCACATTTTGCCCAATAATCGATCAACCTGTGAACCAAATGTTTTTTTGATTGGTATTCCCTAAACATTTGATTTGATATTTTTTTTCATATACTGTCGTAGCTCCTATGGGCTTGAAACATTGATCTTAAACTCATTGGAACATACTTGAAACTAACAATATTATAATTAATTAGTGGGTTCGCATAAGTTTAGAGCAAATATTTATAAGTTGTTGGGCCCCAAAGAATGCCCCCACGTGAACACTTTGGAGTATTAGATGATTGATTATAATTATCGATACGACGATGTTAGTGTCTTATAAATAAAAAATGGGTGGCATTTGCAAACAAAATTGTTATAAGGACTTATTTATAATTATAAATATTAATTAAGAGGGTTTTGAAGATGACACATTAAAAAGTATATTTTTGTAATTTTAGAAAACTAACCAACCAACTTGATTATTGGATCTTGACTTTGTAATTTTCATTTTACAAAAATGACCCTGATCATACAAGCTTAAATATAAAAGGGAAGAATTTTTGGTCTTTCCAGTTTTGACGACAACAATACCTTCTCTCATTATAATAGTAAGGAAAATATTAAAATTGAGATCGTTTCACACATTATTGACGAGGATGTGTGTACAAACCATAGATACATTTTATTGAGATACAAGTGAGAAACATTTATGATTATGTGCACATAAAATTGTGAAACGATGTCGATTTCAATGTTACTCTATCACGAGATAAAGGTATAAAAACTTACTTTTGATAACAAAGTGGTATGGAGGAATTAAGGGGCTTTTGTGTTCTTTAAATAATATGTTTTGTAGTCAATTATAGTTAAGTATTATTACACATAAATGCACTTAATTCCCCTGATGAGGTGGGTCAAGAAATTTCTTAAAAAATATGGAGCACACCAGTTAATCTTACCCATCAATTAATGTTGTTATTTATATTTTCCTAGTAATAAAGCAACCGATTGAAAAGGGTATTTTAGTAATTTCTGTAGCAAAGTCAAATTAACCAAACTGTTAATACATTCCATATTCAAGGCTAATTACGTAATTTCAATTCCACATAAAGCATTTAAAACCTCACCACCTCCACATATTCTCTCTCCCTCCATATTCTTCAGGTCTCTCTCTCTCTCTCTCTGTAACTAAAACTTTTTAGTTCTTAACGAAGAGAAATAAAACGTTTCGGCCGAAACATGCCTCCGTGTCGACGAAACTTCCCATCAATCACACAATGTAGAGATCCCGTAGGAGGAAGTGAATCCATCGCCGCAGATCTCGATGGAACTCTCCTCATCTCTCGAAGCTCCTTCCCTTACTTCATGCTCATCGCAGTCGAGGCCGGTAGTCTGTTACGTGGCTTAATTCTCCTCCTCGTGTCGCCTATCATTGGAATCGCCTACAAGTTTGTATCGGAATCTTTTGCGATACAAATGCTTATATACATATCGTTTTCGGGTTTGAAGATCCGAGATATCGAGCTTGCATCACGAGCCGTGTTACCGAGATTCTACGCAGCTGATGTTAGATCAGAGAGTTGGAAATTGTTTAATAAATGTAAAAGAAAGGTTGTGGTGACAGCGAATCCGACTGTTATGGTTGATCCGTTTGTGAGGGATTTTCTTGGTGGAGATAAGGTTTTGGGGACGGAGATCGAAGTGAACCCTAAAACAGGGAGAGCGACTGGATTTGTGAAGAAGCCAGGGGTATTAGTGTCAGAATTGAAGAGATCTGCGATTCTCAAGGAGTTCGGAGATGAATCTCCCGATTTTGGAATCGGAGATCGCGAGTCTGATCACGAGTTCATGGATCTTTGCAAGGTTCGTTAAGTCTTCCTCTCTTTAACTTCAAATTAAGAGCGTTTCTATTAACACATCAAATTTTACTTATATGCACACCAAATATATAGATACTAGATAACCATTTAATTTCATAAAGATTGGTGTGTTGTTAGTAAAATTTGGTGTGCAGAATCTCTGCTTTTAGAATTTACCTCCCTCAGTAATATTACATATTACAAATATCTCCCTAAACTGTTAATGTTGAACGAAGATAGAGGACGATAGTTATGGCGGATGCAGTGATCGTGTACTGTAGTGGTAGTGTATTAAACAACAACTCCGGTCATTTACTACTGGGTCCCACCAGTAATTTTAATGGATTTAAGTGTGGGACCCACTTATGTCCTCCCGTCTTGGTGGCGATGGGTCCCACCCTGACATAAGTACGTTAAATCTACGGTCCTTAATACATCATGGCACAAATCACACGTAACTGATCTCCGGAGTTAATATTTCGCGTCTTCAAAAAGCCACATCAATTTCTACTAGAAGCACCCTAAGATGTGTGTTAATTCTTTATTTTTCATACGAATTCGGGTGCTCGTAGTTTAAGTTGGTGTGGCAATATAATCTATCTAAGGCTCACCACTTAGGCGCAAGAAGCTTATGGAGTCATCTTAACTTTATTAATATCAATACTTCTGTTGTTATTTAATTTCAAATAATTATTAACATATAAAGTTGATTTCCTATAGGAAGATTTAAGTTTATTTTACATAGATAATACTTACTTAAATCATTAAAAAAATAATTATTTTATATGGAAAATAGAAAACTTTTTTAATATACATTTTCTTTAAATAATATTTTTTATTATTATAAGGTGGATTAGTAGATTTTAAATCACAAAATCTTTTTTTTTATATATAGATAATGGTTATTTAAATCATAAAAAAAAAAAAAAATTTTCTATTTAAAATAGAAAACCAAATTGACTCAGCTGATGATGATACCCTTATTCACCATTATGTTGAAGGCCTGCATCCATCCTGTAAGAGCAACTCAAACGCACGACTTATCCCACTATCCATCCCCTCTTAACTGTCACTTCTGTGTGATGAAATCCGAAATAGGGGCCTCCAACATCAAAGGATTTTCACGACCCAAAATGGATAGTTACACAAAGCTTTTCCATTTTTAGTGGATTTTTTTTTTTTTTTTTTAAGAGTTGATTGAAAATTATTACAATTTCAGATTATTTGAAATTTGGGTTAAATTAAAAAATATTAAAATATTTATGGATAGAGATTTTTTTTGGTAACATAATTGGAATGCACATCCCACGAATATCCATAAATGGATATCCCTGTTGAAATCCCTCTAAGGGAGTTGTGAAATCTTATGTTTCTCCATTTTCACTTTGTGTGAGAAAAAAAAGGATTAATTCTCAAATTATCAAATGAGCTCTCTTGGGAGTTTTTTAAGTAAAAAAAATTATATATTTTCTAGTGATCCACTGAATATTGGAATCCCTAGGAATTTCTCTTTGGCAGGCATAACATTTAATTTATCATGATGTCTGGCATCGAGATTAACAAAAACCATCCATCTATATTCTAGATGGATGGTTATGATTTCCTTTGGCCTGCTCTCAGACTTTCTTTCTCACAGGGTTTGGCCTTAAATGAAGGTTACCTGCACCCTAACAAACATGGACACATGCACGTGCACTAGCATAATGGTGTCAACTGTCAACCAACTCAGATAAACCTCTCACTATCACAATTTAAACTGATCTCGGGACCTATGATCAGTTACCCATGGACCCTCATTGATTCTTGGTTTCACCCCCCATGGGCCCATTAAGCCCATAAATCTTGACCCACCATATGTTAGATTAGGATTGGCAATGGATCAGTTTGGTACTGGATCAGTACCACTCCAACACAATTCCGAAAATTTGTAAATATGTATCTGATCCAAATGGATTAATGAATATGTGAACCGAATCCGATTCATTTCATTTCATCCTTAATCTAAAATTATTCTAATCGGAACACATGCCTAATTTTTAAATGATCAATGTTAAAAAAATTTAAAAAATATAAAATCATATAAAAAATTTAAAAACCTACTTTCTAACTACAGATATAGAGGGAAATTAAAAAGACTAAAACATTATATATATATATATATATGAAATTAAGAATTACAAAAAAAAAATTATTAAAATGTGTTTGGATCGGATTTTTTGGAGTGGATTGGGAAAGATCTAAATAAGATTTGAAATTATTTTGGATCTAAGATTCTAATCCGAATATGATATTTCATGTTTTTTTGGTTCAGATAGTCAATATATTTCGGATTATTGCCAGCCCTATGTTAGACCTAGATCGGATTTTCTTTTTTTTTTTACCATAAAATATTCACTAACATTTTTGTTACTAGTTTAGCAAGATTTTAAGCCTTATTAAGGGTCGTTATGCTTAAATGGATTATCACACTAGCAATTCAACACCATAGCCCTAGATGAAAAAACTCAGATCCAAAATAACAAAAATTTGAACTTGGTCCAAGATTTTGAAAATGGACGGTTATGGAGCTTCCACGTAACTCATAAATTTAAAATTAAAATTCTATGGTGAAAATTAATTTATTTTGGATTTTTTTTTTTTTTTTTTTTTTTTCCACTACAACTCTGAAGCATTGGATCATGGTTTTTGGATGCCAGAATAGTAAGGTTTGATCCTTACTAACATAACATAGTAAGGCTAGCCGAACTCAAAATATTTTGAGGTGACTCTAATGTGAAGGAACGCTATGATTTTGTTTGTAACAGGAGGGATACATGGTACACAAAGACCCATCAGCCAAACCAGTCCCACTGGACCAGCTCAAGAACCGAATCATCTTCCACGATGGCCGGTTCGTCCAACTCCCGACCCCATCCAACGCCCTCATTACCTATCTCTGGCTTCCCTTTGGTTTCATCCTCTCCCTCATCCGAGTCTACTTCAATCTCCCTCTACCAGAACGCATCGTACGCCACACATACGGTCTCCTTGGGATCAACCTCGTGATACGCGGCAACCCACCACGTCCACCATCCCACGGTTCACCCGGTTCACTCTACGTATGCAACCACCGAACCGCTCTCGACCCAATAGTCATCGCTATTGGACTGGGTCGTAAAGTATCTTGTGTTACTTACAGCGTAAGTCGTCTCTCTCGTTTCATCTCACCAATCCCAGCTATCTCACTCACTCGTGATCGTGCGGCTGACGCTGCTCGAATCACATCTCTTCTCCAAACTGGAGATTTAGTCGTTTGTCCTGAGGGCACCACGTGTCGTGAACCCTTTTTGTTAAGGTTTAGTGCTTTGTTTGCTGAGTTGAGTGATCGTATAGTACCGGTAGCAATCACCACTAAACAGAACATGTTTCATGGGACCACAGTTAGAGGTGTTAAATTCTGGGACCCATATTTCTTCTTCATGAACCCTAGACCCACTTACGAGGTCAATTTTCTTGAACGTTTGCCTGATGAGATGACGTGTAAGATTGGTGGGAAATCACCAATCGAAGTAGCCAATCATGTACAGAAGGTGATTGGTGGGACCTTGGGATTTGAGCAGACTTCACTTACTAGGAAGGATAAGTACATGATATTGGGGGGTAATGATGGAAAGGTGGAGTCCATGTATTCAGCCAAGAAGTGAGGAGGGAGGGCAGTTTGGTCATTTTGGTAAAAAGAAAAGAAAAAAATGTTGGGTGAGTTGTATGGATATGTTGAGACTATTGTTTGTGTTTGTTTGTTTGTTTTTTTTTTTTCCATTGTTTTAGGATGAAGTTGCTATTATGGTATGTGTTAATTACTACTGTATTACAAAAATGACTTTGGGGGTGTTTTTGTCATTTTATAAATGTAAAACTAGAGGATGAAATTGGAGGGTAAAAAAAACCTTTCTTCTTGTTATTGAACTTCTTCATTATTATTATTATTATTATTATTGTAAATTGTAATAAGACGCCTTCTTATTTCCTACTTATCGATATTAGAATAGAAAGGGGTGCATATATTAGATTTGGAGAGCATAATTTTAAGAATAAAAAATAGCATCCCATCTAAAAATATAATTTGGGACTGTGTTACGGAATTTTGCAGTAAAGGAAACGAACCAATTCGCAGTACAGTTCGTTCTTGATTCGTTAAAAAAAGCGAACCAAGCGTAATTGTTACTTTACACTAATTTTTCATCCTCCTCTGCATGTTAATAATATTTTAAACACCCCCTTAATTTTCAAACTCGTATCATGTCCCTTTGACTTTAGTCTACTCTATAGTAATACACTGATGAAAATTTGACCAAATACCGTCATCTTCAATTAAAAACTTAAAAAATTTATCATCTTTTAACATTTTTTCCCCTACTCATCACACACTTCAACCTTCAAATACCCTCATCTCTGGTCTACCTCTACGAACCAGGGAATCGACACAAATTGCCAACCTGAATTTGAACCTCTGAATCAAGTAACTTAAGTTTGTAAAGTACTTTCCTTGCTCTGGAAGTCCCTGTCATTCCTCTCTTTTCAAAGATCCCTTCCCAACCTTTTGATCGTGAGTCCTTTCATAATATTTCTTATAACACAATCGGGTAATACCCAAGTGAATTTTGATCCCAGATCTATTTTGTATCTCTAAATCTCACAATTGAATCCATCCTCTATTAGCAATGCACCTACAATACCCTTTGGTCCCAGATCCCTCTAGCCAAGCCGAATCCTATAAGCAACTTAGCAGCAGCAACAACAACAACAAAACAAAACAAAAAAAAACTGTTCAAAAATAAAAATCACCAATTTCTATTGCTTTTTTATTGATAATTTCTTGCCGTTAATCATTAAGTTTGATTTTTCTCTCATGGTAATTTTGAACCATTATAGACCCACCAATTATAAAAACTCTTTACCACATAACATAATCGAAATTCGAAGCATCAGTGGTATGACATTACATTCAACCTAAGATTATGTCCAGACCCCAGAGATTTTAGAGATCTTCAAAGAAAAGTTAACAAGTACACAGCATAGAATTGTGGGATTAGATTTCCTCAATTTACTGCAGATGTAAAATACAAAATATTAGGTAGCCCAGTACAACAGTTAAACCCGAGCCAACACAATGCCATGCAAGATAGTTAACATGAGCTCAAAAAAAAATCCCCAAATCCAGACCATTAACCCAGTTCATTCCCCATCTGCTGTACACTTCTAGAAGCAAATAAGAGATAATAAGTGAAACCCATGAGTGAGTGAGTGAGAGAGAGAGAGAGAGAGAGAGAGAGTCCAAATGGTATTAGCTCCTCCAACTTACTACTTTTTTTTTCCCTTTTTCATCTGTGTATTGACCTATAATATACAGTTCTTTCCATTACCCAGGAATTCCTTTTCATTGTTTTAAGGAACACTGCTGGATTTTTGAATCAATGGAAGCCAGTCTCCTCTCCCCTCTGAAAAATCGAAGCTTTCAAATCCCTATATCAGTGACTGGGTCAAAAGGAATCTTTAGGTGTTTCGGAATCAGTTGATAAGCAATGACGATCACCTGAAATGAATTATTAATACCCTATTAAGGAATTGAAACCTTTCTCTCCTCAGCCACCACTTCAACTTCCAAAGATATGAACTTATTTCGCACAACTTCACTTTAGGGTCCTTATTGTACAAATGCACTTTGATGATGATGATGGTACAGATGGGGGTTCCTAATTCCTAGGCATTATCATGATGATAATCAGATAAAGAACTTGACAGTGTTTAATAGCCCGGATGTGAAATCAGATACCATTGGTGCGGCCAAGCATTGGAGAGCCAGGACTGAAGTCGATAGATGGGTTTGACTTTACATGATCCCTTAAGAGCTGCTGTGATACACGGTCAGCCAACATTCCCTGTCCATCATATAGTTCCCTTGAATCCCCGTGAGTAGGTCTTCCAAATGGATTACTGAGTACATCACTCTCTAATGTCATTAGTTCTCTGAAGACATGAGAGCCAGCCTGCATCCCTCGAAAGATGTCAGGCTTCGGGTCATGATAAGTGGAACCATTAATGTAGGGACTGTTGGGGGACCTCGGCATGCTTCCAAAGCCTTCATGCAAGTAAGAAGATTGCCTTAGTTGATGAAATGGAAGGGCACCATTGCCACCAGTGAGAGGTGTAGATGAGCCAGAAGTAGTACGTGGGCTTGATATAGGAGAAGGAGACATCCTTCCGTTCATATGATGTGGCGATCTTGACTGTAGAAGAGGGCTTCCTATAGGAGAGACTGGACATGATATGTTCCTTGGCATGAAATTATCACTGAAAATCAGAACATTATCAGCAGATATTCAGTCAAATGCGTGGCTTTAGTAAGGGACACAACCTTCCAAATTTATGCAACTCCGCTGCACACACACACACACACACACCTGGATACTGGACCAGTTTTTGCTACTGTAGACCTGGATCCTCCTTCCGAGTCCAAGGAGGAAAGATTTCTTGCATGTCCAATGCCCTGAAGGAAGATAATACGCCCAATTAAATATATGAAAGTCAGAAATGAACGGCACACATGATACAAATAATGCAGACATACAATGTGACCTTTTTTAACATCCCTACAACCTAGGACCTTTCTGTTTTATGGACGCGCAAGATTTGAATAGAGCAATTTGTGTTGGGGGAAAAAACTGCCGTCTTATATAAGCTATGCTAAGTGAATGACCAGCATGAAATTTGTTAGACACTTTGTTTCTCGACATAACAGAAGTTCAATTAGAGCAAACATGAAAGTCTATAAGTCAAAATTCGGAAGTTGGATATCCAATCATACCATAGATCTTGAACCATTCGTAACTCCTGGAGGTGGTTCTGAAGGCTCGTGTCTCTCCAATTGAGCTGCATTCTTCACAAAACGGTGCTCCAAAAGCTGGGCAGCCGAAGGACGATGAAGTGGATTCCGTTGCAAACACTGCCTAACAAAATCCTTGCCATCATCGGAGAGATGATCAGGAATTGCCGGAAGCTCCTTACTATTACCAATCTTAAACATCGCAGCAACCTTTTGACCAGAGCAGGCCAAACATCAAATGTAAATGTTAGGGGACCAGGCGGTAAGGGTTACGGTTATATAAGAAACAACTAAACTTGAGTCAAATTTCAAAATCCGGGTCTTAATATCAAATCACTGACCCCTTCATATTGGCTCCAAGGAGGTTTTGTTGTGGCCATCTCCAAAACAGTGCATCCCAGACTCCAGATATCAACAGCAAGGTTGCAACCACTGGAATTTTTTATAACCTGAATGAGCAATGCAAATTAGAAATGAAACAGAAAAGAGTATTCAGAACCAGAATGCAAGAGCATGATAAGAAAACATTCTGACCTCAGGTGCCATCCAGTAAGGACTTCCCTTGAATGATAACGGACACGATTGCCCAGTAATCTGCAAATATGAAGCAGAAGTTCAGATTCAACACAAACCAAGTTATTAGCCTGTAAGACTCAAACTTAAAGACATAAGAGCAGTGTGAACGGGTATTTGTGTATGTGCCAGCATTTTGAGTGCCTCACCTTTTTGAGAACGGATTCAAAAGTGGTAAACTAACAAGATAAATAACTTTACTAATCAACTAATCATTGCAAATTACATCATTGTTGTCATCTAGTTTGGAAAAATCCAATATTTGCAACAGAATTAAATGCTACCTAAAGTGCGAGCTCTTTGGTTGATAATCATTTTCTTGCTCTTCTCATGCACTGCCTTTTGTGTTAAGTCAATTAAAGCGTGAGATTGGGCATTTAATGCTAGTATAAGAGTGCTGCTTTGCAGCTTCAGCTTGCTCATTTCATAGCAAGGATTAATCATTACAAACTCACATCAGATAAAAAAAGAAAAGACAAAAAGAGAATTCTGTACAAGCTCATTAACGACTGTAGTTTAGCTACCTTCAAAGTATAAGACTTAAAAAAGCTTATCCAAACGGTTGTTTTTTATGACTGTAGTTTAGCAACCCAAACAGAAATAGTGTCATTTATACATACGATAGCACACCTGCTTAATTAACAAGCAAAAGCAACATGATAAACAGCAACTATAAGTGGCGCTTGCATAGGATAGTTTAAAAGTTGGCCAGGTTTAGCTTGGATAGGATACTGGAGAAAACAAAGGTCAGAGCAACAGACAAAATTCATTTCAACGATCAAATAAGGTTGAACTTGTCCATAAAGCTATACTTGTGAGTCATCCAAAACAATAAAAACCAAATGCAATGTCTTTGATGTCATCTAACGTGCATCAAAATGACCACTTAAGCATGCTCTAATTCTATAAAGTAGAATGATCTGTCACAAAAGGTGAAATAGAACCTATGGAGAAATTTGATATGAAATGTGCAGCATCACTAGAATACTTTTGTTACATACTCCTAGTAGAAAAAAAAAAATACAGAGAAAAAGTTAAGGCTGAAGGATACCTTGAAGATGCATTGATGTACAGGTATTAGATTATTGTTGGGACACTTCAATATCTCATTCTAGGAGACAACATATCATTTTATATATCAATGAATGTAAGACCAGATTCTGTCTTGTCCAGAAGTTAGAAAGAAATACACCTCTTTTTTCCTAGAATGTGTGAAGAGGACAGTACCTAGAACCAATCTTGAGCTCTTTGGATGACCTCATCCTCTAGCAACAACGTCATCTGGAAATGCTACTCCTTTCATATCGGGGGACATTTTTTGAAATGAGCAACTCTCATATCTTGGAAAATAGGGCTTCATAAAAAAACCATCTTGTAGGCCAAGGTTTAATCTTCTCGAGAGCTTCTATAATAAGGAGCATTGAGTTATTTTCCGTTGGGAGAACCTAGTGCAGAGTTCTTAATGTAATTGGCACAATGTTCATTTTCAGGGAGCAGCGAAACCTTCACTTTTTGTGTTATCATTGTTTTTTATAAGCATAAAATTTATTACAACGCCATGTGAGGAGGTCGAGTGGACCTACTGAATAGAGGAACTAAAATAAAGGGCTACTCTAAAGTAAGACCTCAAACAGGATGTCCCATTTGAACAAGACATCCTCAAAAAACACCCCACAAAATGTCTGAAAATTCTAACCCTTTTTGTGTTTTTTATTTCTCACTTTTTTCTGCTTCCCTCCTTTTTACCACTGTCCTCTTCCTTTAGTTAAGCAAATGGGTTAGTGGTTAGTAATTAGTAGGTAAGTTGAACTCAGGTCCTGGTATCAACAACCAGAGACTCAACCAACCTAGCAAGTTGGCAACTTCCTGGCTTTTTCTTTCATCAATAAACATAATTTTTTTTTTTTGATAGGTAAAGGGTTGGTGGTTATTAAGGTGAAGTTGGGTTCAAGAGGGTTTGAGCCTAAGATGTGGGAACAACACTCCACACGTCTCTACCAACTTGGTCAAGTTCGCACTTCAATGAACATAAATTTTAATGGATAAAATATAATCTGTTCTGTGATAGATATGCCATTGTAGATTAATCCAAAAGAGAAAGTATTAAATCAGTTAAGAGGACAGTAAAGGAAATTGTAAAACAGTTAAAAGTAATTTCCATTTCAAGAGGATAATGAACAATAATGGTATTTAATTTTATGATAAAATCATATAATCTGACATCCATATCAAGGGTTTCAGTATTCGTCACGAACCTAACCTTGAGCTTGGCTTTTAAGGAGAAGTTACAGCAGTTCACCCAAACATGCAGAGTACATATTGATTGCATGTAAAAAAGAATACATATGTGAATGCTTACATGCTTTGCCATCCCAAAATCTGCCAATTTAACCCGCCCATTGGGATCTACAAGTATATTTGCTCCTTTGATATCCCTATAAAGGAAATACCGGATAATAGTAAGCATGCCATCAGGTAGAAGCTAGTAATGGTATAATTTAGATGGCTAACATAATCTATTTAGAAATGATAACAAAGAGAATGACTACACCCACCTATGCACAGTATTCTTAGCATGCAAATATGCAAGGCCAGAAAGGATCTGTTGAGTATAACTACGAATCGCTAGTTCACCAAATTGCCCATAGTCTTGAAGAAGCTTATAGATAGAGCCACCAGACACATACTCCAAGTATATATAAAGTTTATCATCTACCTGTTCAAGGAATATAAATTCAATTGTCAGGGCACCCAAAAAGAGATCAATATTACTTGCAGCATCTCTTACTACTTAATGTACATCAAATGGAAGAAATGTTCAGGTCAGGAGGGAAGAACAGAATGTGTTTGATGCAGTATGCTTAAAGTCCAACTGCCAAAAGTAAAGATGAACATTCATCTTGAGTCCGTGTCAACAATCACTTCTAATAAAAGAAAGGTCATAAAAGTTGTAACTTTCAACAACTCACCTCTAGACAGACAAATTTCAAGCTAGTAAGTGCTTTGCATAGCTAGAAATTTGAATCAAGCCAAACAAATACAAGTTTTTATAGTTAGTAACTGCTTTGCATAGCTAGTAACTGCTTTTCACCATTTTTGTTACCTAGGTTAGTACTAATGTTTCAATGTATTTCACCCATTTTTTATAGTTAATATATTTCACCATATTGAAAGCAAAAGTATCTGGACTTAGAAGTAGACAATAACAGTGCTACGTTATAAAAAGAGCAGAAGGAGATTAGATTGAAAAGTTCAGTCCAGAACCCATACAAAAAAAGTTAAAAAATTATTCGTCTCAGGGTGTATGTCCACACCCAAATGTTCTTATTTTAAGCGATAAATGAATAACTTGGTGATTAGAGGCATAAAAATGGCTAGTCTTCAACATCTTCAAGCTACCAAAGGAAATGAAGAGGGTCACTTAATGGAAGAACTACTAAATCTAATACAAGTGCATAATAAGTAATAGCAGATGACTAACATCTACCAAATCCTAGCATTCTCACATGTTCATTTGCCTTGTGATTCAGTGGCTACAAAATAAAGTATACAACCAGCAATAAACGAATGAGAAATGGAACAAACAAATGGACATTTTTTGAATGCTGAAACAATAAATAGAATCATGTGAAGCCTATCCAAGGAATTATCAGGAACGAAAATTCGAGGATAAACATAGCAAAACACATAATACATCAAAATGCACTAGTGAGCTACCCCAAGAAAAGCTTAGGAATTGGCAGAACAGCACTAATCGACACAACATACCGACTCAAATCCGAGATATTGCACTATATTTTGATGCCGCAAGCGACTCAGTAAAGCAATTTCCTATAAGAGTAAGATCTATATTAGTAAGAATTTCTCCTAAAAGTAACATAAAATTTACTTTAAATGAGATATAAACACAACATATATTCTTCAAACAAAAACTTCTTCATAAATCTCTTGGAAAAATAACTTACCTGCCCCAACTGCTTTGCACTTTCCTTTGACTTGGCATCATCTGAAAATAGTGTAACCTCCTTCATTGCACACATTTCACCACTTTCACTACAACCAAAGCAACAGCATATTAACAAACATGCACAAACTTCTGTAAGCAATTGATCCACGTACTAGAATACATGTTTTTTAAAGTCATACACTAGAATACATTTCAATGGCTACTCCAAGAAATAGCAAACAAATGTGTTCAAGCTCAATAGCCACAACTACCACAAGTCTAGAAATATGTCATTTGAACTTCTTAAAAAATACATGGACAAAACATAATAAAGTAATGCTCATCACCCAGCCCAAAGATTTAGCTCAGTTACAAGGCTAAAAATGCAGGCATACTTATGCAGTCATAGTGGCAAAGTCGGGGTATGGGAATAATTCACAAGGGAAAATTAGGAGAAAAAAAGGGGCAAAAGTCGGTGAAGTTGGAAAAAGATTGGGATATGTTATTAGTTTTGGACAATATGGTCAAATTTTCATATGATAAAAATGTACTATGAAACAAAATTTCATATTAAACATAATATAAAGGTACTTTTCAAAACTTGGTGAGCAAGTCAGGATTAAATTGTAGATTGAAAGAATCACAACTTTTTCAAAAAATAGGACTTATGTTGCTATGCATACGGTAATGGTGGTATCCCATCCAAGAGCTCTAGAATCCCCCCAACAAACACACACACACACACAAACAACAAAGAAAAGAAAAGAAAAAGAACACAACCATTCCACCCCTTGGACACGCACCTGTTAAAACCAACATAAACATGCCCAAATGTGCCTCTGCCAAGAAGCTTTCCCTTCTTCCAGCGTGGACCAGGGCTGGCCATGTTATCTGCCCTTCCAGGGCTTCGTGGAACTGAGGAAATGATTGATGCTGCTGAACTTGATGGAGAAAAAGGAGAAGAATTCGAAGGGGGAAGTGGCAAACGATGACTCTGTTGTTTCGCATCATCAGACCAATTTGGTGGTGTTTCCGTACCTACCCCTCCGGCCCGTGGATGCAGAGGAGTGACAGCACCACTATGTATTCGAGAGCTAGGACCCGGACTTGTCATCCTAGGACTAGGTATCGGAGAACATTCAGGGCTCCCCCTACTTTGCTGCCAAAATAACTGTCCTGACATATCTCCTCCCATTGAATTATGTCCAGAATTATGACCCGAGCCTGGACTGGAGCCATGACCCGATCCGGGAATTATAACATCTGGGTATGGCTTCCCTGCCCAAAAAACAGAGCTTGCGATTTGCTCGGGACCAAACCCTCTCATAGGACTTCTAGAAGGACTTGACATAGAGCTGTCAGGAGCACTTGCGAAAGGACCACGGTGAGGAATCTGTAAAGTGGGTGCATAAATGCTTAAGGGCCCCCGTCTAGGAGATGTTGAGAGAATTTGACTACTGAACAGTGGGTTAGCTGGTTTTGACTCTCTTGAGTTCTTTTGGGATACGATTGGTGATTGATCCTTGTACGATGTCCTTCAGCATAGATAACAATAAGTTTGTTAGAAAAATGATAAAAACTTAAAATTAAAATAAAAGGTATTTCAGAAATACGTCCCTGTTAAATCGGTGATATTAGGTTTACCCCCTTGCAAAATGCAATATTAGATTACCCCCTTGACAATGAGTCAACGTTGCTTTTTCTTGACAAGCTAACAGTGAAATTTTGATTTTATCTAAATTTTTATTTAGTAATTTAAGTACTTGAAGATCACTTCGAAGAAAAAAAATGAAAATTTCACCGCTAAATCATCAAGAAAATGCAACATTGACTTAAGGTAAGGGGGGTAAACCTAATATCACCAATTTAACAGGAGAGGGTATTTCTAAAATACCCAAAAAGAAAAGAAACCAAGAAGCTAGGGCATAACAACATTATATTCCAAATGAACCTATGAGCAAACATCAAGATATTCAATCAGATCACATACAACAAGCTCACCTGGAAGGACTGTTTGCAACAGTTCTGTTCACATTTTCGAAATCGGTTGCCCGGGGACTAAGTTGGCGAGAGTCAGCTGGATCATCACTATCAATGGAGCTATCACTACAAACAGAAGCAAGGGCCAAATCTGCATCAACATCTGTAGAATCCGGTCTGTCTGGGATACAACCAGGTCTTGGTAGAGGTAAAAACAATGACGGCTTTGCACGTCTTTCCAATCCTGGCCTTTGTATAGTAATTCCAGAATCCGTGCGACCTACGCTTGAAGGGTGCAACCCAGGAAGTGGAAGTGGTTGTGGAAGCTGCCTTTCTGCAAAACTCTGACATCGTGATACTTGTGTGGAGGGTGGTGGTGATATAGACTCTGCTCGTGATCGAGATTCCTTTTCTGACACTGTGTCGCTACTACGTCTTCGAGACCCACCTAATTTGATGTTACCTTTATCTTCTGATGGACTCTTTAATTTTCGATGTAATGAATCAAAAAAACTTTCCTTGTTTGTTTTCTTCTTTACTTCTTTGGATGAGGACTTACCCCACCATGAAGGCATCTTTCAACTATTATTAAATAACAATATGTAGATCAAAGTTCTAGCAGCTTTGATAGGTTCACAATTCACAACAATACATGTAACCAGATTCTTGATCCACAGAAATGCTTTAGATGATGAGAAGGTCCAAATTGTTGAAGTCCAAAATGACCTTCTCCTTTTGTTGATAAGTGACTAACTAAATGGTTATGCCCACTAGCAGTGGAACATCATCAAGCAGTGGAACAATTTAGTTCAGAATTTGAACTGATGGCAATAATATCCTGTAGAGGGGGGAAAATTCTTTATTAGCTTTACCAAGACGAACAAAACACTACCCATACATGAGAGACCAATACTATTCCATGTAAGAAGATGAGAAACCAATATGATCGCACTACACACACACACGTATGCAGATGTTCCTCCAACATGACATGCATGAAATTTCAACATATTCAGTTATGCCTATACCACACTTTGCACATCCAAACGCTCAAGGTAAGCATGTCTGAAATGAAATAAAGTTCATTCTAAAAACAAGGTTACAAGTAACATTTGAATATAGTTTATTCAAGAGTCAATGAGCACGTTCTTTTTTTAATTATTAAGGGGAAAAATTAGGAAAAGCCGCACAGATTGTGGTCATGTTGCTTAGCAAAAAAAAAAAAAAAGATTATGATCATGTTAAAAGTAGGTGTAAAAAAGGGATTAAAGGTATTTGAACCATGGCTAAGGGAGGTCATAAATGATGGGATTTCATGCTCTTCGGCAAAAAAAATAAGGAAAATTAAGCAACCAAGCTTAATAAAGAAAGATTAGACGCTTGTTATAGTAATGTATTTAATGACTGGAAGGATTACAATGCTCGCACAGCATCAGATGATTTTGAACATCTCGTACATCACACAAACAACAAGAAACAACCAATCCTTGTTGATGAGTGTATTGATGTCTTGTTTTGGAGGTGAAAGGAAGCATGGTCTTGCTAAGTAATGACTATTAAAGAAAGCTTGAGTTGAGAGTGAGATAACTCAAATGCTCAGTGCACCCTCAACCCTAAACCTTGCAAAACGAATTAATGCCTAGCCTCACCTCCAGTCATTGAAGATTACAAGCACCTTAACTCCAACAATTTCTCCGTGAAAACTTCTCCAACAATTAAAACACCCTAAACAAGTTTGTAATCTTTCCACTAGTAAATCTCTCGTTCCATGGTGAAATAACCAATAATACCAAAAGAAGAGGGGGGGAGTACATAACCGCTCACAAAAATTTCAAAAAAAAATTGCCCAAAAAAATGAAATGCAAAAGCTTCGATTGGATCTAATAAGCATCAATACAACTGCAGATATCAAACCCATCGTGTTTATCTGTTAGTATGGGCGATTTAACCCGTGACATGAAGTTTTAAAGGGAACGGACGATGGTGCATATAAAATACAGGATTGACCCCCCAAGCATCTAATTTATCAAATTTTATTCCTTAAAAAAATAAAAAATAAAAGTTCATTTTGCAAGTTCTCTACTGGCAGGTGATGCCAAGCTTCTATGAACTCATCCCCATCATGCGATCTTTCCCCAATTCACAATTTTTTAAAGGAACATTTAGCATTTAATAGATCGTTCCAATACCATCTCCCACATAAACAAAGACACTTCACATGATTTCTACAACAAATTTCACAGCAGATCCTTGTCCACTCCAAATTTCATGACTGAAATCCGATCCTTCCCCCCCCCCCCCTCCAAATTCATTCATTTTGATCCTTCCTCACTTCAAATTTGTTCATTTTGATCCGTATCAACTCCAATTTCATGACGGAAACAAATCCAATCTGTAACACTAGATCACCCCACTCCAACACAGAAATAGGAAACCTAAGCTTTCACCACAGATCTACAAATTCGACCACACATCTAAGAAAAAACAAACAAATTTAAAGTAGAAAAACAACTAAACTTACTGGGGAAAAAATTGGGAAATTTTCATTTTACCTGCGTTAAACACTTAGTATGAATCGAACTTCTCAGAAAGAACAAATCATCTCGAGCTTAATCGGACAAGGAAAAACGACTTGAAAGACTGCAAATTTGTCCAAATTAAAGAACCAATCATAGCAGAACAATCTTCAGAAGGTCAAGCAACATCCCCTCGAATCCAAGAACCCTAACAGAACCATTGATGAACCATAGACATCGACTGTAAAATCTTCGAAATCGTTTGACCTTCTGGGTTTCAGTTCAGCTCAGCAGAGCAAACCAAGCCCTAGAAACTAAAAAAGGGAGCAAAAGAGGAGAAATGGAGAGGATGAGAAGGGATTTGTAGGGTATTTCGAGAATTTCGAAGGGTAAAGCGAGAGCTTAAAAAAGGGGAGACGAAGAGATTTGAGATTGAGAGAGAGAGAGAGATGCGATGAAATGGAGGTGTCCGAGTGATGATTTTAATGAATTATTATTACAAGAAATTAATAAATTATTCCAAATATTAAACGGAAATTTGAAGAGAACAGTCCGGGATGACTGTCGTCTCGATATTATGACCTCTAGATGAACTTAGAGATTCGCTCATACAGATCGCTAAGAATGTTCAAAGGTTTCCATAAGAGTCAGTCAAGGTTGACTGGTGACGTTGGACACCCCTTTTGGTCTACGCCATTTCTCTAAAATGTCTTGCCTTACCTGGATGTTCCTACGTTGAGACCCTTCTTTTCAAAAAATGCCCAATATGTCCCACCTTTGGTTAATGCGTCTTAGGGTGAGCGAAACCTCTAAAGTCAAATGGGGAAATATCTTTGAGTCTTCCACATTTAGTTTTAATTTAGGGTAATTTCGGTATTATATTTTATGAACCTTAGAAAGTCAATTCTCTCTTGACCTTGGTCTTCGAGGAAGGACAGATGAAGCAACATCGAATCGTGCTGAAAGGGTCTGAAATATCTTCGTCTTGGACCTCTTGTCCGTTATCTCTCGTCTCGTCTCGTCTCAGTCTCCATTTTTACCGAGTTGGCTCGCTGAGTTATCTTATCTTAATTTTTATTTAAATTTATTTACTAATAAATTAGATAGTTACTATTGCCACACCAACCTTAGAGATTTACACAAGAATTGGTGTGGCATTAATCAAAGTTGGTGTGGCAATAGCAGCTATCTATAATTATTTGAGTTGGGATAATATGTTGCCCCTCTAACACATGCCCCCATCACAAAATCATAGATTATTTGCCTCGGGATACATAAGAAAAAGTTTTATGGTTATATATATATATTATATATATATATATATATATATATATATATATATATATATATATATATATATATATATATATCTCAATGCAACTAATCTACGATTATGTGATGAGGCATAGGGGGAGTTTGTCAAAGGGACGCCAAAAAATCATTAGTCTAATTATTTATATTTGACAAAATCTTATTTTATATATAATAATATTTTAAATTATTAAAAAAATATTATTTTATATTAAAATAAAAAAATCAATGACCTCGCGAAATAAGACAATTGATATTAGATTTTGGATGAATGAATGTGATGGATGATTCACATTGACCATCTTGCCTAGTTGCCCTTGAGATACAAGTCATCTGAATCGTGGACAAGTTTACAATTACCTCTTAACAAAGGTCAAGGTCAAGGTCAAGGCCAAGGGGATTTACCATTGATTTGTCTTTTTGATGTGGAATACTTCGAAATTACCTCTTGATGAAGGTCAAGGTCAAGGGGATTACCCATCATGTGATTCTATATAACCTAACAAATAAGAAGATAGACATCAAAAAGAGAGTTTTAAACCTGCTAAGACGTATGAGTTGAAATTTAATGCTCACTTCTAGAAAATAAGAAAAAAAAAAGTCGTTTTGACTTTTAAAATGTTCAAAATATTTACATACACTTATGGTTGTTGTAATAATCAAGTCGTTCCCTCCACCTTTTGGTGAGTATTTGAATGTTTCCCCTCGTATTTTTAGATTGATGACATATCGGTTGACCTTAGTCCTCGTTGAGAGATTAACTAAAAAAATGACTTAAAATCTCGTATCTTCAACCTCTTTCTAAATAGCCTTGAATGTTCTTAAAAACTAGTGATCTCCAACCTTTAAGGGTAGAATAATGATAAAACTCCCCCTCTACTCTCTTGATGTGGCATGTACATATAATCATATATTTGTCCTCAGGATAGACAACTGCACATCTCCGTAAATATGTGCAATTGTGTATCTCGAGAAAAAATCAATGGTTATATGCACATGCCACGTTAGGAGAGTAGAGGGAGGAGTATGCTAGAGGAGTTAGGAAATCACAACTTTTAAGGTTAAACATTTTTACCCTCCTCTTCAATCTTAAAGTCCTATCTTTTTTCAATCTTTATATCACACAAACAAGAAGAAGATTTTAGGGAAGCACGAGACAATGGATTTTTGTGTAGAAAAATCAAGAGTGCTCTTTAAATGGATCGAAACACGGTTGAATCAGTCAAAGAGTTCGATGTTTAAATCATTTCCAATTAAATATTGCTTGGTATGTGTGGTTGGTGGGATATTGCATATACCCAAGGCATTTAGGCGAGATATTGTGTTCTGAGAGGCTAGTTGTCTCGCCCTATTAATCGGGCCTACAAGTCTAGACACCCTCGTCACTAAAAAAAAAAGCACACGTAAGAATGAGATGTCATCTGTTTGAAAAAATCTAAAACTCACATATTCACCAAACACATGTAGGGTATGTTTAGATGACACTAAATTTTATGTATTTTATTGATTTATTTGAGTTGATTCAACTAAATAGACATATGAGTCAAATTTTAAAATATAATTGACTTCTAATCAATCATATTAAAAATTAAATTTCAATAAAAAACGTTATATTGGGTGATGGGTTGTCTTTGGAATTATAGTTTAGGCATGTGGGTAACTTGGTACTTAAGAAAAATATTTTTTTTTCTATAATAAAATAATAAAGATATAGTTTGGAGAAAATATTCTAGGGGGGATGGACCTAAGGCACCTAATAGGAACCTTGTCGTGTTACTTGCATTTGCAAAACAATGACAACATCATCACCCTCGCACGTGCCATGGACCCCTCATCTCACATCATGGTCCCACTTGGTTCTTTCTTAGTTGGCCTTTGGATGTAGCCAAGTCTAGGTGTTGGTGAAACTTAGATTGATGCCACACGTGCAGGAAAAAATAAATTGGTATGTTTTTAATGGTTCACATTTCACAAATAAACATCATAGTTTTCAAACTCGACTTAAATGTCAATCTCAGTAGAGGTCAATCAAATAAGTCAAATAAAAATATATTAAATTTATATATATTTCAAAGATCATTTTAATCTTTTATTAAATAAAAATATTATATTCTTTTAAAGATATAATGCATATTTTAAAATGTCAATCGAGTTTTTGACCCAATTCAATGCAATTTCGAACTAAGTCAACCACGTTGACTCAATGATCTATTAAGTTGGCTTGGTGAGTTGGTACCATAGAGTTTTCGTAAATGTATAAATTGAAAAAATGAGTTCTATCAATGATACACAAAGCTTAATTAATGATTAAGAATCAATCATAAAAAAATATCAAATCTAAAAAACTTGAATACCAATCAATGCTATTGTTTGCGTATAACTCCAACAAAAGATCCATCCTCATGTGGGGTTTGGTTAGTAGGCCCAACCGAATGTGCCAAACCTACTTTAAGGAGGAGACCCATCAAACTTTTTATATCAAACAAGCAGAAAATTCGAGCTTAACTCAAATGATGTGTCTATTTGTGTGCGCTACATTTGATACAAGAACTTAGCATTAAACTTGGACTCTTGAAGCAACCGACTTAAAGTTGTATTTCTTAACACACATTTTTGTTGAGGTAAGGTCTTAATCCCATGTTTGTAGTCTTACCACTCACAGACTATCCCCCTCATCTCGAGGTGATACCTTTAATAAATGTTTTTATTAAGGTACATGGGCCTAACCCAATCTCAAAATCATGGTCATAAGGTGAGGGTTGCATTTTCTTATATACTGCACCTCTCTCACACGGGACACCAATGCAAAGTCATAAAACCACTTCCACACATTCAAAAACAGATGGACCCAGCTCTGATACCATATTAAGGTTATGGGTGTAAGTCAACCTCAAAAACCATGGTCTTAAGGTCATGGTTGTCTTCTCCTTATATATTGCACGGATTGGGTTTCCACAAATGATGTGGGACTGTAGGCACTCCAATTTACACGAACCCATTAGAAAAGTCTAAATTTTCTCAAGTTGATTTCAATTAAGAGTTTAAAGCCCTTTAACGGGCCCATGTTGCATAATAATTATCTCTTTACACCTTTCTTCATGCATACATTCACATGTGCATCATCTCATATTATTTTGCATGCACAAACCTTGTCCCTAATCTAATCTAATTTCATATCCACTTCCATAATCCAATTCAATTTTATACCCATTTCCTTAACCTATGATCCAAATCCATAAATTGACCCAAGTTCAAACTCGCTTACCAATCAAAATCCATGTTTTATTAACCAATACATTATCCATATCCCAACTCAATACTAAATTCACATTCAAACTTAATTCAAATACTCAAACATAAACCATCATAAGTGCATAACCCAAGCCCAAAATCAAAATCCAATGTCAAGCTCATTCTAAGCCCATAGTCTTACACCTTCCTTTAAAAGAGGACACATGGTGGTCTCTCATAAACCCCAATGCATAATGTTCCAATTTAATTGGAGAGTCAACTCCCTTGGAGAAAACGCAAAAATACCCTACTCAAAAAGTGAGGTCAAATAAAAAAGGTACATTGGTCTTTGGTAAAAATCTATAAAGTTTAAAGAACTTCTAATCCTACCCTAAAAATGTGAGATTCTTCAAATACATATATAGAGCTCTCCTGTTTCAAAAATATATATCTACCATTACTTTTGAGAATATTTATAAGAGAACAAGTTTATTTTTTACCTACAACTTCACCTCTACACATGTCACTCCTTTACTTATCCTCCCAAAAATATTTTTGTTATTTTACATTTATTTATCAAAAAATCAAAGACAAATTTTTTTTTTTTAAGATTTCATATCACAAATTTCACATTTACCGTCATAAAGATAAAAAATCTTAAAAGAAACAATTAAAACTTTATGTCAATTTTCTTTGTTTTTAAGGTTCAACCACTTTACCCTCAAAAGTTCTTTAAAATTCTATAAATAATTTCATTTATTATGAGTAATTCATACTCTCAAGCTCTCATTTCTCAACCTAAAAGTCTATCAAAATCCCTACTCTACCCCTCTAACCCTCTCTCAATTCAAGAACTTTTATCCATCTATCAATTCTCAACCAACAACCATCATCTTCTCTAACCATCTATCTCAACTAAAACTCTCAACTTTCAAGTTACTTCTTTCAAGACTCAATATGATTCAAGAACATTAAGGGACAACATGGGTATAGATTAAGTTTTTATTTTCAAGCACTTGCATATTCTACTCTTAACCTTCTATTTATTTTATGTTATAGAAAGTTTTTAGGATATAATACACACACTCTCCCACCTTCGGTAGGTTGGACTTAGGTTCGATCGAAATGATGGAAGTTGAAACCTTCTTTTTTCCTATGATATATCTCATGCATCATATTGTACATCATGCACCCACTCACATATACTTAACAATGATGAATACATGTGTCACCTTTTTGTTGGGGTTGAAACACTAAGGCCATGTTCGTTTGAGTTTCAAAAGTCAATTTTTTTGGTTCCTGCGAATTTCAATTGAAACCCAAAAGTACCTCTTAAAAGAAGTCGTCCAAGAGGGGCTTCTTCAAATGATTTTTGTGAGAAGCCAAAAACATACAACGACTCAAGTGTAGTTACCAAAATACCATTCATCTTTAATCAAATTTCCAACCAAACTTAACTTTAAAAAATGAAATGAGATTATTAAAGTACACTTCATCTTCCAAAATACCCTTCATTTTTATCAAAATACCCTTTATCTTTTAAAATACCCATCATTTTTATTAAAATACCTTTCATCTTCCAAAATGCCCTTGATCTTTAATCAAATCTTCAATCAAACTTAACCTTAAAAAATAAAAATGAATTATCAAAATAACCTTAATCTTTTATCAAATTTCAAACCAAATTTAACTTTAAAAAATAAAATGAAATTATCAAAATATCATTCATTTTTCAAAATATCTTTCATCTTTAATCAAATTTTCAACAAAAATTAACCTTAAAAAATAAAATGAAATTATCAAAATACCTTTCATCTTTAATCAAATTTCTAACCAAACTTAACCTTAAAAAGTAAAAGGAAATTACTAAAAACCATTCATATTTATTACCGAGAGTAAAAGCAATTCATTATCACTTCTATATTATTAAAACACCTTTCATCTTTATGTAGATGTTGAATTGTGTAATTATATATTTATTAAGGTATTCTACTCATTTTTGTGCATTATGGGTGCATTATTAACATTAAGGGTATTCTGGTCATTTTATCAAAATCCAACAATAAAAAGTTGTCAAACGAACATCATTTTTTGGTTTATGTGTCTTTGTAACGAACAAATTTATGTTAGATGTGACTTTTTAGGCTCTAAGCTTCTATTTTTTTAGAAGTCAATTTCTGGAGTTGAAATTGACTTCTGTAAAGAACAGACCCTAAGTTTCTAGCATTGTATACATGCATTAAAGCTGTGACATTAAGGAAACTTCATCACGAAGTTTATATAAAAAGTATAAACCAACATTTCTATTTATGAAAATAATGCAGACTAAAAAGGTCATCATTTTTCATAGGATGTTCCCAATGTCTTACATTTATATCAAAATTCTTTTCTAATGAAACATTTTCATATACGATACATACCTCTAAGCATGCATTTTCATGCATTTTTTATTTTCTTAAATTTTCTAAAAAATTGGCCAAGTTTCAAGATAAATCACCTTTGGTGGAGAGAATGTGGTGCCTAACACATTTTTCATTTTCTAATCAGATCTCCTTACTTAGATCTTAGGTAGACCATGCATTTTCCATGTACGAGAGTCACTACAATGATAAAACCAATTTTAAAATCATTTCGGATGCCATTCATACCCATTTAAAAAAAAGTATGATGGCGACTCCAAATAATGTAGCATTGAGGTTCTATGTTGAACATCTCATGTCTATAGGGACTATCATTCTAACAGTTTCTACATTTTGACATAAAAATAAGAAAAAATGCTAAAGTGATTGTGTAGGACATCGTGTTCGACATTGACGTGGAGGTGTGCATAAAGCCATAAATAAATATAAAGTTCAAATGCCCAACCAATTCAAACTCATGAGCATCCAACTATTTTTCTCTGGATTGTCGAGATTATTAATATTCTTTGTATAACAAGCATGAAAAATAGTTTTCTTGAGAATCTTATTATCAAAAGTTGATCTCCATATTTGGTGATCATTTTCACAGGGGAAGTATTATGTTCGGAGAATAATCATATCTACAAGAGAAAGGTTCCCATATGAGAATAACGGCTCCTTTATTATATTGTAAAGTTACTATCAAGAATGATTGATTTAATATGTGGTATTACTTTCTCTTATAATATATTCATTGTAAATCATTGAGCATGTAAAATGGAGAACAAATAACTTAAATAAGGATCATTCCAAATTTAAACTATAATAACATTTGGATTACGATGGTGAATAAATTTCAACTAATATGAAAATAAGGTTTTTTGTATTTGTTATGAATGAATTAAGTACTTGTAGATGCAATTTCTTTCACTACCTCGAGATCTTCAACTTCTATCTTGAATCTATAATTTTTGGGTTTCTTGATGTGTTTGCAACACAATCTCTTCGACGTCCTAGTCAGATTTATGTCCCTTGGGTTGTGTAATTTATCTTCAATAGTGATTCCTTTGTAAGCTTGTGAGTCAGTCTTATTTAACTTGTTGGAGTCGATTTCTATTTTCCGACTTTGTCATAATTGCACTTGTTATTGTTGTTCATTCCAAATTCTATCTTGCCCTTGCTTGTTGCCAAACATTTATAGGAGGGTCTCTCCCTTGTCACCCATCACTTGCATTTATAGTCTCCTCAAATGTTCTATTAGTGAGGGGTGGTTTATAAATGTCGGGGTTGGTATTTCTTCACGGTGTGGTTTTGACATGTATTCTTTGTAATTAATACATGTTTTTGTAGATTATCCCGTTGGAACACGATAGACTCAACAACCCGCAACGTTTGTAAGACTTAAAAGAAGTGATTTGATGTAAGTCGAATGCTGTAAATGGACAAGAGAAAGATTGTGAATGATATGGACATCATATGTCTTCATGTTTGGCTAACAATTGTAATATTTAAGGTCTATTTTTAGCTCAAATTGGATCCGAATCAATTTGGGACCAATCCGATAAGGACCAGATCCAAAACCGATAAGATAAACATTGGATTAGACGATTTGTTGAAATCAGGTTTTTATCGGATCTCAATTTTAGGATCCAAATCCGATTCATTAACAGTGGGATCAGATTAAATCTAATTTGATATACAAAATTTCATATATTTACATAAAATATATAATAGAATGTACATACCATCTCACATTTTATTGGATTGTATCTATATCACATCGAGATACAATTGATCCATAACCGATCAGATTGGTTATCAAATCAGATCCTTATTGAAATCCAAATCCTCATTCCAGATCCAAGGTTATTGGATTCAATACATTGGATTTCGGGTCTGGTTCGATCTATTAACAGACCCAATGGTCACAGCTTGACATCAGGGATGGTTCACAAGAACAGTTTCGTGTGAATCTCGAGAACATTAAATGGCTTGGACCCAGAGAAGATGTGGTACAGCGTCCAAGTATACTAAATACTCCTCTAGATTCTATTCAACTTAACATGATCAAGGGTCGTGATGGTACTGTTACATACTACCGCGCAACACTAGATCATTCTTCCATGCCACAGTGGGAATCTTAGCGCTACATTAAGAACACCTGATCCACGTGTCACAATCGCAATGTTTTATTCATGATTTGAATGAATGGTAATTAGAAAGAGTTCTCACTGATATTCTTTTGAGAAAGAGTTTTGGATACATATGGTTGTCATTAAGAGTGTAAGTTACATAACAAGTTTCCGATAAAACCAAACCATTTCTGTATATTTACCGATATATCCAAAAATGCATTTTAGTAATTTTGTCAAATATCGAGGGTATTTTATTTAATTTCATAAATATTCAGACTTTAATCACGAGGATGAACGGCCACGTGTAAAAGCCTCAGTCCTCAGAAATAACAGAAAGAGGATTTTCCCGCTTTTGAATTTGCATGTAAGGGCTCTCTGGAATCTGGATATCTTGTCTGTGAGAGAGAGAGAGAGAGATTTTTGAAGTTTTTTGGAGATTTTAAAATGGCGAAATTTCTGTAATCTGAGAGGATTTTTGAAGCTGAAGGTTTTTGAACAGTGGTTGAGGAATTGGTCGAAGTAATGGCAGTAGGCGGTGTTATGTCAAGTCGGAATTTTGGTTCCTTTCTTGGTTCAGGTATCAATTCTGTTAGGTTTGATATTTATGTGATTTTTCGATCGAAATCAGTTCTAGAAGATGAAAGGTTGTTGTTGATTTGAGTTGCATTTCGTGTTCTTTAGTGAATTTTTGCTTGCATGGTTAAAATTCGTGTTGATTTTGATGAGTTATACTTCTTTATTCTTCAGTTCGGTTGAATTTGTAGATGAACCGATAGGATTTTTGAATGTAGAATTTATGCCTCTTTTTTATGGACTTGAGGTGAATTTTTAGTTGCATGTAGTTTCAGTAATTGGTTATAGAAGATGAAAGTTTGTTATTGATTTGAGTTGCATTTCGTGTTCTTTTACCGAATTCTTGCTTGCATGGTTGACATTTGGGTTGATTTTGATGATTTAAACTGATTGGTTCTATAATTTTGTTGAATTTCTAGATGAATGGATACCGATTGTTAAATGTTGAATTTGTGCCTCTTTTTTATGAACTTGAGCTGAATTTGTAGTTGTATGTAGTTGCAGTAATTGATTTATGTGATTAAGAGTGGTCAACAATGTTGATAGGAGATTTATTAGAAGAAAAACAGTGTTGATTGGAGGGTTTAGTCGAATGTCATCTTGCAATTGAGCAAATCTTTCTCTATCTCACTCTGTCTTAGTTAATCTGTATCTGCATGCAGTTCATTTGTTGATTTATTTGCTTGAAATAGATAAATATGGCAAGAAGCAATTAGTTTATCACATTTCTCCAAATCAACAACTGATTTTGTTCCTACATGCATGTCCTTTCTGATGTATCGGTTAAAATGGGTTTTAAGATGACATGGGTTTGAAAAATCTTCAGAAACTAGAACTAGATTTAGATCTGAAGGAGCTCTGAAATTATAACTTTTATGCAATGATGGCAATTCAAACAGGCCCTTTTTTGTATATTTTGTTGTCTCTTTGTCTTCTTATTGCATGTAACAAATATATTTGACATCCTCCCTAACCTTCTTGCGTTCCACTTCTATGGAATTGTATCCTTCTCATACACTGATAAGTATCAAGAATTCAAATATTGCTTGAAATGGACCATAGCTGTGTAAGTCTGTTAATTCACCATCCTTTACATCAAGTCGAACTCCATAACCTGGTGTACTGCTAAGTACCAACCTCATGAAACTGATTCAAGTTGGTCTAGACGTCAAAAATGCTGGAAAAGTTTTAATACATTGTATCCTTTCTTCTATGGTTGTCATATAATAATATAGACCTACTTGGGCTTGGAGCCATGGCTCAGGTGGGTTGAAATAATGTAACTCAACTTTGAGGTTGTGGGTTCAGGTCCAGTTTACCTACCAATACGTTTATAGAGAGTCCTATTTTCCGCTTATTTGTTCATAGATATACATATACATGTTGAAATCACCCTCTTGTACATGAGCAAAAGCATGATGTGGGGGTACCGTTTATCAATTTTGTATGTACTTGTTTCCATCTTCAGAAAAAAAATTAATTATTTTTATGCATTCATCATGTAAATATTGATTGATGTGACAATTTAAAAGTTTCTTCTCATGGGTATTGATTGTTGTGTGCTCTTAGCACACATGCTTGCTTGTGCACTGTTGAGCTTATGTGTTTTTTGGGTTTGTGAAGACATCTGTTTGCTTTTGTTAAGTATTCCTTTCTGGTACTTATAAATTGAGAAAAAAGAAGTTTTTTTCTTCTTATTTTAGGTGAATCTCTTTTCGTAACCCAATGATCCATGCAGGAAAAGTATGTAAAACAGAGCAGGCTATTACAAAGAAAGGAGAGCATTTGGTTGGTAATGGTTCTGGTGCGAGTTGTGCAGCGGGATACGTTTGTAACAAAAAGCTATGTATCCCAAGAGGATACTGTTCTTATATGTCTAGACAATCTTATAGCTCAGGTGTGCATCTTTCTTTTACCTCAGATAAGAGCAGTATGAAACTAAAGGATCAATTCCTTGGTGAACGGAGGCATCCTTTTTCAGACTCTTTACGATTCCATGAAAAGTTTCACATTGTTAATCTAAAGCGAAGAACTCAGGGGCGATGGGAATGCCGTCTTTCTTCCAGTCTTTTCAATGGCAGTTGTTTCCAACCAAGGAATCTCGATAAGCTTGGCATATTTGATGGGCAATTCCTGCAAGATGAGTATCGTAGGGCAACTAGGATGCGTGCTGAGTATAAGTCTGAGCCGTATGACATAACGGGATCAAACTTGGATCCATTGAAGTCTTCAGAAGTGTCGAGCGAAGTTTTTTTAGTGGAAGGAAATGTGCAGAAAATATCTCAATGGTGGGAACAGTTTCCAAAACGTTGGATGATTGTGCTACTTTGTTTTTCAGCGTTTCTCCTCTGCAATATGGATCGTGTAAGCTATTTCCTGCTTTTTGTTCTTTTCTTCATATGCAATTGCTAATGACATTAACCCTTCTACGGCGTTTTCACTCAAAAGTTTCTATAAACTGTATACGGTTATGATGAGTTCATGAATTTGTCACATTTGTTTCAGTTAGCTGTTCTCTTCACATGATACATGTTATCTCATGATACAGCGAGATATTCATGATCATGATTGAACTCATCTCTGTAACCTAGACTAACCTAAAGAATTCATGGTAGGTGAACATGAGCATTGCCATACTTCCAATGTCAGCTGAGTTCAACTGGAATCCTGCAACTGTTGGTCTAATTCAGTCTTCTTTTTTCTGGGGCTACCTACTCACTCAGGTCTGGCTTATTGTTTGTTCTTAAACTATGTATGACCATAGTTGGTTGCTTAGTCTTTCTTTCAGTGTTGCCATTGTGTTGTGTACAAGAACATTGTAATTCTGTTAGTTGAGTATTTAAGGTTGCTAGATACTGTTCTGCCTGATGGCAATCTATTTAACTTGACCATTGACACTTGCTTCAATCTTGAACCGATCAACTAAAATTCATACAGGGTGCTGAATGCTACTCCTAGGTGATTGATATATCAACACATATATACAAAACCATAACAGTAGTATAAATTCTAATATATTAAATATCATTTTACTAATAATTAAAAAATAATACACAAAAATACAAAAATGAAGAGACCAAGAAGATAAAATATTTCTCAAAAGATATAGTAAAAAGTACTTTAAAGTGGAAAAAATATGTTGGTCATATTTTATTGGCATATTGTGCTTGTATCCCTTTCTAATTTTTTCTAAGCTATTCACAGCATAACTGTTCCTTCCCCGATCTTCTTTAACTGTTTCTCAAATACATTAATTACTTACTATTTATCTAAAAATCTCATTTTGTTAATGTGTTAGTTCACTTTGGGGGTGTGGTGTCAAATCATTCAGATGAAAAAAATGTCACAATCTTTTGGAAATCCATGGATGGAGAACCAGTACACGACCAGAAGAAGCACGCTACTCATTTTGTCTGATCACATTATGATCCATATCAATAATTAAAATAAAATTAGTAGTTATTAGATTTTATAGGTAATATCTTATCTAATAGGATTGAATTAGGTTTGATTGAGTATGTGATTGATTCACTTTCCATTCTTTTCTTTAGAAAGTAGGATGGGAGAAGAAATATTTTCCCCTCGAAGTGGGCATATCATAGTTAGCAATTCAGTGGATGGAAATTATTCATTATGGGTTAATTTGAGTGAGTTTCAGAATATATTCAACAGTTTGTTTAAAAATTTGACCAAAAAGACAAAGATCTGACTGATTTTTAACAATGTTGATTGTCTTGGTGAGGACTACACAGCATGCTATGATGTTGGCCCTACAAATAGTATTGCAGAGAGATGTATAGATAGCTTGTGCAAACTGCATATCACACACATGTGTAGCATGCACGTATATATATAAACATGGACGAATGGTTCAATTGTTACTTATTTTGTATTAATAGGTCTTTTGATGTGCTAGATAATTGGTTGATGTAGAAGAATCCTGCATTTCAAAATGTTCTTGTTACATATACACATGTATAGTTTGTATGGTTTTCTCTACATGCTAATGTGCTTTTTATCTCATTTTCATATGGATTCAAGGTCTTATTATGCAGTTTTCTGTTTGCAAGCATTGTACTTTTAATGACTTTGCCTTTTGATGCCTCTTCATTCTTGGATGATCAAACAATACTACTTAGTATCCTCTCTTTGTAACTGTTCTTTTTTGGCGAATAGATTGTCGGTGGTATATGGGCAGATAGGATTGGTGGTAAGCTCGTGCTGGGTTTTGGGGTGATCTGGTGGTCAATTGCAACTGTTTTAACACCTATAGCTGCAAAACTCGGGCTTCCTTTCTTACTTATCATGCGTGCTTTTATGGGCATTGGTGAGGTTGGCTTCTTCCAATGTTCTATTTTGGTTATGAAAGGCTACATTTAGTTTTATTAAACCATGTGAATCTCATTGGAAACTTTTTTTCTCTGATCTAGACATGATTACATGATGCCTTTGCTTCTAAATCCACTTGCAGAAGGTGTTATGTTAAAGTTTTGTACTTAAGTATGTCAAATATTGAGGTCATGGGTTCAAGTCCAGCTTACCCATAAAAATTAGTAATAGTGTGATAATAATAATTATTAAATCGCTTAAACAAGAGTGTCTATTTTTTTACACAAATCTATGTGGTATCTGAAACCTGTACGTGTCCTATTGTAACAAGAAGAGAATTCACATTGCGAACCTAATTCAAAAAACATAAATAAAGGTGTGGTGGAAAAAATAGAATGTGCACTATCCTAATCGTAACCATAGAACCCTAATGAACATAAAATTGTTCTACACCCTTTATGTTCTTTAGGTAACCTTGTTCTAGATTGTTCTTCTCTATTTTTAATTGAATTAGATTATTCACCAATCAATTTGAAAGAAATCTCTTTCTTCCTTTCTTTCGTCTTGATGAAGATGAAAAGAGTTCCTAAGTCACTTTGAAAGCCATGCGAAAACTTAAAAGTGAGAAATAAAAGTCGAAGTAAACAATGGTTAATATACTGGTATGAGGGAATTACTACCTTTACCTTAAAAAGCTAATCTTTCTTATGTTACAAGTAATACAAAAATAATAAAAATGACTACCCAACAACAAGTAATACCAATTATCAGAAGAATTGAAAAGGAAAAAAAATATGTCTAATTGTTCCCACAGCTTATGCTGTGATGTTCATCTAATTTCATTCAATCATTATGGTTTTTTGTTAACTAATTGTTCATAATATATTAGTTTCTCATTTAGTTAGTTCAGAAAATCCTATGAAAAGAAACCCAATTTTCGTATTATCTAAACCTCTCATTTTTTCGGAACAGGATTCTTATTGATTGAAACTAGTCTGTTTTCTTTTCAGGGTGTTGCTATGCCTGCTATGAATAATGTACTATCAAAGTGGATTCCAGTATCCGAGAGAAGCAGATCCCTTGCACTGGTATACAGTGGCATGTACCTTGGTTCTGTCACAGGCTTGGCTTTTTCTCCCTTTCTAATCCACAAGTTTGGATGGCCTTCAGTGTTTTATTCTTTTGGCTCTCTTGGAAGTATCTGGTTTGCATTTTGGTGGAGAAAAGTAAGTACTTGTTCCTTTTCGCTTCATTCCAATCAATGAGTTCAATTTGCTTTTGCACACACACACAACCACCCACCACAAGAGAAAAAAGAAAAGAAAAGCACACACTACCAAGCTGGTAAGTACACCAACTCATTATTCTTCTGCTATTATTGGGCAGTAACAGTTTCTGCTAGGCTAGTTGCATTTAGGGTTATTGAGATCTTCTTGGTCAAATAATTTGCACTCTTGAATTGTTTCATACAATGGCAGTGGCGTTATGAATGAAAAACAAGTGTATTAGTGATGCTTCCCTTAATACTTACCAAGATCTGTCAAATGCATTTTCTTCACCTTCTATGGATTTGAGCATTTTATGGAAATAAGCAGCAGTTACTATTTTTTTCTTTGACATTCTTACCATATTGCTGGTGTATATTTTTCAACCTTGTCCAAACCTGGAAAAGATTTTGAGCCTTAGAACATGATTTTACTAACTTGCATTGCCAGTTGTTTCTAGCACAGCAATGCCCATCTTTCTCTCTCTCTCTCTCTCTCTCTATATATATATATATATATATATAATAATAATAATAATAATAATAATAATATAATAATAATAATAATAATAATAATAATAATAATGATAAAAAGTAGTCATGTATTACCAGTTAGACAAACAATAAGTAAACGCATAGTTGTTATTTATTCTCGAACTTCCACTTCATGGGAGGCTTTCTAAAGTTTCTTCTTTTTTCGGTGGCTCTTTTACTAGGCACACAGCTCGCCACTGGAAGATCCAGAGCTTTGTGCAGACGAAAAGGCACTTATTTTAGGAGGCAATGTATCGAAGGAGCCTGTTACAGTCATTCCGTGGAAATTAATTTTATCAAAGGCACCCGTTTGGGCTCTAATAATCTCCCACTTCTGCCATAATTGGGGGACTTTTATTCTTCTTACATGGATGCCTACGTACTATAATCAGGTATTTGAGATTGCATGGAATCAGAGATATTTACATTTTAAAATGTAATAACCTGCATGACAATTGCACTGAAAATATTCTAAATGATTGTTTTTGCCCCAGGTTTTGAAGTTCAATCTTGCTGAATCTGGACTGTTATGTGTCCTACCATGGTTAACCATGGCTGTTTTTGCAAATATAGGAGGGTGGATTGCAGACACACTTGTGAGCAGAGGTCTTTCCATAACTACAGTTCGTAAGGTAAGTGTTACTAATATCCTGTCCATGCATTGTAAAACATGTGCTTCATTGATAAGCTTCTGGTGACTTAAAATTGAGAAAGAGAAAAGAAAAATACTGGTGTGGAATCACTAGGGAAATTTAATTGCTTTTCGTGGACTTATTTAACTGCTAGTTTTGTGAATTTATTGGTATAAAGAAAGCTTCCACACGTCTTACAGATATTTAAACTGTAGCACCCTTAAGCAATACCTCTCTCTCTCTCTCATACACATGCTCCGTAAATAAGAACATCTTTTACTACGTGAAACCGACGTCAGAGCTTTGAGGTAAGACATGGAGTATGAATGCGTGTATAACCCATTATGTTTTAGGTCACGTGAAAAGAAAACCTAATACAAAAACTTGCTGCTTTCCCCTTCTTGACCCTTAACTCTCTTTCATAACTTTCCAATGCTGCAGATCATGCAATCAATTGGGTTTCTGGGACCAGCCTTTTTCCTTACACAGCTGAGCCGTGTCCGCACTCCAGCCTTAGCTGTTTTATGCATGGCGTGCAGTCAGGTTAGTTTATTAGCAAATTCAACTGAGATTGATTTATATTTAAACCTTCCCGACATTATGGATTTTTTATGCTGTTACTTTTTAGTGTGGTCTGTCCTTGATCAGGATTACTACTGCCATTTTTTGAAGAAGATAAAATAAGGAGACAAACATGTTTTCTTCATAAGATGATGCATGTTCAATTACCGTTGGTCAGCTTTATAAAGAGGATTATAACAATTATATACATAGATGTGTTGAAAAAATTGCAATAAAGGAAAATAAAGAAGACAGATAATACCATAAACCATTGTTATTTTTCATATCTGCACAATCCACACTGATATTGGTCATGTCAACAAGCATCAGTGTGCTGAATACTGATTGATGGCGTGCATGTAGCAAAATTTTGATGAAAAATATGCTATTGAAGCTTAGAAGAAATATATGGATCTGTGATTTGTCAGAAAGATAAAAAAAAAGTCAGAAACAAGTGACAGCCCACATGTTCTCTGTAGTTTTCTTAATGTCTTTGTTGACCAAAAAGTATTTGATTTTACATCCTAGGTAGCTTTGTTATCATAGCAACGGATGAATAAGAATAGGATGATGTATATTGCATTTAGGTTCATCAAACTTTAGAAAGAGAACTACAGAAGTATGGACCATGGCTAAATTTTCTATGGGAAACACGAATAAGAAAATATCTCCTTGGAGAAGATGTAATAATGAGACAAAATTATACATGGTAAAGGAAATGTGATACACTGTATAATATATTGACAAGTGGCCCCAATTTGCATATCGTGAGACTTCTATTAATTCTTATGAATGCAACATAATATTCATCTACTTGTAAATTGGACCACAGACTTCTTACTAAGATTTTTATTTTCAATTCTCAGTATCCCGTTAATATTCTAATATTTAATTAGTCCTGTAAATGAGAAACTGAAAATTTTCTCGGAAGATTGGAAACCCAAATATTCAATTGATACCTTTATTGCTTTATAATAAGATACTAAGATATGGTCTCTGCTATGAAATTTTATCATGTTGTTCACCGGTTCTTTGTCTGTTATGATTCTTGTCTAAAAGTATTTTACTTTGGTCAAAAACTTGGAAATATATTTGACTACACACACTGTTCTTCCAA
This sequence comes from Akebia trifoliata, assembly GCF_017979445.1. NCBI lineage: Eukaryota > Viridiplantae > Streptophyta > Magnoliopsida > Ranunculales > Lardizabalaceae > Akebia > Akebia trifoliata. The sequence goes on from NC_141384.1 coordinate 29,698,467, forward strand.
CAGGGGACTGACGCCTTCTCACAGTCTGGTCTCTATTCCAATCACCAAGATATTGGGCCGCGTTATGCAGTAAGTTATCTAATATCCTTTGTTTGCATGATAGTTAGTTCCTCCGTGTTTTGAAAACTGTTGTAGTCCCTTCAATAATTTCTAATCAATGATTTTGCGCCCTTCAAGTTGAAAACCGTGCAACTCTGCTTCATCAATAGTGGTGCTATCAAGAAAGACAAACCCAAGTTTAAATCTTTGACTGTTTTCCGAATTTGTGATTAATGTGTGGGGGTATTGGTACTAAGAATTGCTTTATATGCTTGGATCCGTCATTGAAATGAATGGAAGAAAAATAAAACTCAGATCTATCATTGGCATTGAGATGATGCAAGGAACAATAAGTGAACTTATACCAGAAAATAAAAGACAAGAAGGTTTGAGGATCATATATATAAATGAGAATAGATGCAGAAGTGTATATTAGCACGAAACATTGTGGATAGGACCTTTGGGACATTTGATTGGATATAGAAATTGCTGGCCTGAAATTGATATTCTAATTGGATTTAGTACTGTAGTTGAAATGTAAGAACAAAAATATGAATTTATTTTATATTTGTTCATTTTCCAATGAGTAATTTATTGAAAATTTAAATGTCTCTCAGGCACGATAGTCTGACAATTTTCTTTGTAAAAATCTGAACACAGGGGGTACTGCTGGGATTATCAAACACTGCGGGAGTGCTGGCTGGTGTCTTTGGTACAGCCGCTACTGGATACATCCTTCAACGAGGCACATACATAATCCCAACTCCAACATTATTAATATTTTTAGCTCAAATTTTCAACTTATTTAGTTTATGTTTTGGATGTTGCAGGTTCATGGGACGATGTCTTTAAGGTGTCTGTTGCCTTGTATCTCGTGGGCACACTTGTGTGGAACTTGTTTTCAACTGGAGAGAAGATTCTTGACTAGGAAAAAAATAAAATAAAAGTTAAGGTGAAGCTTACAATAACATAAATAAAGTCAAGTAGAAAGAGAGAAAAAGAGAAGAAAAAATAGAAATCAAATCCGAGGGACAGGGAAGGGCAAACCCGGCCGAATCTACCAAGCTAGAATTTCACCATTTTGAAAAAGCTCTCTTGTTGATCCAAAAGAGGCCAATATGTTCACCCAACATGATTGTGGCTGGGCTTGAAAACCTTCTTACTGGCAACTACTGTTTTCACTTTTCATGTTTCTAAAATTTAGATAGTTTTGGGTAATTGAACCCATGAAGCTTTCCTTTGTCGCTGAACTTGCAAGTAATTTATCTAAGAGCTATTTTCTTGTTCTTGTTCTTTTATAGTCTCTAAATCTTAGTCGATAATATTTTTTATGTCCATCGATCTTCATTTTACTCAAAATCTATGCCATTTTAGTATTTCTTCACATGTATTTCTGGTGTAGGACCCTCAGCTAATGCTCGGATGCGCACATACTTTGTCTTGTGTGGGCTTAATCCACTATAGATGCTATCCACTGTTTGCAGGGTTATGTGGTTGCAGAATGACAAATCTTTGAAAAGGTGTGTTTTCGCTCGTTTTACACCACTATTTTTGGCAACTTTGCTGTTAAAAGACTATGGTGCTTATCCTTCTGCATGAGAGTGGTGAATGTTAGATTAAGGTTCTTGTCTGTATGTCCTTTGATTGTGGTTCTGTCGAGTTTTTCTCAACTTGCGAAAAAAAATGTTTGGTTCTATGACCATGGGTTTGAATGCATGAGTCTATGTAGCACTTCAGGAAGAACGGAGAATGGGCTGGTCAGAGTTTTGAGTCCAGCCTGTCCTTTCAAATGAGTCTGGATGTAAATTTGGGCTTGTTAAGGCTATTAGCAATGTTAGGCAGCTAGGCCACCTGCCCGAGAAAACATTTTCTCGAGAAAATCAATTCCTTGGAAAAATAGTCACGAGAAATTCATTTCTTTTGAAAATGTTTGCCCTTTGATTTTCACCTAGCAATGTGTCAAAAAAAGATTAGGGTTTTTGGTTTGAAGTAGTTGTGAGATAATATCATTAGGATTCATCTTTCTTGACAAGAAAATCATTTCCCGTGAGACTTTGTTAGGAGAACATTTTTCTTCCAAGAAGTGAAAATCATTTTCCTTGAAAAGGCACACTATTGTTGAACAGGTTAGATTCTTTGAGGTCTATTGAGCTTCTTTGAACTGATCTCAGGTCTTACTATTAATCTGAAGAAGACTAAGCTATTGCTGGGTTGATCAATCCCTCGTATGGACATCTTCACAAGGATATTTGTACACAAAGTGGATACTCTGCCCTCTTCGTTTATTGGCATTCTCCTCGGGCGTAATAAAGGAGTAAAGTTATATGCGGCTAAGTGCGTGAAAAATGAAAGTCACTCTCAAAAGGGAGAAATTGGCCTTGATAAAAAATACCTTTTGTTGAGTGTATATTTTCCTCCACTCTCGGGGTGTATCGTACCCTACTTAAATCTCGTGACCCTCTTATATTCAGGGTTCTCTCCCTTTCCTACAGATTGGTCTTTTGAAGTAGTTGGTTGGTTAACATGATATCAAAGTACTAAGTTCATATAGGTCATGGGTTCGATTCTTTCGACCTTAATGGGTGAGGGGGAGTGTTGAGTGTATATTTTCCTTCGCTCTCGGGTGTATCGTACCCCTCTCCCCCTTTCCTACATATCGGTCTTTTAGAGTAGTTGGTTGGTATTATACCTTCAGTATTTCGAATTACTTTCTATCTCTCTTCACAATTTCTAGAAGTGTGGAGAGGAGATTGGATAAGTTGATCCGAAATTTTCCACGAGACAATAGGACTGGTAAGGATAAGTCTCACTTGGTGAAGTGGAAGGTTATTTGTAAACTCAGTATCAAGGGCATTTGATTGCATTGTTAGAAAAATGATTGTGGAGGTTTAGGGTGAATCATCATTGTTTGTGGAGAAGAATTGTCAATGTCAAATTTGGGGTGAGGAGTCATTGATTCGTGAGTTGAGTTAAGTTGAAGACTTGCAAATCGATTTGGATGAGTAAAAAAAAATATAACTCCAGTTTATATCGCGATCTCCTCATCATTGAGATATTCTTCACAAAAAATTGCCCATTCTAAAATTTCTAACCCTAGTTTAAACAACAGGTTGGATGTTGGATATTGCTTCTGACCCTATATATATATATATATATAATATATATATATATTATATATATATATATATATATATATATATATATATATATATATATATATATATTTAAATATAATTAATTTTTAGTATTTTGAAATAAATATTATTTTTTATTCAACACAAAATATTAATATAATCACGAAACTTGGTTGAGTTTCAAATCTAACTTGGTTCTACTTTGAGTTGCCTCGGTTGAGTTAATAAATTGTGCCGAAGTTTTATGTATTTTACTTGGGCTTGAGTCACCTTGAATTCCATTAGAGTTGAATTGACTCATTTGAGTTTTGAGTTGACTCAATGCTTGTTGGTGGCAAAGTGGCCTAGATTCTCAGAACTAGTTGTAGATTGCTTGTTTTTAATTGCACGCTCAAAAACTCACTGAAGTGACATGTAAAAGAATTGTAGATTTTTTGATAAATTAGGGGTCCAACTCAAAATCAATTGGCAATGAGTGGAGAGGCTTAGGAGCTTGTAAGGAGAGAGACTAGGGAATGAGTGTCCGATGTGGGACTAAATTCAACACGTCCGTATGTGTTGGCCAGACTGGGCCAAAGCACGTGGAGATATGAATTGAATGACATAGAGGAGAGAAAGACCCATTCTGATACCATAATAAATTTGGGGGTCCAATTCAAAACCAATTGGCATTGAATAGAGAGGTCAGGACCATATAAGGAGAGAGACAAGGCAATGAATGTCTGATGTGGGAGGATACACAATGGCACATTCCTATCAGGGGCAGAGCCAGGATTTTCCTATAGTGGGGGGCAAACTATGGTTAGTTTTATAGTGAAGATGAATGGTTTTATGGAGAAATTAAGAGGTTTTTAGTTAGAAGTTAAAGAAAATGATATTTAGGTCATTTCCAATTAATATTTGAGAAGCCCCGATCCCCGGTCAATAGGCAATGTCACCAATAAAAAATTGAAGAGGTGAGGGAGTGGGGACAAATGGGGCATGTAATTAGTTGAAGATATAGGGGTGTCTCAAAATTCTGTGGGGGCAAAAATTGGAAGGAGGTGAGGGTGTAAGGGCAAATGGGGAGATAGGTGAGGGAATGAGGACAAATGGGGCATGTAATTAGTTGAAAATATAGGGGTGTTTCAAAGTTCTGTGTGGGTAAAAATTGGAGGGAGGTGAGGGTGTGGGGCAAATGGGGAGAAAGGTGAGGGAGTGAGGACAAATAGGGCATGTAATTAGTTGAAAATAGAGGGGTGTCTCAAAGTTTTGTGGGGGCAATTACCCCCACTAGCTCCTTACTAGCTTTGCCCCTGATCCCCATAAACATTTGCTGTTGTGTATCCCAAGGGAGAAAATCTACGATTCTTGCACATGCCATGTTAGTGAGTTTTTGAGTTATCTTGTCCGATTGAATTAGAAAATCAGCACTCTTAGAAAAAGAAAAAAGAAAAAAAAAGGAGACATGATCCAGAATGGTGTCCTATTCCTATAGCATATGAACGGTGTCCACGTGACTTGTTTTGGTAGGAGTTTAAACACATTGGGCCATAACCAAGTCATTTTTCTATATGACATGCAGTCCAATGTGTTTGTTCTTCAATAAACATGTGCAACTTAGACACTTATTTTTGCATAGGAATGGGACGTGGCTTTGGATTGTGACTCTACAAAAAATACCTATAAATTCTTATCTTAATCTTACCCATTGGAATTAATGAAACGAGTCTTTATGATCTTCTTCAATCCATTTTATCATTTTTTTTTTTCATTTCTACTATCTTGACGCTGTAGTTAGTTGTAGTCATAGACACCTTCTTTTGGAGTTGCAACCATACATCTATAGAGTGCAATCATTAGAACAAAAACAAGATGAAGACGATAGAGAATGGATTTTTTTGTTGTTGTTGTTAAACAAAATGAGAAAAAAGAAGGATGACATTGTAGTTATTACAAGCTTAAGTTGATCAAGAAGAAGATGATGAAGATAATAATGTAGTAGCAATGAAATCTCTCTCTCTTTGTCTCTCGTTATATATATATATGTTTAAAGTGCAATCATACCAACGGAGTAGAAGAAAATAGGAGATATATATGCCACTAGTTGGTCCCAACCAAAAAGTGATACACAAATGGTTAGGCAATTTAGATTTAAATTTAAAAAAAAAGGGATACCTATCTGATAACAAGAACAACATTACCTTTCAAATATGCTTAAAAAGAGAGAGATAGAGAGCATTTTTAGTAGAATTAGGCAATAAACTAGGAATATTTACGAAAAAATGATCAACTTTTGATAAATTTAACTTTTTCGATTTACTATTCATTTTAATTATCAAAACATGAACGATAACGCATTTAGAAGTTTTTAAAGTGACTAATTGGAAATCGTCAATTTAAACCTATGAAATAGGCACTTTAAAATCGTCGAATTCGTTATCGTTCTAAATTTTTATATATAATGAAAACGTGATCATTCACGTTTTGATAATTAAAATGAATAGTTAGCTGGAGTCGTAAATAACTCATTTTCAGCTCACGAAATTGAAATTCACCCAAGATACCATTCTACTAATCTTTTTTTTTTAGGTAAGAGTGGGGAGACATATGGTTCCTAAATTGAACTTTTATCAAATAAAAAAGCAGTACATATAGGATTTTGATAATAGAGAAACCCTATTCCCACAGAGAAACCCTATTCACACAATCTCTGAATTTCTCATCAAACCCTAATTTTGAAATATATATGGTGGATTTACCCTTCTCACCTCTTTCTCCTTTCTCTTTTATTTTTCAACATTTAGTATTTAAAATAAAAGAAGGTATAGCAGATTTACACATCGGTATTATATATATGTAATGCTTTCTACGTCAGAAATTTACCTCTTCACGTACCTAAGCAACCACATAAACGACGTTAAAACTGTCGTTATAATTAACGGATGGAGAATTTATATCCTACAACTCACCTACATGTTCCTTCCGTGTCCTCCCCATAATCATCGCCAGATCCCTATGGTGCATGTTAACCTTGAGCCCATATTTCATGAACAAAGTCAGAGACATCTTCTGTTCCACTCTATGGCCTTTTGCTAACGTGAACCGGTGCCTCAGTAACACTGCTGCTGCAATCGATTTCATTTGTAGATAAGCCAAATCCTTCCCCAAACAGATCCTTGGTCCCGCATTAAACGCTACGAACTTGTACGAATCGTGGACTTCGTAACGGTTTCCGTCACTTGATAACCACCTCTCTGGTTTAAACTCGAGACAGTCTTCCCCCCACGTGGACTTCATCCTACCCGTTGAATATATTGAGTACGTGATTCCTGATCCTGCGGGTACAAATGTGCCGTCGGGCAATAAATCGTCGGACACCACATGTTTTGAGTCCTCTGGCACTGATGGGTATAACCGAAGTGTCTCTGATAATGCTGCTTTCAAGTATATAAGACGGTCAACCTCGTCAAAGGTCAACGGTTCGTCGACCCACTTTGATGTATCTTCGCCACGTGTCTCTTTTAGAACGGTGGAGATCTCAATTAAGATCTTGTCTTCTACTCTTGGGTTTAGGGTCAACAACCAGAAGAACCAACTTAGAGCGACTGATGACGTGTCACGTCCTGCTAGGATGAAATTTAGTGCCACGTGTTGTAGGAAGGAATCTGAGTAAGATTCTTTTTTTGACATGAATCTAGAGAGCAAGTCATCGTGTTGAGTGGTCCCACTTTGCTGACTCTTCAATTCTTGCTTACGTGTGTTGATCACGCTGGACAAATACTCGTCCACGTGTTTAAGGCTCTGAATCAAGCTGACTTCTAAGCCTAGCCGAAGCCATTTCTTGATTTTCCAAACAACCTCAGGTAAGATAAAGCGTTGAAGCGTGGCTTCGGTGGCTCGATCAAAAGCCGATGCGAAGCTGTTCTCGGGGAGCCCAGGTGATAGAGTCTGTGGGTCCATCCCGAACGCTAATCCACAGATGTTATCGAACGTGAGCCGTAGAAGGAGGTCTTGAAGATCAACCGGCTTGGCTTCGAGCTGAGCCGTCTTCAGAATGGGCCAGAACCTATGTTTTATGGCTTTGTTCACCCAACGAGCCATGGATTGTCTAAGCGTTCGCGTAGTGAACTCGAGTGCAGCTGTCTTCCTCTGGAACAGCCACGTGTCACCATCAGAATTGAAGATCCCCTCGCCAAGTAGATCATGAAACACAGATTGCCACGTGGGACCTTTTGGATAATTGTCAAATCGAGTCTTTAATATATATTCCAAATTTTTAGGATCACACGTGACAGTCACGAGACCTTGCTTTTGAGCTAGGAAAGGAATGGTACAGATGCAAGTTTGGTACGTGCCACCACACGTGCGTAGATTATCAGTTATCCAATCATGCATGCGATCAGCATTTTGTATCAAACTAGGCAAACTACCCAATAAGGGCCAAACACGTGGTCCCTTTAATGACCGTATGAAAAAATTGAACCAAAGTAAATAAGCCACAATGGCCGACAACAGCAATAAAGCTGTAAAGGTCTCCATAGCCAAACGATATATATATATATATATATATATATATATATATATATATATATATATAGAGAGAGAGAGAGAGAGAGAGAGTGATGGAAAACCGATTTACTGAAGAAAACAGTTATGTTACCGTTAGTGACCGAAATGGAAATAAATTTAAAACCTGAGAGGGGTGAAATCGAAATTTGAGATACAAATCTTCCTGTTTTTTACAATAGAAGAAGCATTATTAGCTGGAAAATCAGATATTTGAACTTTGTTGAACCGGGTTTTTTACGTAAAGAACCGGATTTCGATCTGAGAAGTAAAGGAGGATAGAAGGAAATGATAGTGAGAGAGAAGAGAAGAGAGAGGATGGATTTATAGAAGAAAAAGAATCAAAATTTCTCAACTATTAAATGCTGGCTTAGTTCGTTGGGAGTTTCTAATCTAACTTTCAAAGAGCGAAAACTCAAACAGGATTCCTCAATATAAGACTCTTTCTCTCTATAAAGCTCACCTAATTTTGCACGAAAAGGGACTCCTCATTAATTTCTAGAAGGAAAATAATGTTAGAAAAGAAAAGTAGTAAAGGAGATTAGTTGACTTGAGAACCTGAGAGAGATAGTTAGAAAAAACGACTTTTTTTTATTATTAAAAAAATGAGTCATAGATATCCTGATATCCCACGTGGCAAACTCAATCGACTGTCTGACGTGACAAGTTCGGGAACTGAAGATATGCGTTTTCGGGATACACGGTTCCTTCGAGATACACTTTTTAATGAGGAAGTACACGATTCTGGAACTTGTCATGTTAGGATAGTCGATTGAGTTAGCCACGTGAGATAGTCAGATTATCACGATTCTATTTTTTTATTATTATTATCAGTTTATATTATATTATTATTATTTTGTTAAATATAAGGGGCCTTGTGATGAGATGGTTGGGGATTGGCTGAACGACCAACCAAACATTTGAAGTAGAATAAAGTTTTAGAGCAACTCAGTACTAATAGCCATATTCAGCTGCGCATAATTTAGGTATTTTATTCTCTGGAGAGTCATGTTTTTTTGTTTTTGTCTTATGGGTCTCCATAGAGTCCCTTCTCCCAGCTTTGGCTATGCAAAACGCCACTTGGGAGTATAATTACAAAGTTGGAGTATGGGTTTAAATCGACAAAGGAAAACACCGGAAAAAATGTTAAATTTAAAAAAAAAAAAAATGATAAAAATATATATTAAAGATTATGATATATATAATGAAAATTTATAAAATCAAATTATTATCATCAAATCCTATATTTTTTACATTTATGAATCACCAAATTTAAATCCCACGTTGAAAAAAAATAAGAAAGTTTTTAATTTTTTTCCTATAAAGAAACATGAATTTTTTTTTATGTTGAGAAAATCAAGAATAAAACGACATTTTTCTTGAATCACAAATGAAAAAATCATGTTTTTTGATCGTCAGAGATGCTAGATGTGTTTTAACCGTATTTTTTTTACTATGACTATGATAAGAAGGAATTTTAAATAAAGAAAGGGAATAGGAGAAAGGGAAGATTGATTGATGAATAATAACAACATAAATTTAGTGAACTCATTCAGGCTATATATAGCCATACACTAGTAATAAAAAGGAATAGGAAATACTGAAGAATAGGAAAAAGAATGGCACCCACTATGCCACTCAAAGCAGACTCAACCACCCACTATGCCACTCAATAGCAGACTCAATAACAGACTCAATCAACAATAACTAAAACAAATTAGACCAAGTCTTTGTGGTTTGGTGTGTGCGTAGCATGTATGTAAAGTGGCACATATCAGACTGGGAGGAGATGCCTAGCTTGATCCTAGTGCATTGGAATTGAGGTGGAGTTTTCCCTTACATGTGGACCAACGCAAGATTAAATAAAATCTCAGATCGGGTCAATAACGAATCTCAATATTTGGATCCAAATCCAATCCAATCCAATAATGTTTGGATCAGATCAAATGCTACTTGATATATAAAGTTAGATGTACATCATATATTAAAATAAAATATTTATAATACTTTATATATTTTCTCACCTATTATTGGAGCCAATCCTAATCAGATTGAATTCAGATACGATTGATCCCATAATTTTTATTGGAGCGGATTCTTGTCAAAATCCACATTTCGATTTTGATCCAAAATTATTGGATTGGATTTCGGGTCCATTAATGGACCACACCAAGTTTTTGCCATCCACATAGATGAGGAGATTTGATCACAATGTGGAAGAATTTATTTGGAAATTTTATTGCGACTTCTATTACTCTTATTAAATAAATGATAAGGAAATAAATTATAGGACCCTTCACCTTAGGTTTCGATTGGACTCACATTTTATCGGGGAACTTACCATAGATTTGGGATCAAGACCTTGACTTCGTCAATTTAGCTATTGATACAAATAGGGATGATAATCTCAACAAGCCCTGCGATCACGACGCGCAATTAGTGGGTTAAGTTCAAGTCTAATTTGTTTGGGTCATAATAGTGTCAACCCGTCTAACACGATAATAGTGTCAACTTCTATTGCTCTAATTAAATAAATGATAAGGACCCCAAATAAATGATAACACCCCTCACCTTAGGTTTCGATTGGACTCACATTTTATCGGAGAAATTACCATAGATTTAGGATCAAAACCTTGACTTCGTCGATTTACCTATTGATACAAATAGGGATGACAATCTCAACACGACTTGCGGACACGACTCGAAACGACGCGAAGTTAGTGGGTTTAGGTCAAGCTTAATTGGTTTGGGTCATAATAGTGTCCACCCGTTTAACACGATATAATAGTGTTAACGTCTATTGCTCTTATTAAATAAATGATAAGGACCCCAAAAAAATGATAAGACCCCTCACCTTAGGTTTCGATTGGACTCACATTTGATCAGGGAACTTACCATAGATTGTTGATATATTTAAAATTACACTTTAATAACATAATAACTAAATCTGTCTAAGAAAAAACACTTTTCTTAATAAGTTATTAATTTATATTTATATTTTTTACTCTGTTTTTTTCATTAAAATCTTGAGGTATGCAGTGTTTGATTCCTAATATTGAAAAAATGACCCCCAATAAGATTTAAGATCTTATCAAATAAGGCTATTATGTACCAAGTGATAATGAAATACACTTTGTTTAGCTAATAATAATATTCATAAACACTTTCCTTACTAAGTTAGTAAAGTAAGTTTTTTGATCATGTCATTTTATGACTTCCGAAAACATGATCTGATGCCACATGGTTGTAAAGGAAAAAATATTCAATGAACTTTGAAAAAAGATTGAATTGAAATTTATTTTTCACCATTGAACTTAGTTTACTGTTATGTGACTTTAATTTTAGTAATTATATTTTATTTTTTATGGTGGAAATAGAACTTATTTCTTTCAATAAAGATTTGAAATTTAATAAATATGTTATATATGGGTTGGGTTAGGTATACCTATTTATAAATGGGTTGGTTGGGTTTGGGCTTAAGTTTTTGACACGATTATTAAATGGGTTGGGTTTGGATTTGGTAAATTTTCATAATACCCTTACCTCAACATGATACGAACATGACCTGACTCGACCCATTGCCACCCCTAGATACAAAGTAGAAGTCATGAAAATGAAATTTGGGATCCTCTTATTGAGAAAAATATTTGGGTTCTTGCGTTTAAGTGGTAGTTTCTTAGCTTGCAAGACGCGTCGTTAATGTTACGTTGTATGAGTCAAAATACTGAGATAATAAAATGGGAACATAAAATAATTAGAAGAAGAAAGGTTGGCTAGATGCGTGACCTTAACTAACGTTTTGTTTGAAATGTGGTGCATCCTAGAGAAGTAATTTTCCCCGACATTCTTATGAGAATAATGTTTGCAAAATTGATAATTTGGCAACGTTTTGGATGATTTTCGAAGACCTTTTCTTTTAATATTTTAATAATTATATTAAAATATTTTATCTTTTTAGCCATTGATTTAATATAAGAAATCTATATAATAAAACACAATGAGGGGTTCCCGCTCTAGTTATAGTGGAGTGGGATCCATACTATTCCACTTTATTGTCTTTTCTTTTCACCTCCTTCAACTTTAATATATTTCCTGTCCTCCTCCCTATTTTTTAATAATACGCCTCTCACTTTACTATTTTCTTTCTTTCATCTCTTTAACCTCAAAGAGGATGCCCATGCCCTACGACACTGACTAACTATAATATATCCATATAATAAAACACAATGGTGGACTCCATTTATTTGTCTCAAGATTTATACCCCATAAACAATGTATCTTGAGGATAATCGCGCCTCTTCCTTTGTCTCTCTCTTCTTCTCCTTCCCAACAATACCACCAACTTTATTGTCTTTTATCTTATTTCTCATTTCAAAAATACTCTTATAACTTTCTATATTATTTTTCTTCATTTCCCATTTTTTCTATAATACCCTTCCAAGAGGATGCCAGTGCCGTAAGCATGAACAAACTCTAGTGTGTGTATATATATTTGGAATCAAGGTATTCATGCCTCTTAGAGCACCCAACTAATCCTCCCCCCCTCTTAATTTCTAGGATAAATCCTTCAGGTGGCCCGTAATAGAGGATTCAAACCCAAGATCACTTCTTGAGATGTGGTCATGGCCATCTCACCAACCACTTGATGGTTCTTTGGAGCATATTTTAGTCATCAACAAAATATAATAACATTGAGTTTGGACCCATTGTCTGGTTGGATAACATATTGAAATCGTGGGTTGGATTCTAGCTTACGAATTGAAACAACAAATAATGATATTATTATTATCCAAAATATTCTCGTAATTTTAAGCTTTGTAATCTTCTCAAAACACTACAAGTAAGAAGTTGATCTGGACTATTACTTGATTTTCAGCTTCTACTTTTGATTGGAAGTGCTTCTTAGTTTGAACTTCAAAAGCACTTTACCTATGTCAGTCATTTGGGTTGACTTCATAGCTTACTTTGTTGCATATTGGGTTTGGGGGTGTGACCAAAAGGACTAGTCCCATCCGAAAGGTAAAGGGGTGGGGGTGGGGAATACCCGCAACCAAGCAAATTTATAAGTGGACCTAATTAAATTTTAAAGGTTTGGTGAACCATGAAACCATAATCAATTTCCAAAATATTCCACCAACTACGAAACACATATGAGTCCGAGGCATCTAGATTAATTGAAGTTGGGACTAAGGTATAGTAGATCATCTTTAATAAATCCTTAACCTCATTTTGTTCATGTGGTCTTTGTTCAACCTTTTGGAGATATTGTGGGGGCATAGCGTAAAAACCTTTGAAAGGACCTGCTTGCTTCAAAATTTCGAAGGAATCCCCTCCCTTGGATTACACGTGGCATTTCTTAGGAGGTATTCTAAATAGAATAATGCTGAAGTGACCTCAAGATTGGACCTCAAATCGCACATCCTGACATGAAAGTGTATAAAGGAATCATAGATGATTTTCATCGAGATACGAGTGAAAAAGCATATATGGTTCTTATGCACTTTCACGTCAGGATGTGCGATATTGAGGTCACTCCAACACGACTCTTCTAAATATTGACAAAAATGTAAGGGCGTAAAATAAATACAAAATACTACATATCTTGTGTCGAGGAGGTTTCCTTCAAAATTTTGATGGTCAAGATTATTGCTTTAGAACCAAACAACTGTCTATTCATGCTTGTGCCTGAGACCAAGATGAGCCATATATTTAGGATTGGTGGAGCGAAATGAGTTGAGAGTGAGTCAAGTTGAGCCTGAATCAGTTTTTATTGGCTTAGTTAATGCAACCAACAAAAACATGTCTTTAACCACCATCTCCTTTATAGGTTATTAGTAGTAGAAAAATAAAGTCCCCCATAAATCACCTCCCCTTCACTTCTTTTTCTTTTTATTTAATGTGACTTTATACCAACTGGTGGATGGCAAGTGTTAATTAATATAAGAGATTATAGAAAATTTAAAGTAGAAAATATAATTTTATAAAGTTTTTGTCATTTAAAATATAATATAAGAATAATTTTATAATTCTAAAATATAACTAATATTTTATTATTATTATTTAATGTTTGGATATCTTGTACCACTATCATCATCCCTACTTCCTCGGAAGACACCCTATTTTTGATTTATGCCTGATTTGTCAACTCGCCAAGGCAATAACTCAAGAACTTTGAAATGAGTTGTAAACTATTGTAACCATTTTGAGACGAGCTTAAACTACTGTATGCTCCGAAAAGTATAAACTTCCACATGTTCCGAAATAACTTCTTCCTCATACAGCTGAGCCGTGTCCGCACTCCAGCCTTAGCTGTTTTATGCATGGCGTGCAGTCAGGTTAGTTCAGTTTATTAGCAAATTCAACTGAGATTGATTTATATTTAAACCTTCCTGACATTATGGATTTTTTATGCTGTGGTCTGCCCTTGATCAGGATTACTACTGCCATTTTTTGAAGAAGATCAAATAAGGAGACAAACTTGTTTTCTTCATAAGATGATGCATGTTCAATTACCGTTGGTCAGCTTTATAAAGAGGATTATAACAATTATATACGCAGATGTACATGTTGAAAAAATTGCAATAAAGGAAAATAAAGAGGACAGATAATACCATAAACCACAGTTATTTTTCATATCTGCACAATCCACACTGATATTGGCCATGCCAACAAGCATCAGTGTGCTAAATACTGATTGATAGCAGGCATGTAGCAAAATTTTGATGAAAAATATGCTATTGAAGCTTAGAAGAAATATTTGGATCTGTGATTTGTCAGAAAGATTAAAAAACAAAAATGTCAGAAACAAGTGACAGCCCACATGTTTTCTGTAGTTTTCTAAATGTCTATGTTGACCAAAAAGTATTTGATTTTACATTCTAGGTAGCTTTGTTATCCTAGCAATGGATGAATTAGAAGAGGATGATGTGTTAAAGCCCATGGCCTAACTCATCCTCACAAAACCGGCTTGTAAGGAGAGGGTTGTCCCTGCTTTATACATTGCCCCTCTCAATAGTACCTAGGCAATGTGGGACTATTCTATCACTCCCCCTCAGCGCCAGGGCTGGAGACACTCGACTCTCCCGCTCCACACAGGGCTGGAGATATAACCCTACCCATCCTTGAGGTCACCCACTCTAATACCATAAAAGGACTGTATTGTATTAACATATCTGATTGAAAGACTCCTTCCAACAATATTGACCAAGTCTTGTGGGGACGTTTTCACATCTCCACATTTATAGGAACAGCAATACCAACTTCAGTTGGTTTCTTGTAACTCTTATCTTTCTGTTATTATGTTCTGTAATCTATTTAAACAATCCATTAACTCAATACAAAAACACAGAGAGAATTATTTTCATCTCAAATATTTCACATGGTATCAGAGCTCTCAATCTGATCATCTCTCATATATATATATATATATATATTTTCTTCTTTCTCCTCAAACATGAGTGATACATCCAGCACCTTGTCTTCTTCATCTACCAGACCTTTCTTCCCATCTTCTTCTTCCCACACTCATGCTATCAATACCAAATTAGAACCTGGTAATTATCCTCTGTGGCTCTCCCAAATCTTACCACAACTTTGTGGTAACGAACTCCTTGGTTATGTGGACGGCTCTATTCCATGTCCTCCATGAATGATCCCAGGTGCTACTGCATCAGCTGCTTCCACCTTGAATCCAGAATTTGTTCATTGGCATCGTTAAGACCAACTTTTACTTAGTTGGCTTATTACTTCCCTCTCTGATGAGGTGCTTCCCCAAATTATTGGAATTGATACTTGCAAGAAGTCTGGTAGACACTTGAGACCTACTTTGCGGCACATTCTCGCGCACGCATTCTTCAACTTCGTATGGAGTTGCAATGTCTCAAAAAGGGATCTGACCCTATTCAGAAATATTTTCAACGCGCAAAGACGCTTGCTCACCAACTTGCTGCTGCTGCTGCTCGTCCCATTCAAGATGAGGATGTTTTGCTCTACATCCTCGGCGGTCTCCCCTCCGAATATGGTCCCTTCCGCACCTCCATCTCTACTCGTGTCGAATTTGTATCCCTTGCTGATCTGCTTGGGCTCCTCTTGACAGAAGAATATCGCATCGCTCAGGATGTTGTTCCCAACGACCTTGGTGCTGTCGCCCACATTGCTCATCGTAGCACTTCTACATCTGATCCAAATCGTGGCCAGCAACCTTTCCGTGGTCAACGGTATAACAATAACCGCAATCCTGGATATCGCGGCCGTGGCCAATCCTCTGGCCACCAACGCCATGGATCCAATGATTCATCTGCGTCATTCTCTGGCTCTCGCCCAATCTGTCAAGTATACAACCGCTATGGCCATGTTGCTCTCCAATGTCGCAATCGCTTTAATGAAGCTTTCCAATATGCTCCGCCTAATACACACACGGCCTAGGCTTACTCCTCTACTATCAATACTCAACCGTCTGACAGTTGGTTCCCTGACACAGGCGCAACTCATCACATTACTTCAGATTTGAGTAATCTCACGTTCTCAAATAGATACATTGGCTCAGACTCGGTGAAAATTGGTAATGGAGCAGGTTTGGCTATTCACCATATTGGTCAATCTACTATTCGAACTCCTACATCTCATTTCAAAATGAATGATATTTTACATGTGCCTTTGGTTACCAAAAATCTACTTTCTGTCAACAAATTTACTAAGGATAACAATTGCTCATTTGAATTTCATCCGTCTCATTTCTCTATCAAGGACATTCGAACGGGGAAAATTCTGATTCAAGGGCCAAGCACTGATGGTCTTTATGAGTTGCGGACAGAAAATGCACATTCAGTAGGCAATAAAACAACACTTCTTCATGAATGCTCAGATAAATGGCATCAACGTCTTGGACATCCAGCGTTTCGCACTACTCGGAGCATTCTTCAGAAACTTGGCATGCATTTTACTTTCAATAATGAGAGACCGGTGTGTGATGCTTGTCAAAAAGGAAAGAGCCACTCTCTCCCCTTTCCCTCAACATCCACTCCGATCTCTGAACCTCTTCATTTAATTTATTCTGATGTTTGGGGCCTTGCTCCTCTTAGTTCCTTTAATGGCAATAAATATTATGTGCATTTTATGGACGCATTTAGCAAATTTACTTGGATCTTTCCACTTGTTAAGAAAAGTGATGTATTGAACTGCTTCATTCGATTCAAAAAGCACGTTGAACTATTGTTTAACAAAAAAATAAAATTTCTCCAATCTAATTGGGGAGGTGAATATCGCTCGCTCTCTTCTTTTCTTGTCTCTTGTGGTATTGGACATCACCTCTCGTGTCCACATACGCATCAACAAAATGGTTCGGCAGAACGGAAACATCGTCACATAGTTGAAATCGGGCTTGCTTTAATCGCTCACGGGTCTCTTCCAATGCATTTTTGGGATTTCGCATTCGATACGACAGTCTATTTGATAAATCGCATGCCATCTCCAATTACAAAGAATATCTCTCCATTGGAAAAATTATTTGGAACACCACCTAATTACCAATTCTTGAAGATCTTCAGTTGTGCATGCTACCCATGTCTTCGTCCATATCGTAATCACAAACTCGAATTTCGGTCAACAAAATGCATTTTCCTTGGCTACAGCCCAAACCATCATGGTTACAGATGTTTTGATTCAAAAAATGGCCGCATCTACATCAGTCGCAATGTTATATTTGATGAATCTCAGTTTCCTTTTACAGATAGCCTAAGCAAGACAACCCAACCTTCTCCGCAAGCTACATTTGTGTCGTCACCACTGGTTCTTCCAAGGTCTTCCTCACCAATAGCATCATTAACCAACATTCAGCCTTCACATATTGTATCTCCATCACCTAGTGCACCAACTCCTATTATTGAAAATCACTCTACTCAGGACCCAATCTCTCAACAGTCAACTACCCTCCCTACAGATCGCACTCATCCTATGGTGACCCGCACTAGAGATGGTACTCGCAAACCAAAGGTCCTTAATGTTGCCACCCGCTACCCTTTACCCTCTTGCTATCTTTCCACCTCAAATGATGCACCAATCCCTACTTCAGTCACAGAAGCTTCAAAGAACCCACTTTGGCGTGCTGCAATGGCTGATGAATTCCAAGCACTCCTAAAAAATGGGACATGGACACTAGTCCCCTCTCAGCCTACCTCCAACATAGTCGGTTGCAAATGGATATTTCTCATCAAAAAACGAGCAGACGGCACCATTGAACGCCATAAGGCACGCCTCATCGCCAAAGGGTTTAATCAACAAGAAGGTGTTGATTATCATGAGACATTTAGTCCCGTGATCAAACCTGTCACAATTCGTACTATTCTATGCTTAACTATGGGACTTAACTGGTAAATTCGACAACTTGACGTCCGTAATGCCTTCTTACATGGTGAATTACAAGAGGAAGTTTACATGAGACAGCCCCTTGGTTTTATAGATTCCCGTTATCCCAATCATGTATGCCGTTTATGAAAATCTCTATACGGCTTGAAGCAAGCTCCTCGTGCATGGTTTGCTCGTCTCAGTTCTTTTCTCATAAGCAACAGATTTTCGCCTTCTAAGACGGACACATCACTTTTTATCTTCTCTCATTCTGGTGTAGTTACTTATGTCTTAATCTATGTGGATGACTTGATTATCACTGAAAATTCCAACTCAGCTATCATGTCTCTTATACATCAACTCGGCACGGAGTTTGCCATTAAAGATCTTGGCCGGTTAAATTTCTTCTTGGGTATTGAAGTTCTCCATTCCTCCCATGGTCTTCAGCTTACTCAACGCCAGTACATTGCGGATCTCCTCAAAAAATGCTCTATGGACGGTGCAAAACCCTTGAGCAACCCCTTTTCACCTGCTACCAAACTTCACAAAATCGATGCTGAATCATTTTCTGATGCAACCTTGTATAGAAGTATTGTAGGTGCACTCCAATACGCCACTATAACTCGGCCTGATATTGCCTTTTCAGTAAATCGTGTCTGTCAATATATGCACCAACCCACAATTAATCACTGGGCAGCAGTCAAACGCATTCTGCGATATTTAAAGTCTACCATTGATCTTGGAATACCCATTCAACGTTCCAAGAACTTCACTTTCTCTGCCTACTCTGACGCCGATTGGGCTAGTTGTCCAGATGATCGCAAATCGACCAGTGGCTATGCTATCTTCTTTGGCCCGAATATCATCTCTTGGTCATCATGTAAGCAACGTTCAGTGGCACGTTCCAGTATTGTGCTCTAGCTGATGCTACATCTGAACTTACTTGGATTCAATCCCTTCTAAAAGAACTTCAAGTTCCACAGTCAAAATGCCCAACTCTTTGGTGTGACAATATTGGAGCCACTTACCTAACGGTAAATCCAATTTTTCATAACCGCATGAAACATGTGGAGATTTCTTTTCACTTTGTTCGTGACAAAGTTGCAAACCAAGATCTTGATGTGCGCTATATTTCCACAAAAGATCAAACTGTAGATGTTCTCACCAAACCTCTCTCAACTGCTCGATTCACTCTTCTTCGAGACAAGCTAAGCCTTCAACCAGTGACGCATAGCTTGCGGGGGCATATTAACGTATCTAATTGAAAGACTCCTTCCAACAATATTGACCAAGTCTTGTGGGGACGTTTTCACATCTCTACATTTATAGGAATAGCAATCCCAACTTCAGTTGGTTTCTTGTAACTCTTATCTTTCTGTTATTATG